>NC_137784.1:2432872-2500372 GCF_963455305.1 Plecotus auritus | reverse complement strand
GCCCCGCTGAGTGGGGGGCATGGCCTGAGATCCCCCAACCCAGCACTGGGGGTGCACCTTGAGGTCCCCTGTCCAACCCTGCTGGGTGGGGAGCACAGCCTGGGGTCCCCTGTCAAGCCCTGCCAGGCTGGGGGCACAGCCTCAGGTCCCCTGGCCTGGTGCTGGGGTGGGGGGTGTGGCCTGAGGTCCCCTAGCCCAGCACCAGGACGGGAGCACACCCTGAGGTCCCGTCAAGCCCCGAATGGTGGGGGGTGTGGCCTCAGGTCCCCTGGCCTGGCGCTGGGGTGGAGGTCACGGCCTGAGGTCCCTCAGCCTGGTGCCAGACAGGGGGCGAGGCCTGAGGTCCCTGTCAAGCCCTGCCAGGTGGGGGGCATGGCCTGAGGTCCCCCATCCTGGTGCCAAGGCGGGAGGCGTGGCCTGAGGTCCCCTGTCAAGCCCTGCCAGGTGGGGGGCGCGGCCTGAGGTCCCCTGTCAAGCCCCACAAGGGTGGGGGAGGGCGTAGCCTCAGGTCCCTGCTGATTGCCCGTGAAGGCTCCTGATGGGAACTTGACCTCAGCTGTGGGTGCAGCCATCTTTGTGACGGGGTGATGGTTCATTAGCATATTAGTCTTTATTAGATAGGATGAGTGAAATCGGTTCTTAGATTTTCCTCCCTGACTCATTTCACTTAGCATGATGTTCTCAAGGCCCATCTGTGTTGCTGCAAATGGCAGTATTTTGTCTTTTTTTATGCTTGAGTAGAATTCCATTGTGTATATGAACCACATCTTCTTCTTTTTTTAAAAAAAAATATTTTTATTGATTTCAGAGAGGAAGAGAGAGGGAGAGAGAGGTAGAAACATTAATAATGAGAGAGAATCATTTATCGGCTGCCTCCTGCACGTCCCCCGCTGGGGATCGAGCCCACAACCCGGGCATGTGCCCTTGATGGGAATCGAACCCGGAACCCTTCAGTCCACAGGCTGACGTTCTATCCACCGAGCCAAACTGGTCAGGGCTAAAACAATCTTTATTGTTAAAAGTAAACCTGTAGCCCTAGCTGGTGTTGCTCAGTGGATAGAGCGTCAGCCTGCGGACTGAGGGGTCCCAGGTTCCATTCCAGTCAACGGCACATGCCTGGGTTGTGGGCTCGATCCCCAGTAGAGGGCAGTGCAGAAGGCAGCCATCCATGATTCTCTCTCATCATGGATGTTTTTATGTCTCTCTCCCTCTCCAGTCCGCTCTGAAATCAATAAAAATATTTTTAAAAAAGTTTTTATTGTTGAAAGTAAATGTGTAATTGCTTTTACCATTGGAATGGTTATTTCAAATATTCCAAATTTGGTGAGCCTGGCTTCTGGCTCACTGACCACCCGGGGGCAGCTCCTGCATTGAGTGTCTGCCCCCTGGTGGTCAGTGCACGTCATAGCGACTGCTCGTTCCGCTGTCCGGTCGATTTGCATATTAGCCTTTTATTATATAGGATATTCCAAATTGGGTGATTTCACAGTTCCTAAAGTCTCCCTACGTCTCCCAAGATCATGAACAATGGGGCGGCCTCAATGGCTTCGTGTGGACGGCCCGTGAACACCGGTCTCATTAATCAGTCCAGCTGACCGATCACCAGTCCAGGCGATCGATTGGTCGATCGTTTCTCCCCAGAGGTGTTCAAGTCCCGTTCCAGATGGGATTCCTCACGCCTTACCAGGCTTTCTTCGGTCCTTTAGAATGAAAAAAAAAATTATTTTTTCCCCCCAAATCTGCTCTGTTTGCAAAAGAGGCAGCTCTCTGTGTCCCACACACTGGGATTTGCTGCCCTTTCTGCATCGCTCATCAGCATTCCGTAGCGATTTCCTTCTCAATCCGCCACGGTCCCAACGTTTTCAGGCTTTTTTGGGGAGCCAGCAGTCTCTGTAATAATAACTGTAATGTACTGAACAGTGGACTATCTGCCAGGTGCTTGCCTACACAGCCTGACCACGCCGTCTGACTTAATTCTCTAAGCAACTCGCTCATGGAAGCGGTACAAATAGCCCCATTGTGTTAAATGTTACCGTGGCAACAACGCAAGCATCCTGCCCCACCCCCAGCCTCTCGGCACCTGCATATGCAAATTAACCCGCCATCTTTGTTGGGTTAATTTGCATACTCACTCCTGATTGGCTGGTGGGTGTCACGAAGGTATGGTCAATTTGCATCTTGCTCTTTTATTAGTGTAGATGTTTTTATTGATTTCAGAGAGGAAGCGAGAGGGAGAGAGAGAGAGAGAAACATCAACGATGGGAGAGAATCATCGATCGGATGCCTCTTGCATGCCTCCCACTGGGGATTGAACCGGCAACCCAGGCATGTGTCCTTGACCAAAATCAAACCCAGGCTAGCGCTCTATCCACTGAGCCAAACTGGCTAGGGCCGATTTTCCTTCTTTATTCGTTGATTTCACCGATAGGGTGCCAGGGTGAATGAATAGAAGAATGCCCCAAAATTGATAACCTGTGAACCCACGTTTCACCTTGGGTGACACAGCCATTGATCTAGGTCATGAAACATGACTGAACGCTGTCCCTCTTATATAACACTAGAGGCCCGGTGCACAAAACTCGTGCATGGATAGGGTCTCAGGCCAGCCTGTTCCCTCCCAACGGCCCTCCCCTGCTGGCCATCTTGTGTCCACATGGGGGCAGCCATCTTGTGTGTTGGAGTGATGGTCAATTTGCATATTACTCTTTTATTTTATAGGACTAGAGGCCCGGTGCACGAAATTCGTGCACAGATAGGGTCCCCAGGCCTGGCCAGTGATCAGGGCCGATCAGGTTCCCCGCCCTCCGGCCTCCGCACCTCCTCCTTCCCTCGCTCCCTCAGCACCCCACCCCCACCGCTGCTGGTCACCCGCTTTGTTCCGCGCCGCCCCCTGGTGGTCAGCACACATCATAGCGAGTGATCGAACTCCTCAACTCCCGGTCTCCTGGTCGAACTCCCGAGGGGACAATTTGCATATTAGTCTTTTAAAATATAGGACTACAGGTCCCTCATCCTGGCCTGCACCCTCTTGCAATCCGGGACCCCTCAGGAGATGTCGGAGAGCCAGTTTCAGCCCGATCCCTGCAGGCCAGGCCGAGGGACCACCGGTGCATGAATCTGTGCACTGGGCCTCTCGTCATTTTATAAACTACCTTGTGTTGGTTGCAGTGCTACCATTTTTCTTAAATATCTTTTTATTGATTTGAGAGAGAGAGGAATACAGAGAGAGAGAGAGAGAGAGAGAGAGAGAGAGATATCAAATAGTTGCCTCCTGCTCGCCCCCTCCTGGGGGTTGAGCCCACATTCCAGGGATGTGTCCTGACTGGGAATTGAACCTGTGACCTTCTCGTGTGCGGGAAGACACTCAACCACTGAGCCACACCGGCCAGGGGTAGCACTGCCATATTTCTTTTTCTTCGTTTTTAAATAAATTTTTATTGATTTCAGAGAGAGGAAGGGAGAGGGCGAGAGAGAGAAACAGCCACGATGAGAGAGAATCATGGATCGGCTGCCCCCTGCACACCTCCTACTGGGGATGTGCCCCCAACATGGTACAGCCCTCGACCGGACTCGAACCTGGGACCCTTCAGTCTGCAGGCCGACGCCCTATCCACTGAGCCACACTGGCCGGGGCCAGCTGAGCTATTTTTATCGTCACTGCCTAGAAGGAGTAAAGGCCAGGACATGAGACCTGCGATCCCAAATTCAACACCGCAGCCTGTCTCCAACTTCCACATCCAGGTCCTCAGGGCTGCGCCCGACTTCCCCCCTTTCCACCACCCACGTGGGGAGTGGGTGGCTCCCTAGGGGGCCCTTGGCACCGAACATCGGCCCGTGGAGGTCGGGCCGAACAGGACCAAACACCCCCTTCCGTCTTATTTGGGGTTAGAAACGGACGTGGAGAACCCTCTGCATTGAAAGCCCTGGGTAGACAGATTAGCATGGGGTGGCCAGGGGCGCCCAGGAGGGTTGGGGGGGGGGCGTCGTTTTAAGGACCAGACAGGAAAGATGTGAACAGTGGGACTGAAACGTGTCTGAGCCTCAGTGACGGGGGACCGGAAGGCTAGGTGTGCCAGCGAGAAATAAATAAGTGAGAAGCAGAAGGAAGATGCCTTGCAGGCTCGAGGAAAATGGAAGTGTTTGCAAGGTAGGCGATGCATCAAAATTGTCAGCGCTCAGAGAGAAGGTGCCAGAGGAGGACCAAGCATGAGGGGGGGAAACGTGACCAAGGCCGTGGAGATGGAGAAGGAAGGGGGGGTATGATGAAAGGCTAATATGCAAATAGACCGAAAGGCAGAACAACCGAACGACCAATCGAAGCGTACTATGCTAATGATATGCTAAGGCTGCTCAACCACTTGCTATGACGTGCACTGACCACCAGGGGGCAGACAATCGACTGGTCGACCAGTCGCTATGACGTGCACTGACCACCAGGGGGCAGACGCTCCGACGGGTAGGTTAGCTTGCTGCTGGGGTCCGGCCGATTGGGACTGAGCAAGATGGGCCAGACACGCTCTGGAGTCCCTCCCCCGTCCGATCGTGCACCGGTGGGGTCCCTCAGCCTGGCCTGTGCCCTCTTGCAAGAGAGGAAGGGAGAGGGATAGAGAGTTAGAAACATCGATGAGAGAGAAACATCAATCAGCTGCTTCCTGCACGCCCCCACCTGGGGATGTGCCCGCCACCAAGGTACATGCCCTTGACCGGCATCCAACCCGGGACCCTTCAGTCCGCAGGCCGACACTCTATCCACCGAGCCACACCAATTAGGGCGTGGATGTTATTTTATTTTATTTTTACAAATCTCAACTACAGGATAATTTCTACATCTCACCTTCCAATTCCCCTTTTTAAATATCCGACACACACTTCCCCACCTCGATTGCAATTTTAAATATTCAGACACCCTTCCCATCTCGTCTCCCCTGTTCTTCATCTACCATTCTGTCTTCCAGCAAAGGCTCTTAATTCCTCTTCCCTCTGATCCTCAAGACAACGCCCCGGAGGGAATTTCTCTTGGATATTCAAATGCCTCGCCATCCCCATTTTGTGCGCCTGTCACTACGGCAAAGGGGGCTTACGTTTTGTTTTATCTTCCGTCTCCGATGGGACTTGGCAAGCACTGGCCCACCGCCCCTGGATCCCGGGTGACGTGGTGTGCCGGAAGCCAATTCCAGCACGTCATGATTGCAAGGGTTTCATCCAAAGGTTGATGGGACTTGGGGACTCAACAGGGGCCGAGTCACATATGTTATCGCCTGCTGGGATGGCTAAAGGCATGTCCCCAAACCTGAAAAGGATGCATTAAATTGATTGTTTGCTGCCAGACAGCTCAGGGCATCTCAATCTACATGTTATTGCCTCCTGCTGGCCAAACACCTGAACGGCCGTCGGCCATTCCCCAATCTGACAATGACTCTGTAAACCCTACCCCTTGAAGCGTATTATCTCCACCTTGCCTTAGGACAAATTGTGCTAATAAAAAGCAAGGGGTCCTGAGACAAGGGGAACTTGGTTTCTTCAGCCAGGCTCCTCTGCCTCCCCCGATATGCCTTTCAAAATCATCTTTCGTCTCTGGACTCTTACTTAAGTTACACACAGCATTTCTCCAGATTGCTGAACCCTTCTGAATGCTGGAACAAGAACCCCGACAATGGTGCAGTTTTCACAGGGAGGGGAGAAGAGTCCCAGGTTCGATTCCCGGTCAAGGGCACATGGCCGGGTTGCGGGTTCGATCCCCGGGGTCAGGAGGAAGGATGTGGACACAGTGGCCCCTGTAGATGGAGGCAGCCAGTGAACACCTGTATTGTGGCTTCAATTCCTGTGGCTGTCGGTGGTTGGATGGCGCCAGGATCACACACTATAACTGAAGCTGATCGCTGGGATGGTGAGTCGCGGTTTTACTCCCGGACGTGGTGTCTCACGAAACTGAGAATGAAATCACGGACCAAAGATCTAAGCAAACGCGTGGAAAATTCATTGCATGCAGATTCAGACTCCCTGCGTGGGGAGGCGGCCCGATAATGGGTTGCCCGTGACGCTAGTCAGTCTAGGGGTATATATGTGCTACAAGCCGGCTCTGTATCCACACCTGAGTAATTTCCTCAATTGTTCTTGCCCATCAAGGGACCTGAACTTTCCCTGTTCCTATGTGTCAGCTCACCTTGCCAGGGGTCCTCAAGCTTTTTAAACAGGGGGCCAGTTCCCTGTCCCTCAGACCGCTGGAGGGCCGGACTATCGTTTAAAAATAAAACTATAGCCGAAACTGGTTTGGCTCAGTGGATAGAGCGTCGGCCTGCGGACTGAAAGGTCCCGGGTTCGATTCCGGTCAAGGGCATGTACCTTGGTTGCGGGCACATCCTCAGTGGGAGGTGTGCAGGAGGCAGCTGATCGATGTTTCTCTCTCATCGATGTTTCTAGCTTTCTATCCCTCTCCCTTCCTTTCTGTGAAATATCAATAAAATATATTTAAAAAAATAATAATAATAAAAATAAAACTATGAACAAATTCATAGGCGCACTGCGGGCCCGGGACGCGTCGGCTGCTAAGCAGGACAGGCAGCGGCACCCGGCGGGCCGGATCCATGTCCTCGGCGGGCCGCATGTGGTTTGAGGACCCCTGCTGTAGACCCTCCCTAGTGTCACACACCTTTCACGCTGGGTCTAAAAACACCCGCTTATAGTCCTGGCTGGTGTGGCTCAGTGGATAGAGCATCGGCCTGCGGACGGAAGGGTCTCAGGTTCGATTCCCACTCAGGGCACATGCCCGGGCTGTGGACTCGATCCCCAGGAGGGGGCGTGCAGGAGGCAGCCGATCCATGATTCTCTCTCCTAATGGATGTTTCTATCTCTCTCTCCCCCTCTCCCTCCCTTCCTTTCTGAAGTCAATAAATATCGTATATAATAAAAGGCTAATATGCAAATCAAACAAATTCAGGAACGACCGGTCGCTATGATGCGCACTGACCACCAGGGGGCAGACGTTCATTGCAGGAGCTGCCCTCCCGGGGGTCAGTGCGGTCCCACAGGGGGAGTGGCCGCTCAGCCAGAAGCCGGGCTCACCACCTCTCCCACCTCCGTGGCAGCGCTAAGGACCCCTCGGGGGACGTCTGCCTGCTGGCTTAGGCCCGTACGCCAGGCTGAGGGACTCCTCCCCCACGCCCCAGTGCACGAATGTTATGCACCGAGCCTCTAGTATATTTAGAAAAATAAAAACTAATAAAATCAGCATGGTTGGTTCCCATGACTAGGCTGATCACACTGCCCTGCCTGCCCCTGCCTACGTTCCACTGCCTTTTTGTTCCCCCTGGACCCCTGTCCCCTGCTAACTCCTCTCAACACCACCGTTTTCCATGGAGCCAGAGGTCGTGCCCGAGGTCAAGGTCAGAGCCACCGCAGCCTGTTCCCTGGTCTGTCCCCACGTGCCCTCAGGTGGGCATTTTTCCTGCCCTGCCTTCTCTGCTACTAGCCTCAGCCCTCATCTCCTGCGCTAGGTGGGCATTATAACAGGTGTGCCTAACATGGACCTCAGTTGTCTCAAATCTTCTTTCTTCCTTATCAAAATATTATTGCAATTTTTTTTATATTTTATTGATTTTTTTAACAGAGAAGAAGGAAGAGGGATAGAGTTAGAAACATCAATGAGAGAGAAACATCAATCTGCTGCCTCCTGCACACCCCCAACTGGGGATGTGCCCGCAACCAAGGTACATGCCCTTGACCGGAATTGAACCTGGGACCCTTGAGTCTGCAGGCCGACGCTCTATCCACTGAGCCAAACCGGTTAGGGCAATTTTTGCAATTTTTAAAAATAGATATACACTGAGTGGCCAGATGATGAGGATCTCTGAATGCATAATAATCTGGCCACTCAGTGTGTATATATATATATATTAGAGGCCTGGTGCATGAATTCGTGCATGGGTGGGGTCCGGCCAGCCTGGCCAGGGGGAGGGGACACGGGCGGTTGGCCGGCCTGCCTGCTGGTCGAACTCCTGGTCGAGGGGACCATGTGCATATGAGCCTTTTATTCTATAGGATAGACACGGAGTGGCCAGATGATGATGCGTTCAGGGATCATCATCATCTGGCCACTCAGTGCATATTTTATTTCAGAGAGGAAGGGAGAGGGAGAGATAGAAACTTCCATGATGAGAGAGAAATCACAGATCGGCTGCCTCCTGCACGCCCCACACTAGGGATCGAGCCCACAACCAGGGCATGTGCCCTGACCTGGAATCGAACCGTGACCTCCTGGTTCGTAGGTCGACACTCAACCATGGAGCCTTGCCTAGCCAGGCCTGTATTTTGCATGCATTGCCACATTCCAGAAATGGCTATTACCCTTTCCTGATAATGCGTGTTTTCACGGTCGTTTTCCCTGCCGCTGGAAAAGAGGAAGTTAACTTGAGTTGCTCGAGTTGTCTTGAGCTAAAAGTCTCTCTGGTTTAGTCGCTGTTTAATCTGAGCTAATCACCTCCGGTCCCTTTCATCCTTCTGCATGTCATTGATCCCTTTAATCTCCTCGCCGTGTCTTCGCTAAGCCCTCTCTGATGTCACGGAAGCCCTTTTGTCGGAGGTTGCACACACGGGGCCGTGCTCTCGAAATGAACAAGACTGCTTCCCGGGGACGCTGCTGTACCTCCACTCCGCAATCATGTGAAGTCGCTGCTCCACAGCGTGGATTACACACGGCACCGAGCAGACTTCAACGCCTGGCTCAGGTCCGTGTGACCTGGCAAAGCTGTGTCTTCTGCAAACCCCACTGGCTGTGCCATCCAGGCACTGAGCCCTCATGCCACGCCCACAGGAACAGCCACGCTCTCAAGGATTGGCCATGCCCACAAGGATAGGCCACACCCACAATAGCCATACTTCTATGATTGGCCACAACCACAAAGGATACACCACGCCCACAAGGATAGGTCATGCCCACAAGGATAGGCCACACCCACAACAGCCATACTTCTATGATTGGCCACAACCACAAAGGATACACCACGCCCACAAGGATAGGCCACGCCCACAAGGATAGACCACTCCCACAAGGAACAGCCATGCTCTCAAGGATCGGCCATGCCCACAAGGATAGGCCACGCCCACAAAGGAGAGTCACACTGCCACTGATTGACCATGCCCACAAGGATAGGCCACACCCACAATGAACAGCCACATCTCTATGATTGGCCATGCCCACAAGGATAGGCCACACCCACAAAGGAGAGTCACACTATCAATGATTGGCCACGCCCACAAGGATATGCCATGCCCACAAAGGACAGCCACATCTCTATGATTGGCCATGCCTACAAGGATAGGCCACGCCCACAATGGAACAGCCACATCTCTATGATTGGCCACACCCACAAAGGATAGACTATGCCCACAAGGAACAGCCATGCTCTCAAGGATCGGCCATGCCCACAAGGATAGGCCACGCCCACAAAGGAGAGTCACACTGCCACTGATTGACCATGCCCACAAGGATAGGCCACACCCACAATGAACAGCCACATCTCTATGATTGGCCATGCCCACAAGGATAGGCCACACCCACAAAGGAGAGTCACACTATCAATGATTGGCCACGCCCACAAGGATATGCCATGCCCACAAAGGACAGCCACATCTCTATGATTGGCCATGCCCACAAGGATAGGCCACACCCACAAAAGACAGCCACATCTCTATGATTGGCCATACCTACAAGGATAGGCCACGCCCACAATGAACAGCCATACCTCTATGACTGGCCACACCCACAAAAGATAGACCATGCCCACAAGGAACAGCCACACCCTCAATGATTGTCCACACCCACAAGGATAGACCACGCCCACAAGCATTGGCCATGCCCACAAAGGATAGACCACACCCACAAAGGACAGGCACAGTGGGCGTGGCCTATCATTGTGAGCGTGGCCAATCATTGAGGGTGTGGCAGTTCCTTCATGGGTGTGGTCTATCCTTGTGGGCGTGACCACACCCAAGAAGGAACACCCACTCACTCAATGATCGGCCACCTCCACAGCAGCACTAAGGACCTCTCAGAGTTCCCAGACTGTTAGAGGGTGCAGGCCGGGCTGAGGGACCACCCGCCCCCGCAGTGCACGAATGTGGTGCACCAGGCCTCTAGTCAATGAGGAGAGAGAATCATGGACCGTCTGCCTCCTGCACACCCCACACTGGGGATCGAGCCCACAACCCGGGCATGTGCCCTGACCAGGAATCGAACCATGACCTCCTGGTTCCTAGGTCGATGCTCAACCACTGAGCCACACTGGCCGGGCCGGGAACACAGTATAGGTAGGGTTGGGTACTCCGTGGCTTCAGGCATCCTCGAGGAGAACTTGATATATATCCCGCATGAATAAGGGGCCCGATTCTATCGCCACTTACTCTAAAAGCAGGATTAATTGCCCTGGGCGGGGGCGGGGAGGGAGTTGGGGGGACGTCCCACCGGTCTAGCTTTTGTCATCCCTCACTGCTTGACGAGGAGTAGGAATGCACTTACATTCACGGTCTCCCCACAACGGCACACCGTGCAGGCGCCGTGACTTCCCCAGAGAAAGTTGTAATGATATTTCATTAAGAAAGAGAAATGTCCCAGCCGGCGTGGCTCCGTGGTTGAGCATCAACCTATGAACCAGGAGGTCACGGTTCAATTCCTGGTCAGGGCGCATGCCCGTGTTGTGGGCTCGATCCCCAGTAGGGGGCATGCCGGAGGCAGCCGATCCATGATTCCCTCTCATCATGGATGTTTCTCTCTCTCTCTCTTTCTCTCTCTCTCTCTCTCTCTCTCTCCCTTCCTCTCTGGAATCAATAAAAGTTATTATTAGTATTACTAGAGGCCCGGTGCACAAATTCGTGCCCAGGTGGGGTCCCTTGGCCTGGCCAGAGATCGAGGCCTATCAGGGAGCCAACCGGCCTGGGGGAGGGACTGAGGGAGGTTGGCCGGCTGCAGGTTTGGGGGAGGCGGGACCACAGGAGGTTGGCTGTGGGTGTGCACTGACCACCAGGGGGCAGCTCCTGCATTGAGAGTCTGCCCCTGGTGGTCAGTGCGTGTCATAGCCACTGGTGGTTCGGTCATAACGGTAACTTAGGCTTTTATATATATAGATTTAAAAAAAATATATTTTATTGATTTTTACAGAGAGAAAGGGAGAGGGATAGAGAGAAACATCGATGAGAGAGAATCATTGATCGGATGCCTCCTGCACACCTCCTACTGGGGATGTGCCTGCAACCAAGGTACATGCCCTCAACCGGAATCGAACCTGGGACCCTTCAGTCCACAGGCCAATGCTCTATCCCAGCCGTGAGCAAACTACGGCTCGCGGGCTGGATCCAGCCCGTTCGGCTGTTCTATCCGGCCCGCGGAGCCGAAAAGAGCGGAGGGTTCTCTTGCTCTCCCCTCCGCTCCTTTACTTTGAATTTATATTCGTTCACACAAACACTCCATCCATGCTTTTGTTCCGGCCCTCCGGTCCAGTTTAAGAACCCATGGTGGCCCTTGAGTCAAAAAGTTTGCCCACCCCTGCTCTATCCACTGAGCCACACCGGTTAGGGCTAGATTTTTTTTTAAAGAAAGAGAAATGGCGATTCTGTGGCAAAAGAAGAAAACCGTATGTTCCTAGACTGGCTGGCACCTGCTCACAGCGTTTGCTCAGCTGCCCTAATTCCCTCTGCGGACAGGGATGGAATCCGGGGACTGAGCGAGATGCGCCCCTTCTCCCGCATCCCCCCCCCCCGCCCCCCGCATCTGTATTTCAAGCTCC
This sequence comes from Plecotus auritus, assembly GCF_963455305.1. NCBI lineage: Eukaryota > Metazoa > Chordata > Mammalia > Chiroptera > Vespertilionidae > Plecotus > Plecotus auritus. Next base: position 2,488,595 of record NC_137784.1, on the reverse strand, counting down.
ATTAGGCCTGGCATCACCCATTATCACTTCTTTAGCCGCCAGCGCTGTGGGCTGACAGGACTCCGCTGACTCAGCCGGCTGGCCGGCCGCCCGCCCGGAGGCACCTCGCCCGACATTCATCTTGCCATTTCCCATCACTGCTCTTTGCATCCACGAGGTCGGGACTCGGCCGGCGTCTTCGTTACAGCTCTTTCCAGAATCCTGTGCTGGTCCCTTCACGGCCACGGCCTGCCAGCCACTCGGTGTCTAAAGAGCCGTGGCCTTTAGCGCGGGAAAACAACGGAATTGTGGTGTTTCACGTTAACGGTCAGATTCCGGCTCCCGGCAAAGCCTCTCGTTTGGAATTCCAGGTCTGATGAAGAGCTTCCCAGGCAGGAAAAGGCGAAGGGAGTTCATCACCAGCAAACCGGTAGGGCGTGATCACCGGCCAGGCCAAGGGACCCCACCTGGGCACGAATTTGTGCACCGGGCCTCTAGTAATACTAATAATAACTCTTATTGATTCCAATCCATAAAAAATATACTTTTTTAAAATATGCTTTTTACAAAAGTATATTTTTATGGATTTCAGAGAGAGGAAGGGAGAGGGAGAGCGAGCGAGAGAGAGAGAGCGAGAGCGAGAGAGAGAGAGAAACATCCATGATGAGAGAACCATGGATCAGCTGTCTCCTGCATGCCCCCTACTGGAGGTTGAGCCCACAACCCAGGCATGTGCCCTGACTGGGAATCGAACTGTGACCTCCTGGTTCATAGGTCGACGCTCACCACTGAGCCACACTAGCTGGCTGGCCTGCCCATTTCCTTGTATGGATTCGGCTTGTCCTGCTCACAGGCGGAGGTGAGGAACGGCCTCCATCCCATCACGTCTGAGCGCTTCCGTATCGGAAAGTCTCCTTCGCGGCTATGGTATCCTCCTCTGCGAACCCCGTGGCTATGCAACCTGGGGTTCCTGGTCCGCCTGCCTCCGCGTTGTTGGGAACATTCTAGAACACGGAATCTCAGGGCCCACTCCACACCCACTGCGTCCTAATTGCACTGAAACAAGACCCCCTAGGTGAGCTGCACGCACGTCAAAGTATTTAAAAAAAATTGCCCAGCCGGTGTGGCTCAGCGGTTGAGCGTCAGTCTATGAACCAGGAGGTCAGGGTTCGATTCCCGGTCGGGGCACATGCCCGGGTTGCACACTTGATCCCCAGTAGGGGGCGTGCAGGAGGCAACCGATCCATGATTCTCTCTCATCCTGGATGTTTCTATCTCTCTCTCTCCCTCTCCCTTCGTCTCTGAAATCAATCCTATATAACACAAGCCTAATATGCTAAGTGTCTGGTCACGTGGTCAGCTATTCAACCAATCAAAGCGTAATATGCTAATGATATGCTAAGGACGCTCAACCGCTCGCTATGATGTGCACTGACCACCAGGGGGCAGACAGTCGACCGGTCAACCATTCGCTATGATGTGCACTGACCACCAGGGGGCAGACAGTCGACCGGTCAACCATTCGCTATGATGTGCACTGACCACCAGGGGGCAGACAGTCGACCGGTCAACCATTCGCTATGATGTGCACTGACCACCAGGGGGCAGACAGTCGACCGGTCAACCATTCGCTATGATGTGCACTGACCACCAGGGGGCAGACAGTCGACCGGTCAACCATTCGCTATGATGTGCACTGACCACCAGGGGGCAGATGCTCCAACTGGTAGGTTAGGTTGCTGCTGGGGTCCAGCCGATTAGGACTGAGGGAGACGGGCCGGACACGCCCTGGAGCCCTCCCACGGTCCCTCCCTGGCTGGCCAACCTCCCGACTCCCTCCCCAGCCTCGATCGTGCACCAATGGGGTCCCTCAGCCTGGCCTTCACCCTCTCACATTTAGCCCGATGGCCAAACGACCGGCCGCTATCATGCATACTGACCACCAGGGGACAGACGCTCAACACAGTAATCTCACCGTCCGAGGGCTTCTGGACTGCAAGAGGGCTCAGGCCGGGCTGAGTAACGCCCCCTCCACCCCCCGAGCGCACAAATTTCATGCATCAGGCCTCTAGTCTATATATAGAAAGGGCTAATATGCAAAGTGTCCCTGCTGGAGTTTGACCGGAGACTGGGAGTTCTGTCGCTCGCTATGCTATGCACTGACCACCAGGGGGCGGCACAAAATGAGGGAAGGCCCGGATCGACCCCGATCGGCCCCGATTGGCGGCCAGGCCTAGGGACCCCACCTGTGCACGAATTTCACACACCAGGCCTCTAGCTTAAATAGATTCCGACTCAATTATCAGCGGTTCTGCCCCCAGCCATGCGACAGACTGTACATGGTCTAACTCCTCTGTTCTCAGGCATGCAGGAATGCAAGACGCAATCTTTTAAAACATCCCTTCCAACCCATACGTGGACTTTGAGACAATGGAAGATAAATTCCGAGACGTGAAATAAAACGAAGGAGAGGAATGGATCCAGAGGAGGAGATCCGGACGGGGCCCTGCGCAGGTCACAGAGAAAATTGCCTCAGGTCCTCGAGAGAGGGGGATGGAGCAAAATCCCCCCAAACGCCACCGGCTCTCGGGACCATCGGTCACAACAGCAGCAGAATCCGAAACAGCGGACAACCAAGAGCGGCTGCTTTTGAGGCTGACCCCGTGCCCTGCCGTGGGCATCCAGGAAGATTCATACAGGCTTCTGACCCCAATTCATACCAGCTGGGCACTTTAAAATCCTCACGCTCAGCGGTTTTACCTAATCCGGTTTTAGGTTGCTCAGACCTCCGGAAACCTGGCTCAGATAAACCCCAATTTTCTGCAAAGGAGCTGACTTATATATATATATATAAAAAGCCAGGTCACAAAGATTTATCTCCCATCAAGTCCCAGGGGCCACGGGGTCACAGTCAGAAACCCCACAACAACAGGAGCGGGAGAAAAAGCAGAAGGCGGCGGAAAGAGCTAACGGCACAGTCAGATGCTTCACACGTTGGAATAAAGACGTGCAAAGGATCCAACAAATAATTTTAGAATACAATTAAATAGAAAAAATAAACGATTCACATCATGAATAACGCTACAATATGAAAACGTAAAAGAAAAATGTAAGGAGTTGACAGAATATCTGAATTTTATGTATATATTTAAAATCAAAGCCCCGGCCACTGTGGCTCCGTTGGCTGGACATTGTCTGCCCCGACCAAAGGTTGCTGGTTCGATTCCCGGTCGTGGGCACATGCCCAGTTGTGGGCTCGATCCCCATTAGGGGGTGAACAGGAGGCAGCTGATGCATGATTCTCTCTCATCATGGATGTTTCTCTCTCTCTCTCCCTCCCCCTTCTCTGAAGTCAATAAAAATATGTATTTAAAAATATCAATAATAAAATTAAAAACTAAAATGGACGGCCAAAACTTTTTTTTTTTTTACAATATTCAAGGCACAGTTATGACCATTTTCACACAGAAACTCATTTAATCCTTCCAATACTAGTCTCATGCGGTAGGTATTCATTGCTCTAAAGCAGTGGGACGGCAAACCGCGGCTCGCGAGCCACCTGCGGCTCTTTGGCCCCTTGAGGGTGGCTCTTCCACAAAATACCACGGCCTGGGCGAGTCTATTTTGAAGAAGTGGCGTTAGAAGAAGTTTAAGTTTAAAAAAATTTGGCTCTCCAAAGAAATTCCCATCGTTGTCCTATTGATATTTGGCTCTATTGACGAATGAGTTTGCCGACCACTGCTCTAAGGCCACCATCTTGACCTCTTGACCAATACAAAGTAGTACCTCCCAATGGCCATGCCAACCTGGTGATAATGTTTTCTTTCTTCTTTTTTTTTAAGTTAACCGTCTTTTTTTCTGTTATGAGGGTGCATTTCTTACCCAATTTTACGGGGCAGAATATCCTAAGACGTTAAAATGCACTCCTATACATTCACACCATGAAACTTTTATGTTATTTTCAAAGGATAGCTGTTAAATGCCAAGGACTAGGTTCTGGGCATGTCATGAACTCTAAGAGAGAGCCTTTGGTATCCAAACACCCATAAATGCATCTATACTAATAAAAAGGTAATATGCTAATTAGACCAGGAGACCTGCCGGGAGACCTCCCGGACATCCTTCCGGACAAAGCCATGGTGGCAGGGCCGACGCAGAGGCGGTTAGGGGCGATCAGGCCAGGAGGGGAGGCAGATGGGGGTGATCAGGTTGGCTGGGGGGCAGTTGGAGACGAGCAGGATGGCAGGGAGGGAAGTTGGGGCAAGCAGGCAGGCAGGCAGGTGAGTGGTTAGGAGCCAGCGGTCCCAGATTGTGAAAGGGATGTTCAGGCCTAAACCGGCAGTCGGACATCCCCCGAGGGGACCCAGATTGGAGAGGGTGTAGGCCAGGCTGAGGGACACCCCCACTCCGCCCCCCGTGCATGAATTTCATGCACCGGGCCACTAGTTTGTAAATAACGGGATTGTAATAGAACGCAATGAGGGTTCAACGGTGAAAGATACCCTCTCATTCCCAGAGAGGGTGACACACGCCATCTCCCGATATGACAGGGGGCGAGATATCTGCATGGAGGCACCCTACAGAGGAACGGAAACCATACGTTCCTCCATGCGCATGGGAGAGACACCTCGTAAAGGGTGGCGTCTGGTGGGAGTGAGGGATGATTATTCGGGCACAGAGCTGGCGGGGAGGGTGGGGGGGGACTTCGTCCTCGGCTTTGGGCTGGAATGTGTGTTTGGAGAAGGTTCGGGTTTAACCTACCTCTGAATATTGGGTATTTCAGGCACGTTTACCCGTGTTCATGGTGTCTTGTCTACACGTCCCTGGAGGCCAGGAAGTACACGTGGAAACCGAGCACCGTGATTGGATAAAATGGACTATGAGATGACGCTGAGTTTGGTTTCTCTTTGGACGACCCGGGGGATGGGGCGGGAATTTCTGGGGGAGGCGACGTGGAGAGCGCGGGGCTCAGGGAAGTCCCGGGAAGGGAGGTACGTTCAGGGTGTGTGTGTGTGGACTTCTGCTTTTCCCATCAAACTCCACCCACAGAGGAGGCATGACCCAGGTGGTCCATGACATGTCTTCTAAGAATGTGAACGCACAGCATCGTGGTTAGACACTCAGACACTTACCGAGGGCCTCCCGGGCGTTTCAAGGACGCACGATGCTGTACGTCTGGAGCTGAAACAAAATAATATTGAATGTAAACTAACCCGAACCCTAACCCCAACGCCAACTCTAACCCCAAACCCCAGTCCAAATGCTAACACCAACCCCAACACTAACCCTAACCCCAACATTAACCCTAACCCCAACCCTAACGCTAACTCAAACCCCAACACTAACTCTAACCCCAATCCCAACCCTAACACCAATCCCTGTGGGATCGGGCCTAAACGGGCAGTCGGACATCCCTCTCACAATCCAGGACTGCTGGCTCCCAACTGCTCGCCTGCCTGCCTTCCTGATTGCCCCTAACCGCTTCTGCCTGCCAGCCTGATCACCCCCTAACCACTTCCCTGCCAGCCTGATTGATGCCTAACTGCTCCCCTGCCAGCCTGATTGATGCCTAACCGCTCCCCTGCCAGCCTGTTTTCCCCTAACTGCCCTCCCCTGCAGGCCTGGTCACCCCCAACTGCTCTTTCCTGCAGGCCTGGTTCCCCCCAACTGCCCTCCCCTGAAGGCCTGGTACCCCCCAACTGCTCTCCCCTGCAGGCCTGGCCCCCCCCCCAACTGCTCTCCCTGCAGACCCAGTCACCCCCAACTTCCCTCTTCTGCTGGCCGGGTCACCCCTAACTGCCCTCCCCAGCAGGCTTGATCGCCCCCAAATGCCCTCCCTTGCAGGCCTGGTTCCTCCCAACTGCCCTCCCCTGCTGGCCATCTTGTGGTGGCCATCTTGTGTCCACATGGGGACAGGATCTTTGACCACATGGGGGCAGCCATCTTGTGTGTTGGAGTGATTGTCAGTCTGCATATTACTCTTATTAGATAGGATATATATGTGTGTGTGTATATTGGAGGCCCGGTGCATGAATTCGTGCATGGGTGGGGTCCGGCCAGCCTGGCCAGGGGGAGGGGACATGGGCGGTTGGCCGGCCTGCCTGCTGGTCGAACTCCTGGTCAAGGGGACAATTTGCATATTAGCCTTTTATTCTATAGGATAGACACTGAGTGGCCAGATGATTATGTGTTCAGAGATCATCATCATCTGGCCACTCCGTGTATATTTGTATTGATTTCTGAGAGGAAGGGAGAGGGAGAGAGAGAGAGACATGGAAACATCGATGATGAGAGAGCATCATGGACTGGCTGCCTCCAGCATGCCCCACACTGGGGATCGAACCCACAACCTAGCTGGTTGCTCAGTGGGTAGAGCATTGGCCTGCAGAATGGGGAGGGGGGGTCCCGGGTTCGATTCCGGTCAAGGGCACGTGCCTGGGTTGCAGGCTCGGTCCCCAGTGTGGGGTGAACAGGAGACAGCCAATCCATGATTCTCCCTCATCACTGATGTTTCTATCTCTCTCTCTCCCCTCTCCCTTCCTCTCTGAAATCGATAAAAAATAAATTAAATCAAAAAACAAAAACCCACAACCTGGGCATGTGCCCTGAACAGGAATCAAACCGATAAGGGGTTAATCTCCAAAATAGATAGGGAACTCATACAACTTGACAAAAGGAAGACAAACAATCCAATTAAAAAACGGGCAAAGGAGTTGAATAGACACTTCTCCACAGCGGACACCCAGAAGGCCAAGAGGCATATGAAAACACCAGAGGCCCAGTGTACAAATTCGTGCACGGGTAGAGGTCCAGCCGGCCCACCCGGATCGGGGCCAATTGGGCTAGGACGGCTGGGGAGAGGGGCCTCGGGCAGTTGGCCAGCCTGCCCTGCCCCCAGTCGGTGTGGGGAGGCCGATCGGGGCGGTTCTGGCTGGGGAGAGGGGCCTGGGGCAGTTGGCCGGCCCGCCCTGCCCCCGGGTCAAACTCCCGGTTAAATTCCCGGTCGAACTCCTGGTCGAGGGGGCAATTTGCATATTAGCCTTTTATTATACAGGGATCCTCAAACTTTTTAAACAGGGGGCCAGTTCACTGTCCCTCAGACCGTGGGAGGGCCGGACTATAGTTTCAAAAAAAAACCATGAACAAATTCCTATGCGCACTGCGGGCCCGGGACGCGTCGGCTGCTAAGCAGGACAGGCAGCGGCCCCCGGCGGGCCGGATCCATGTCCTCGGCGGGCCGCATGTGGCCCGCGGGCCGTAGTTTGAGGACCCCTGATATAGGATGCTCCAAGTCACTGATCCTCAGAGAGATGCAGATTAAAACCACAACACCTGTCAGAATGGCCGCCATCCGCACGTCAACCAGTGACACGTGCTGGCGAGGACGCGGAGAGAAGGGAGCCCTCGTCCACCTCCGGTGGGAGTGCACCTGGGATGAACATCAGGCTTCATAATTATTATTATTTTTTAAAATCTTACCTAATAATTGACAAACATGTAAATTGTCCGTACCTCCGCTACGCTCAGCCGATCAGAGCGAGTATGCAAATTCACCCAACAAAGATGGCGGGTACATTTGCATATGCAGGCACGGAGAGGTCGGGAGGGGCGGGGTGTTTGCTATGAGGGGGAGGGGGGCGGCGGAGGGAGGACCTGCAGGCTCCCGGCAGCTGGGAGTGAATCCAGGGGAAGGAAGGCCTATTCTTGCATGAATATCGTGCAACGGGCCTCTAGTATGTATATATATGTTCTTACTGATTTCAGAGAGAGGAAAGGAGAGAGAGAGAGAGGGAGAGACAGAAACATCCGTGACGAGAGAGAATCATGGACCGGCTGCCTCCTGCACGCCCCCTCCTGGGGATCGAGCCCGCAACCCGGACCGGGAATCGAACCCCGACCTCCTGGTTCACAGGTCGACGCTCAACCACCGAGCCCCGCCTGGACAACATTTGCATTTCTGGAGTTACCCCCCCTTCTTGGAGTTACCACCACACTGGTCCTTGCGGTCCCCCAAGAGATGGGATTTCCGCCAGGCAGAGTCCTAGCAAGACATGGAGATAATTGATTCGTCCTTCGAAAGATCACAGCCACCGGCTGCATGTCACCGGCACCAGGCTGAGTTGCCAGGTGCCGGAGCCTCCGGGCCGTCCCCTGGGACACGTCTCCAACCAACCACGGCAAGGCGGGCCGACCCGCCTGCAGGCCTGGCCCGCTCCCTCCCGCTCCGCCAGGATGGCCTTTTGTTCACCTCCCAGGAGCAGAAACAGAAAATGTATTCAGAGAGCCCCCTGGGAGAGGGGGGGGGGCGGGGAGCAGGCCAATTTCCTCTCTGCAGTCTCTGGCAGTCCCCTTGCCTCTGCTAGTCGCTTGCGAACATGAGCCAGGGCTGGCGGGCTGGAGCGTGGCGTCCGCTCTACTGCAGCCACGGTTTTCCACCTGCTGTGTGCAGGACAGGCCTGACCGTCCATCCGCAGAGACCTCCCACCCGGGGCCGCTCCCCTCGGGCAACTTTATTTACTTATTTGGTTTTTTATAAAGAGACTAGAGGCCCAGTGCACGAATTTGGGGGTGGGGGGGGCCGATGGGGGGTGAGGCTGGCTGTGGGGAGGGGCCGTGGAAGTTGGCCGGCCAGCCCCACCCCTGATTGAAGTGGGGGGCTGATCGAGGGTGGAGTTGGCTGGGGGGAGGGGCTGCAGGCCAATCGGGGTGGTGGGGGCCCATCGGAGGTGGGGCCGGCTGGGGGGAGGGACTACAGGAGGTTGGCTGGCTGGCCCTGCCCCTGATTGGGTGTGGGGGCTGATCTAAGGTGGGGCTGGGCGGGGAGAAGGCTGCAGGCCAATTGAGGTGGTGGGGGCCCATCAGGGGTGGGGTCGGCCAGGGGGAGAGGCTGCAGGAGATTGGCCAGTCGGCCCCACCCCCTATTGGGGTGGGGGGGACTCAGGGGTGGAGCCGGCAGGGGGCAAGGTCCATTGGGGATTGGCTGGCTGCCCCACCCCCTCATCAGGCGGGTTTGCTGGTCACCGTGGGCATCATAGCGACTGGTCGTCTGGTCGTTATGGTGTTCTGGTCGCTGGCTGTTTATATATAGTGATTTTTTTATTGATTTCCGAGAGGAAGGGGGAGCGAGAGAGAGAAACATCCATGAGGAGAGAGAATCATGGGCCGGCTGCCTCCTGCACACCCCGCACTGGGGATCGAGCCCACAACCCGGGCATGTGCCCTTGACCGGGAATCGAACCCAGGACCCGTCAGTCCATTGGTCGATGCTCTACCCACTGAGCCACACCAGCTGGGGCCCCTCATGCAAGTTTAAACCGCGGTCGGATCCCTGATGCTAAAATCCCGATGCGCTGACAAATGACATCTCCCACGCGCTGACACAACAGGCCGGGAGAGTAAGACAAAGATACCGACTCCCGCAGTGCGGGGAGGAAGGGGACACTGACTAATTCAGGGCGTGCCGGCCTCGACTCGCAGGACACGGGGTGCAGAATTGCCCGTCTGGTGGCATCAAAGGGAACAGAAGCTGCGGAGGGGTGGGGAGCTTGAAAGACCGGGGAGGGGGGGTAGTGACCATCACCCCAATCCAGATCTGAGTCCCCTTTTCCCTTTGAGGTAGCATTCGGGGAGCGTGGACATTGAAATGATCAGAAGTCACGGTGAGGATGTGGGGAGAAGGGGACCCTCGGGCACTGGAGTGGGGGGTGCAGACGGGGGCAGCCACTATGGAAAACAGTATGGAGTTTCCTCAAGAAATTAAAAAGGGACCCTAACCGGGTTGGCTCAGTGGATGGAGCATCGGCCTGCGGACTGAAGGGTCCCGGGTTCGATTCCGGTCAAGGGCATGTACCTTGGTTGAGGGCACATCCCCAGTGGGGTGTGTGCAGGAGGCAGCTGATGGATGTTTCTCTCTCATCGATGTTTCTAACTCTCTCTCCCTCTCCCTTCCTCTCTGTAAAAAATCAACAAAATATATTTTTAAAAAAAGAAATTCAAAAGGGACTGGCCATTGGACCCAGCGATCCCATTTCTAGGAATACTAGAGGTCTGGAGCACGAATTCATGCACAGCTGGGGTCCCTCGGCCTGGCCAGCGATCGGGGCTGATTGGGGCTGGCCAACCAGGGGGAGGGACCGCGGGAGGTTGGCTGGCCATGGGAGGTTGTCTGAGACAATGCCCTGACCACCAGGGGGCAGCTCCTGTGTTGAGCGTCTGCCCCTGGTGGTCAGTGTGAGTCATAGCTACCAGCCGGTTGTCCGGTCATGTGGTTGTAACAGTAGCTTAAGCTTTTATATATAGAGAGACTAGAGGCCCGGTGCACGCGTGCACTCGGGGGGGGGGGGTGTCCCTCAGCCCATCCTACGCTCTCTCACAGTCTAGGACCCCTCGGGGGATGTCCACCTGCCGGCTTAGGTCTGCTCCCAGGGGGATCGGGCCTAAGCTGGCAGTCAGACATCCCTCTGGCAGCCTGGGAGCCCTCGGGGGTTGTCCGACTAACGGCTTAGGCCCGCTCCCCACTAGTGGGACATCCTTCGTGTCCGACTACGAGCCGGCTTCTGGCTGAGCGGCGCACCCCCTGGGGAGGTGCACTGACCACCACCAGAGGGCAGCTCCTGCTTTGAGCGTCTGCCCCCTGGTGGTCAGGGCACATCATAGCAATGGGTTGTTCTCGGTCATTCTGCCGTTAATGTCAATTTGCATATTACCCTTTTACAATATACACTAGAGGCCCGGTGCACGAAATTCGTGCATGGGGGGGGGTGTCCCTCAGCCCAGCCTGCACCCTCTCCAATCTGCGACCCCTTGAGGGATGTCCGACTGCCCGTGTAGCACAATCCAGGACTGCTGGCTCCCAACTGCTCGCCTGCCTGCCTTCCTGATTGCCCCTAACCGCTTCTGCCTGCCAGCCTGGTCACCCCCAACTGCCCTCCCCTGCAGGCCTGGTCCCCCCTCCCAACTGCTCTCCCCTGCAGGCTTGGGTCCCTCCGAACTGCCTTTCCCTGCAGGCCTGGTTTCCCCAACTTCCCTCCTCTGCCAGCCTGATCACCCCCTACCCACTCCCCTGCCAGCCTGATGGATGCCTAACTGCTCCCCTGCCAGCCTGTTTGCCCCTAACTGCCCTCCCCTGCAGGCCTGGTCCCCCCTAACTGCTCTCCCCTGCAGGCCTGGGTCCCCCCCCAACTGCTCTCCTTTGCAGGCCTGGTCCCCCCCAACTGCCCTCCCCTGCAGGCCTGGGTCCCCCTCAACTGCCCTCCCCTGCAGGCCTGGGTCCCCCCCAACTTCCCTCCTCTGCATGCCTGGGTCCCCCCCAACTGCCCTCTCCTGCAGGCCTGGTCACCCCCAACTGAACTTCTCTGTATGCCTGGGTCCCCCCCAACTGCCCTCCCCTGCCGGCCTGGTCCCTCCCAACTGCCCTCCCCTGCTGGCCTGATTGCCCACAACTGCCCTCCCTTGAAGGCCTGGTCCCTCCCAACTGCCCTCCTCTGCTGGCCATCTTGTGTCCACATGGGGGCAGGATCTTTGACCACGTGGGGGCCGCCATCTTGTGTGTTGGAGTGACGGCCAATTTGCATATTACCCTTTTATAATAGACATTAGCCAAAATCCAATTAGCAGAATGAGTAGCGTATTGTGTTTCTGCCTTGGACATTTTCAACTTTTTTTTTTTAATTAAAAAAATTTTTAAAGGTAATTTGATCTTGGTTTTCTTTTTTTTTATTGATTTCAGAGAGGAAGGGAGAAGGAGAGAGAGAGAAACATCCATGATGAGAGAGGATCACTGATGGGCTGCCTCCTGCACGCCCCCTACTGGGGATCGAGCCCACAACCCGGGCCTGTGCCCTCGACCGGGAATCGAACCATCAAACCGTGACCTCCTGGTTCACAGGTCGATGGTCAACCACTGAGACACACCGACAGAGCTCAAATGGCTCTTTCAGGATCCTCCGATGGCGACCTCTTGGACTTGACCCCGGCGATGTACGTGCACAAGAGCCGTTTAAACATCTCACCTTCCTTTTCCCTTAGATTTCAACCCGTTTCCGTGACGAGGAGCCAGACAGCGATTCGGCCCGTCTTCTCTGATCATCCATCACCAACAAAGAGCTGACAGCGAGTCTGGCGGCTTTTCCAGGGGCAATCATGACCTCAATCCTCAAAAATAAAGGCCGCTGTCTCGCCCCGGACACACAGCATGACCCCCAAGAGCGATGGCTCAGCCGGGGTCGCTTGTCATCCACGCCTGTGCCCTCCGACGGCCCGACCCTAAATGAGGTGAGCGCCAGCATGAGACCTCCCCTTCAACCTCTCCTGCGGGATCAGGACATGGGGGGGGGGGACTCCCCATAATGAACCACGGCCCTGGGGATCCATCATTCCACTGACGTAGCCGTCGTCCCGTGCATTGGCATAGAAACCCGTTGTCGGGGCCCAGGGACAAACGTAATCAATCATCCGTATCGCTTTCCAATTCTGGGCACCGTGATGGATGACCGATGCCCACGGGGGGGTGGGGAGGGGCTTTCGGATTCCGTTGTGAGTTGCCGGGACGGCCCTGTCAGTCCTGGTCCAGGTCACGGAGCTCCTCATTCGCAACATGTCGCAACGCATTTGTTCTTCAATCATTCCTCTCTCTCCTGCCTCTGGAATGGCCCCTATTCAATAGTCTCCCACGAGAGCCCCGCCCCGCCCCACGCTCCTGGGGCTGCCTCAGAGGTGAGCATACTGTGTCCACATGCCAGCCATTCCCCATATGAAACGTCAAAGACATCGCGATGGCGTCTACTATCCGGGGTCGTTGATGGAAGAATCTCCATCCGTAAAGGTGTCTTATTGTGAACATTTGCAGCTATTCCTACAATCTATATCTATATATATAAAAGCCTAATATGCTAAGCGTCTCCATTTGACCAGTCGCTATGACATGCACTGGCCACCAGGGGGCAGACCGTCAACTGGTCGACCAGTCGCTATGATGTGCACTGACCACCAGGGGGCAGATGCTCCGGCCAGTAGGTTAGCTTGCTGCTGGGGTCAGGCCGATGGGGACTGGGCGAGACTGGCCGGACATGCTCTGGAGCCCTCCCGCGGTCCCTCCCGGCCGGTCAATTTCCCGGGGTTATTGTTGTTGTATCATGTTGTTATTGTTTATTTATTTATCAATGTATACATTATTTTCATATACATTTTGCTAATTTCCTTTCATCTCTGACTCTTCTATTATAGAGAAAGGGCGAAGAGCGATATTAAAATATTTCTTCTAATTCGTTTCCTTTCAATGTGCACAAATCCATGCACCGGGACACTAGTTCTTTAATAAACACCAGTGTTACAACAATAACAATTTTCCAGAGTTTTAACCACCATGAAAAATCAATTAGAAGTCATTCATATTCAACCAACTCACCGTGTGTGATATGTTGAATGCAGCTATGATTTGGATTGAGTGATCAGTCCCGGTGACAGAAAGGGATGCTAGCTGATGTAAGGGGGGGAAAAGAAAAGATGAGAGAGAGAGAGAGAGAGAGAGAGAGAGAGAGAGAGAGAGAGAGAGACAGAAAGAGAGAGGAGGAGAGAGAGAGAGAAAGAGAGAGAGGGGGGAATAGAGAAGAGAGAGAAAGAGAGGAAGAGAGAGGGAGAGAAAGAGAGACAGAAAGAGAGACAGAAAGAGAGAGGAGGAGAGAGAGAGAGAGGAAGAGAGAGAAAGAGAGAGAGAGACAAAGAGAGAGGAGGAGAGAGAGAGAGAGAGAGAGGAGAGAGAGAGGAGAGAGAAGAGAGAGAAAGAGAGGAAGAGAGAGAGAGAGAGAGAGGAGAGAGAAGAGAGAGAAAGAGAAGAAGAGAGAGAGAGAAAGAAGAGAGGGAGAGAAAGAGAGAGAGACAAAGAGAGAGAGACAAAGAGAGAGAGACAAAGAGAGAGAGACAAAGAGAGAGAGACAAAGAGAGGAAGAGAGAAAGAGAGAGAGAGAGAGAGAGAGAGAGAGAGAGAGGGCATATTAGCTTGACAATCATTAAACTACAGAGGCCCAATTCATGCACCGGTAGGGTCCCTCGGCCTGGCCTGCAGGATCGGACCAAAACCCACTCTCTGACATTCCCCGAGGGGTCCCGGATTGAGAGAGAGCACAGGCCAGGCTGAGGGACCCCACCGGAGCACGGTCGGGCCCAGGGAGGGACCACAGGAGGGCTGTGGGGTGTGTCTGGCCCATCTCGCCCAGTCCATTTCAGCTGGACCCCAGCAGCAAGCTAACCTTGGCGGTCGGAGCGTCTGCCCCCTGGTGGTCAGTGCACGTCATAGCGACTGGCCGGACGGTCAAACGGACGGTCGGACACTTAGCCTATTAGGCTTTTATATATATAGATTAAGGCAGAGAGAATGCTATGTACTTAGAAATACCCTGAGCATTGGCAAAATGGTGTGCGTTCCCCCCCTAAACTTTTGCCATTTATTCCTCCCTTAATTTTAATGTCTACTCGCCTCCGTGGCTTTGCGATCTGTCCGCTGTGGGGCCGACACTTTCCTCTGTGGGAGAGCCCTCGGCGTTCTTCCTCCAGGGCCCAGACCTACCCTTTGCAGGAGCAGCCTCTCCCCACGAGGGTGAGAACGCTTGCCACGGGGGAAGGAAAGTGGAGTGTACGTCCGGGGAAACGTACACTGACAGGATTTGAAGAAACAACCGACGAGAAGTAAACACAGCAAAAGGAGTCGGAGTACGAAGAGCAAACGCACCCGGGCTAAGTCCGACGTGGTGGTTATTGTGGGGTTCGCTCTTCGGCGGAGAAAGAAAGAAACAGGAGGAGCTAAACTAATGAAAAATGCCGATATATAAAAACCCTGGGTCGTCACGACCAGTAACGACCAGAGGCTGACCAACAGGAAGTCAGTGCTGGCCCCGCCCCCAAGCAAGTGGATAGGGGCAATCAGGCAGGCAGACAGAGGGGTTAGGGGAGATCAGGTAGGCAGACCAGCAGTTAGGGGTGATCAGGTAGGCAGGCCAGCGGTTAGGGGTGATCAGGTAGGCAGACCAGCGGTTAGGGGTGATCAGGTAGGCAGGCACGTGGTTAGGGGTGATCAGGTAGGCAGGCAGAGTGGTTAGGGGTGATCAGGTAGGCAGGCACGTGGTTAGGGGTGATCAGGCAGGCAGACCAGTGGTTAGGGGTGATCAGGTAGGCAGGCAGAGTGGTTAGGGGTGATCAGGTAGGCAGGCATGCAGAGTGGTTAGGGGAGATCAGGTAGGCAGACCAGTGGTTAGGGGAGATCAGGTAGGCAGGCCAGTGGTTAGGGGAGATCAGGTAGGCAGGCCAGTGGTTAGGGGAGATCAGGTAGGCAGGCCAGTGGTTAGGGGAGATCAGGTAGGCAGACCAGTGGTTAGGGGAGATCAGGTAGGCAGACCAGCGGTTAGGGGTGATCAGGTAGGCAGGCAGAGGGGTTAGGGGTGATCAGGTAGGCAGACCAGCAGTTAGGGGAGATCAGGTAGGCAGGCACGTGGTTAGGGGTGATCAGGTAGGCAGGCAGAGTGGTTAGGGGAGATCAGGTAGGCAGACCAGCAGTTAGGGGAGATCAGGTAGGCAGGCACGTGGTTAGGGGTGATCAGGTAGGCAGGCAGAGTGGTTAGGGGTGATCAGGTAGGCAGGCATGCAGAGTGGTTAGGGGTGATCAGGTAGGCAGTCAGAGTGGTTAGGAGTGATCAGGTAGGCAGGCATGCAGAGTGGTTAGGGGAGATCAGGTAGGCATGCAGAGTGGTTAGGGGAGATCAGGTAGGCATGCAGAGTGGTTAGGGGTGATCAGGTAGGCAGTCAGAGTGGTTAGGAGTGATCAGGTAGGCAGGCATGCAGAGTGGTTAGGGGAGATCAGGCAGGCATGCAGAGTGGTTAGGGGAGATCAGGTAGGCAGACCAGCAGTTAGGGGTGATCAGGTAGGCATGCAGAGTGGTTAGGGGTGATCAGGTAGGCAGGCAGAGTGGTTAGGGGTGATCAGGTAGGCAGGCATGCAGAGTGGTTAGGGGTGATCAGGTAGGCAGTCAGAGTGGTTAGGGGAGATCAGGTAGGCAGGCCAGCAGTTAGGGGAGATCAGGTAGGCATGCAGAGTGGCTAGGGGTGATCAGGTAGGCAGGCCAGCAGTTAGGGGAGATCAGATAGGCAGACCAGTGGTTAGGGGTGATCAGGTAGGCAGATGGCCCCTCACCGGGCTGGCCCCACCCCCAAGCAAGCGGTTAGGGGCAATCAGGCAGGCAGAGGGGTTAGGGGTGATCAGGTAGGCAGACCAGTGGTTAGGGGAGATCCGGTAGGCAGGCCAGTGGTTAGGGGAGATCAGGTAGGCAGTCAGAGTGGTTAGGGGAGATCAGGTAGGCAGGCCAGCGGTTAGGGGTGATCAGGTAGGCATACAGAGTGATTAGGGGCCGTTAGGGGTGATCAGGTAGGTAGGTGAGCAGTTAGGGGCGATCAGATGGGCAGGCCCCGCCCCCAGCAAAGGAAGAGGGAGGCCCAGGCCAGCCAAGCCATGGCACCCCAGCCTGTCGCTGGCAGAGGGAGGCCACCGGGTGCAGGGGAGGGAGGGGGGCAGCACTGCACAGATGGGGTTGGGGCCAGCTGCCTGCAGCCGGGGAAGGAAAGCCCCGATAGGCCCTGATCTCAGGCCAGGCCTAGGGGCCCTGCCCGAGGGGTCCCGGATTGTGAGAGGGTGCAGGCCGGGCTGAGGAAACCCCCCACCCCTCGAGCGCACAGATTTTCCTGCACCGGGCCTCTAGTGTATACATAAAGGCAATCAGAAGCCTCTGGATGTGTATGTGATGTGGCCACGGGTGACACGGAAAGAGCAGAATAGGACCAAACCAATTACCTGTTTAGGACGGCGGAGAGCGGGCGAATATTTGTACGTCTCAAGGCTCATTAACCAGCGAGCGTTCCTGATTCACGGGTGCAGGGTTTGACGTAGCCGACACCAACCCCCACCCCCCGAAACTTCTCTCGGGGGGGGGCACCTAGCATCCTTCGCTTCTGACGGATCCCCACCACATTAGTCCACAGCCACGTGGACCGTTGACCGATTTACTGCTACACCGGTTCCATTATTTGGGGCCGGCGCTCTGCTTCATAAATAAACCATCAAGTTAATTCGAAGAGAAACGGCGCGGGGAACGTGGGCGCCAAGTTGAGGGAATAAATTAAGGCCAAGATATATATATATATGTATTTTTTTTTCCTAATTTTCTGTGTGTTATTTATGGGCCAAGGTGTGTTTTATGGCACAGAAATGGGATGGTTTGTTGGCAATGAGATGATGGCTGGTGCAGATCTTTCATCGCGTCCAAGATAAAGTCGAGCACTAGCATTGCTGAGGGTCGTCTGCGTCTCCAGGTGGCGTGTCCTCGTGTGACGGATGGGTTCTGTGTTCGGTTTACGCCTTGCGTATTCCATCGGAGTGGACCACATGTCCAAGTGGTCGAACGTCGCAGACCCAGCCCCCAGCTTGTCATCGGAGCCCCAGCAACACAAGAACACTACCAACTTTACTTTCTTTCCTCTCTTTTAAATATGGTTTTACAAGAGGCCCGGTGCACGAATTCACGCACCAGAGAGGTCCCTCGGCCTGGCCTGCGGGATCGGGCCGAAACTGACTCTCGGACATCCCCTGAGGGCTCCCGGATAGTGAGAGGGCACAGGCCAGGCCGAGGGACCCCACCGGTGCACGACTGGGGGTGGGGAGGGATGCAGGAGGGTTCCAGGGCGTGTCTGGCCCATCTTGCTCAGTCCGGATCAGCCAGACCCCAGCAGCAAGCTAACCTACTGGTCGATTGTCTGCCCCCTGGTGGTCACTGCACGTCATAGCAAGCGGTTGAGTGGCCTTAGCATATCATTAGCATATTACGCTTTGATTAGTTGACCGGACGACCGGATGACCGGACACTTAGCATATTAGGCTTTTCTTATATGGGATGTCAATATGGACTGACCACATGCCCGGGTTTTGCGATCCCCAGTAGGGGGCGTGCAGGAGGCAGCTGATCTATGATTCTCTCTCATCATGGATGTTTCTCTCTCTCTCCCTCTCCCTTCCTCTCTGAAATCAGTAAAAATATATTTTTGAAAAAATACATACATTGCTTAATACCTATTCTGTGTTCTCCAAACTGTGTTCTCCCCTGATAGACGTACCTGAATGGGGGGAAACACGGGCTTCGTCATCAACTCCTCTTCGTCTCTACTCCCACCGTTTTTTAAAAATATATTTTATTGATTTTTTACAGAGAGGAAGGGAGAGGGAGAGAGAGTTAGAAACATCGATGAGAGAGAAGCATCGATCAGCTGCCTCCTGCACACCTCCTACTGGGGATGTGCCTGCAACCAAGGTACATGCCCTTGACCGGAATCGAACCCGGGACCCTGTAGTCCGCAGGCCGACGCTCTATCCACTGAGCCACACCGGTTAGGACCCCCCCCACCACCACCATTTTTTGATAAATGAACAGCCGGAGTCGATTTGACACCTTCCGTTCTTCGCTTAGCCTCGACTCTGCCCCCTCGTGTCCACGTGCACTGCCCCGGCTTGGTCCCCGTCCCCGCTGGCTGTCACCCTCGCTTGACCCCCACGCTGATTTCCAGCTCTTCTCCCTGCCTCCGACGTTGTTTGTTCTTCCCCAGTCACCCACGTCCTCATTAGAACATCGTGCACCGCGTTCCAACACTCAACCCTTGACTTCCACCGGCTCCCAACCCCACCCCCTCGGACACTCAACTCCTAACCACACGCACTCCACCCAGACGGCCGGTCCTCACGAGAACAGCTCTTGCAAGACATTGACATGTTTTATTTTTCTCTGAAAAGGGGCCGCTGATGGGCCATTAAGTGTTGGAGAGTGACTATGCACAAAGGAGCCGTGTTCTACGCTGCCCCCAGGAAGGAGGTAAGCAAATCGATGCAGGGAAGTGGCTTCTCACCGGCCCCGGAGACAACCCTGCCTCACACCCGCGCCTTTGGAACGAACGCTCCGGATGCTCGGTGAAGAGCGAGCCTGCCATCTGCAAGTGCTGGGCGCGCCTCTAGCTTTGCTTCCCCTCCCACCCCCCGCCCCGAAGCGAGCCTGTCATTTCGCTCTCCTCTTCAAGTTGGAAAATCAATGCTGAAGTTAAGTGACTCCTCTCTGGATGCCAAAAGAAAAGAAAAAAAACACACACACACTGTTGATAGCGAGAAGCAAAAGCAAATGTGCCAGTGCTAGGCCCAGCCAGCACCATCCCAACCTACGTATTTTCTTCAGCTTTACTGAGGCATCCCGGATGAAGAAAACGGCAAGGTATTTAAAGCGACAGCACGATGGTTTTTTTAAAAATATCGATATTGTTCAGAGTGTTCCAGATGTTCCCTTCCCCCCCCCCCCAGTCCATCAACGTGATAAAAAGCCAGGACCGCCCCCTGGCGTGGCTCAGTGGTTGAGCGTCGACCGATTCTCGGGAAGGGAACGTGCCTGGGTTGCAGGCTCGATCCCCAATGTGGGGCGTGCAATCAAGGAGGTAGCCAATCGATGATTCTCTCTCATCGTTGATGTTTCTCTCTCTCTCTCTCCCTTCCTGTCTGAAATGAATAAAAATATATGAAAAACAAAGAGATGCGCTCTCCCGAAGCCAGTGGTCGGCAAACTGCGGCTCGTGAGCCGCGATTTGCCGCTCTGTTGACGAATGATTTTGCCGACCGCTGACCTAGACCCTCGATTTCAATAATTACAGGCTGTTGTTGTTCCTTGTGATTAAGCCCCTATCCCAGTGGTTGGCAAACTCATCAGTCAACAGAGCGGCAAATCGTGGCTCGCGAGCCGCAGTTTGCCGACCACTGCCCTAAGCGGCCACACGTGGGCTCTTTCATTTGGATGTAGAAACCCGTCTGCTTCTGTTGCTGGGGACCACAGACACAGGCACGTAGGCAATTAGGGCGGAGAAACCCACATCCAAAACTACCCAGCTGCGTCCCGATGGGAAACAAACATTGTTACCCCGACAAAAGGGAGACGGCGTACAAGTAATTGGTACAAGATCGACACGATCTTTAGAGAATTCATCTGAATAAGAAATGAGCAAGGTACCAGCCGCAGATCTCAGAGAAGTGTTGTGTAGGGTTTAAAATACCGACTTCATTATCCTCTATAATAAACGCCTAATACGCTAATGTCCGGTTCTCCGTTCAACCAATCAAAGTGTAATATGCTAAGGATATGCTAAGACCGCTCAACCGCCCTAGCCAGTTTGGCTCAGTGGATAGAGTGTCGGCCAGCGGACTGAAGGGTCCCGGGTTCGATTCCAGCCAAGGACGTATGCCTGGGTTGTGGGCTTGATCCCCAGTAGGGGGCGTGCAGGAGGCAGCTGATCAATGGTTCTCTCTCATCATTGATGTTTCTATCTCTCTCTCTCCCTCTTCCTTCCTCTCTAAAATCAATAAAAACATATTAAAAAAAATAAAAGTCTTAAAAAAAAAAGACCGCTCAACCGCTCACTATGACGTGCACTGACCACCAGGGGGCAGACAGTCGACCGGTAGACCAGTCGCTATGACGTGCACTGACCACCAGGGGGCAGACACTCTGACCGGTAGGTTAGCTTGCTGCTGGGGTCCGGCCGATCGGGACTGGGAGAGACGGGCTGGACATGCCCTGGAGCCCTCCTGCAGTCCCTCCCAGGCAGACCAACCTCCCGCATCCCTCTCCGGCCCCGATCGAGCACCAGTGGGGTCCCTCTCGCAATCCGAGACCCCTCGGGGGATGTCGGGGAGCCGGTTTCGTCCCGATCCTGCAGGCCAGGCCGAGGGACCCCACTGGTGCACGAATTCGGACCTCTCCTAGGATCAAATGAAATGGGTTCAGCCTCCCTCTTCCCACACCTCCCCCTCATTTTTTTTTTCCAATGACAGTTGCCTCAGAAGTATAGATGGCGGGTAGATATTCATACACCTTACAGAGTGACCCCCGCAGTGGGTCTAACAGACGCCTGGCACCGAACAGAGTTAATACAATCCCACCGGCCGTATTCCCTGAGCTAAGCTTTGCATCCCTGTGACCGGCTGGTGATTGACATCTCTCTCACGGAGATCCATCCTCAGGGTCAAGTGGGCCAAGGGCTCCCCTAATCGACGGGCCGCCAAGCAACCCCACCCCATGCACCTACGGCAACCCCACCTTCCATGCCTCCGTGACCCCTGCTTCTCACCTGGCCAGGAAGGGGCTCAGTGAAGGCATTCTTCAACTCACCTATGCTTTGTTTGTTTTTTAATCCCCACCCAAGGAGACTTCTCCCTTGATTCTTAGGGAGAATGGAAGAGAGAGGGACAGAGAGAGAGAGAAAATCGATGTGACAGAGACACATCGACGGGTTGCCTCCTGCACGAGCCCCATCCAGGACCTTGGCCGGGGAGGAGTCTGCAACCGAGGTACGTGCCCCTTGACCCGAATCGAACCCGGGGCCCTTCAGTCCCCAGGCCGATGGTCTATCCACTGAGCCACACCAGCCAGGGCCAATTCTACACTGTGTTAAGAGTTGCTTGAAATATTGTTAATACATTTTTATTGATTTCAGAGAGGAAGGGAGTGAGGGAGAGAGAGAGATAGAAACATCAGCGATGAGAGAGAACCACGGATCGGCTGCCTCCTGCACGCCCCCTACAGGGGATCCAACCCACAACCCAGGCATGTGGCCTCGACTGGATTCGAACCCGGGACCGAAGGGTCCCCAGGCCGATGCTCTATCCACTGAGCCACACCAGCCAGGGCCAATTCTACACTTTGTTAAGAGTTGCTTGAAATATTGTTTTCCTTTCTTTCTTCTTTAATACATTTTTATTGATTTCAGAGAGGAAGGGAGTGAGGGAGAGAGAGAGATAGAAACATCAACGATGAGAGAGAACCACGGATCGGCTGCCTCCTGCACGCCCCCCTACTGGGGATCGAACCCACAACCCAGGCATGTGGCCTCGACTGGATTCGAACCCAGGACCGAAAGGTCCCCAGGCCGATGCTCTATCCACTGAGCCACACCAGCTAGGGCCAATTCTACACTTTGTTAAGAGTTGCTTGAGATATTGTTTTCCTTTCTTCCTTCTTTAATACATATTTATTGATTTCAGAGAGGAAGGGAGTGAGGGAGAGAGAGAGAGAAACATCCATGAAGAGAGAGAATCACGGATCGGCTGCCTCCTGCACGCCCCCTCCTGGGGATCCAACCCACAACCCAGGCATGTGGCCTCGACTGGATTCGAACCCAGGACCGAAGGGTCCACAGGCCGATGCTCTATCCACTGAGCCACACCGGCTGGGGATACTGAAGTACTGTTTTCCGAACACTACCGTGGGAAAGGCAACGCTTTACCACTATGACCTCGATGCTGACAGGTCCAGAGTTTAATTGCCCGCCCAAGGAAGCAGGAATTTTTCTACACACGTCGGCACCTTCCTTCTCCTGCGAAGTCTCGAGGGAAGAGCATCTCTAGGGATCGGCGTAGCCGCGCGGTTCACAGTCGCTGGGGTTTGGGACACGGCCTCCGTGCCCACCAGCAGACGAACGGATTACAAAGCTGTGGTCCCTCGACGCCGTGGAATACTACGCACCCAGGAAAAAGGAAAGACCTCGTACCCATTTGCAGCAGCGCGGAGGGACCTGGAGAGCAGGGTGCTGAGTGAAAATAAGCCAGTCGGGGAAAGACGCATATCCCACGGCCTCACTCATGCGTGGGACCTAATGACCAACCTAAACGGATGAACAAAAACAGAGCCAGAGACATAGACGCGTGAACAGACCGCCAAACCTCAGAGGGAAGGCGGGGGAGGGTGGGTGGGTGGGAAGAGATCAACCCATGAACGTGTACACACCTACCCATCCATCACCCATGGACACAATCGGGGGGTGAGGGTCTGGGGTGGGGGGCGGGGGTGGGCGAGAAGGGGTCAATGCGGGGAAAAGGGGACACGCCATCCTTTCAACAACAAAGATCCTACACAATAAAAGGCTAATATGCAAACAAATCAACCGAAAGGCAGAACGACCGGTCGCTGTGACGTGCACTGACCACCAGGGGGCAGACGCTCAAGGCCGGAGCTGCTTCCTGGGGGTCAGGGTGCTCCCGCAGGGCTGGCGAGCGCGAAGCCGTCCGTCGGACATCCCCTGAGGGCTCTGGGACTGTGAGAGGGCTCCCGCCGGGCTGAGGGCACCCTCCCCTTTCACAGTGCACGGATTTCGTGCACCGGGCCTCCGGTTTAAAAATAAATGTGGGGCTGGATGGTACAGCTGCCCTAACTGATATAAGGAGGCGTAGGAGGCTAATGGGACGGACACGGGGGCCAGCGTCAATCTGTCTTTGCTTTTTTTTCCCATCGGCCTCTCTGGCCTGGGAACCAGCGGCACTTATCCATCACGCCACGGCCTACGGACGCGACCGGGAGGCCGGGAGGGCGGACAGTAATCCGAGGGAGCGTTCCCCGTGCGGGCGGAAGGAGGGCGAGGATGACGGAGAATTCGGGATGACCGCTCCGAGCTCACCCTACACCACCCCTTTTCTCTGACGATGCCCCCTCACCAGTGGCTCGGGGGACTTCGCAGCCATCTCCATTATATTTTCTTCCTTTCTTGTAAAAAATAAATATTTTCATTGATGTCAGAGAGGAAGGGAGAGAGAGAGAGAGAGAGAGAGAGAGAGAGAGAGAGAGAGAGAGAGAGAAACATCCATGAGGAGACAGAATCATGGATTGGCTGTCTCCTGCACAGCCCCCACTTGGGGACCGAGCCCGCAACCCGGGCACGTGCCCTTGACCGGGAATCGAACCGGGACCTCCTGGTTCACAGGCTGACGCTCACCACTGAGCCACACTGGCCCAGCTCGCATTCAGATTCTAAGGACGAGACCCTGTCAGAACAAAGGTGAGGCCGGTAAGCCTTCAACGGGGCATCCGATGACAAGGCTGAGAGAACCCCTTCCCCCCCCCCGCCACGGACCCCTTCCAGCCCACCCTCACCCCCACCCCAGGCCTTCACCCCCTATTGTCTGTGTCCACGGATCATGCCTATACGCACGCACGTCCTTTGGTGGATCTCTTCCCAACCACCCCCCCTCCCCCCGCCTTCACATAGCTTTTCTGGGTTCTGACTCCACGAGAATTTCTCTCTTTTTAAAAAATCTATTTTATTGATTTTTTACAGAGAGGAAGGGAGAGGGAGAGAGAGGTAGAAACATCGATGAGAGAGAAACATCCATCAGCTGCCTCCTGCACACCTCCCACTGGGGATGTGCCCGCCACCAAGGTACATGCCCTTGACCGGAATCGAACCCGGGACCCTTCAGTCCGCAGGCCGACGCTCTATCCACTGAGCCACACCGGCCAGGGCCACCCATAGATCTTGACGTAGGACAGTGGCTGACACATTCGACATCAACCACAGCGTCTCCATCCGTGATAGGGTAACGGCTCTGCTGGAAATGAAACGTATGAATCACTGGCTCCGGTAACCGCCAAGCGGGTGCAATTAGGACGGACATCAGGAAGGAAACAGTGCTAACGAAACCCTCGCCTCCCACGAGGTTCCGCAGCGGAGTCCGTAATGCCGTTTCTGTTTTCGGTTAATCCTCACGCGCGGATATTTTTCCATTAGTTGTTAGGGAGCGTGGATGAGTGGGAAAGACAGAGAGAAACATCGATGTGGGAGAGACACATCGATGGGTTGCCTCCTGCACACCTGCCCCGACCAGGGCCCAGGCCGGTGAGGAGCCTGCAACTGAACCCGGGACCCTTGGGTTCAATAAGATTAAGTCCAGCTCTCCCTGGAGTGGAGGGAAAAAGAAAAGACTGTACAAAGATAAATTTTGTGGCTCAACCAGTGTTCTCACTCCAATATTTGGACTGCATTATGACACGTGGTAGTTTATTAAATAACTAGAGGCCCGGTGCACGAATTCGTGCACCAGTGGGGTCCCTCGGCCTGGCCTGTGGGATCAGACCGAAACTGGCTCTCTGACACCCCTGAGGGGTCCCGGATTGTGAGAGGGTGCAGGCCAGGCCGAGGGACCCCACGGGTGCACCATCGGGGCCGGGAGAGCTGCAAGAGGTTGGCTGGGGAGGGACCGTGAGAGGGCTCCAGGGCGAGTCCGGCCTATTGCGCTCAGTCCGATTGGCCAGAACCCAGCAGCCAGCTAACCTACTGGTCAGAGCGTCTGCCCCCTGGTGGTCAGTGCACATCATAGCGACTGGTCGACCAGTCGACTGTCTTCCCCCCGGTGGTCAATGCACGTCATAGCGAGCGGTTGAGCAGCCTTACCATGTCATTAGCATATTATGCTTTGATTGGTTGAATGGATGACCGGACACTTAGCATATTAGACTTTTATTATATAGGATATTGTTGGAGAATAAAAGGGAGGGAGGGAGGGACGGAGGAAAGAGACATAAAGAGACGCTCTAAGACTCCAGCTGTGATGGTAGCTGTAAGAAGGAGGTATATTGTGTATGTGTGTGTGGGGGGGCAATGTTTTTCCGAGACTAGAGGTGCCCCATGCAGGGTGAGCCAGCAACATTCAGAGTCAAGAAGGCCACCCGATTCCGTTGAGGAATGAACGCTATAGCAGAGACGGTGCTTGCCAAGCTGGACTAGTCGTTGGCACGCAGCAGCGTCATCCGTGTACACGAACACCTCATCTTCCAAGCAGAGTGACTGTCTGTGCCCATGTCAGACCGAGTCAGCGGATACGTAGGAACACAACTGATTGGTCTGTTTCCTGCACTAATGAGGTGCCCTGGGGCCCCACAGACACCCCCGCCCAGGGCCCCACAGACACCCCACCCAGGGCCCCACAGACACCCCCCGCCCAGGGCCCCACAGACACCCCTCCCAGCGCCCCACAGACACCCCCTCCCCAGGGCCCCACAGACACTCCCCTCCAGGGCCCCACAGACACCCCCCCGAGGGCCCCACAGACACCCCCCCCAGGGCCCCACAGACACCCCCCCAGGGCCCCACAGACACCCCCCGCCCAGGGCCCCACAGACACCCCCCGCCCAGGGCCCCACAGACACCCCCCGCCCAGGGCCCCACAGACACCCCCCAGGGCCCCACAGACACCCCCCGCCCAGGGCCCCACAGACACCATCCCCCCCAGTGCCCCACAGACAACCCTCCCGTTTGTCTCTCTGTTCTGTCACTAAGCTTTGGTGATGATCCAGGCACGAGACATCAAGAGCCTGGACTTTCCAGAGACGAGAGACACGGGGCAAATATTTAGACTTTGGGTTAAAAAAAAACCAACAACCACACAACGGCCCTTGGACATGTGTAGAAAGGGAGGTTAAAAATTAATGGGCCACTAATTGCTGAGGGAACAGGAAACTGCTCTATTGCTGTTGGGTTTATTAGAGAACAAGAAAATCACAGGGAGAGTGAACGAATGTTCCCCGACTGCTCTCTCCAGAAAGAAAAGACCTAAAAAATACTCAGAAAGAGAGGGGAGGGAGTCCCCACCCATGAACCAAGAGGTGCCGGGTTCGATTCCCGGTCAGGGCACGTGCCCGGGTTGCAGGCTCGATCCCCCGTAGGGGGCGTGCAGGAGGCAGCCGGTCCATGATTCTCTCTCATCGTGGATGTTTCTCGCTCTCCCTCCCTCTCCCTTCCTCTCTGAAATCCATAAAAACATACATTTAAAAAATACATATTTCTGTTACTTTTCCTCAACAGCATGCACAGACAATGGCGAGAATATAGGAGAACGTGGAATTCCCCCCACATTTTTAGGACCCGGTTCTTTCCACCCATGGTTCCAACGACCTGCTGAGTCATTCTCCCCGTCCCCAAGTGGGTACCTGGGATGTAGGGACCCTCATACGGGTTCTCCGACTCGCGTAGAAGGGTTGTTGTTATAGGAAAAGCCACGAGGTATCATACCTCTCGATTGGGCCAAGATACGGGATCAGTAGCAGCGACACGCTTAGGATGAAATGCAAAAGGGAGGCCCATACCCTGGCCGGTGTGGCTCAGTGGATAGAGCGTCGGCCTGCGGACTGAAGGGTCCCGGGTTCGATTCCGGTCAAGGGCACACGCCCGGGTTACGGGCTCGATCCCCAGTAGGGGGCGTGCAGGAGGCAGCTGATCCATGGTTCTCTCTCCTCATGGATGTTTCCATCTCTCTCTTCTCTCCCCTTCTCTCTGAAATCATTAAAAAAATATTTTAAATAAAGTGAGGTCTACCATTAAAACTTGAAGGGTGCTGGGACAGAAGGCATTATTATATCCTTACTAGAGGCCCGGTGCACGAAATCCGTGCATGGGGGTGTGTGTCCCTCAGCCCTGCCTGCACCCTCTCCAATCTGGGACCCCTCAAGGGATGTCCGACTGCCCGTTTAGGCCCTATCAGGGCAGTTGGACATCCCTTTCACAATCCAGGACTGTTGGCTCCCAACTGCTTGCCTGCATACCTTCCTGATTGCCCCTCACCACTCCCCTGCCAGCCTGATTGATGCCTAACTGCTCCCCTGCCAGCCTGATTGCCCCTAACTGCCCTCCCCTGCAGGCCTGGTCACCCCTAACTGCCCTCCCCTGAAGGCCTGGTCACCCGTAACTGCTCTCCCCTGCAGGCCTGGGTCCCCCCCAACTGCCCTTCCCTGCAGGCCTGGTCACCTCCAACTTCCCTCCTCTACCAGCCTGGTCACCCCTAATTGCCCTCCCCTGCAGGCTTGAT
This sequence comes from Plecotus auritus, assembly GCF_963455305.1. NCBI lineage: Eukaryota > Metazoa > Chordata > Mammalia > Chiroptera > Vespertilionidae > Plecotus > Plecotus auritus. The sequence continues at coordinate 2,460,925 of NC_137784.1, read as the reverse complement.
CGCCCCCAACTGCCCTCCCTTGCAGGCCTGGTCCCCCCCCCCACTGCCCTGCCCTGCTGGCCTGATCGCCCCCAACTGCCCTCCCCTGCTGGCCATCTTGTGGTGGCCATCTTTTACCACATGGGGGCAGCCATCTTGTGTGTTGGAGTGATGGTCAATTTGCATATTACTCTTTTATTAGATAGGATTCCAGTCACCCATCTAGTCTAGGCAAACACCAAATATGTCCGGGGAAGCTCCACAAACTTACCCAGACATTGGAGCCACTCTGTTAAATATTCCTTTTTTTTTAAAATCCTCACCCGAGGATATTTTTCCCATTGATTTTTAGAGAGCATGAGAGAGAGAGGCAAAGACAGAGAGAAACATCCATGTGAGAGAAACACATCGATCGCTTGCCGCCTGCACGTGCCCCGATCAGGGCCCCGGGCTGGGGAGGTGCCCGCGACCCGGGCATGAGCCCTTGCTGGGAATCGAACCCGGGACCCTTCAGGCTGCAGGCCGACGCTCTATCCACTGAGCCACACAGGCCAGGCGCCCTTTGCCCTATTCAATGGTGCCGGTCAAAACGGTGTTCCGCGTCTCTCTCGTTCGGGGTGACGTGTTTTCAGGGATCGGGGCAAGCACTTTGCCTTCACGCTCAGCCACCTCCATCCCTTTGTCATGTTGCCTGGCAACACACTGGTCCATTGTACGTATGACATCACCTCCTGATCACAACGGGGCAAGGTCCCTCTAGGCCCCCACACCCCACAGGCACGCCAGAGGTGGGGGACGAAGGGAACGGAGACTTCGCAGCCTGACCCACGGGCGATTTGGGGGTCCGGTGTGGTGGTCTGTGCCGACCAGTCCTCCAAGGTGAAGTGCAATTTCTTGGTTTGTGACTTCCTCCCACTCACGGGCGGACAAGGAGGGTGGCAGCTCATGAGAGAGAGAGAGAGAGGGAGAGAGAGAGAGAGAGAGAGAGAGAGAGAGAGAGAGAGGGAGAGAGAGGGAGGAGTCAAAAATGAATCTGAAGTTTCGGTCAAAGTCATTTTTTAAAAAAATATATCTTTACTGATTTTAGAGAGGAAGCGAGAGGGAAAGAGAGAGAGAAACATCCATGAGGAGAGAGAATCACGGATCGGCTGCCTCCTGCACACCCCACCTACTGGGGATCGAACCCACAACCCAGGCATGTGCCCTGAACAGCAATCGAACCAGGGACCCTTCAGTCCGTAGGCAGATGCTCTATCCACTGAGCCATGATGGCAGGGCCGGGTCAAGGTAATCTATATGCATCAAAGGCTAATATGCAAAGTGTCCCCGTGGGAGTTCGACCGGGAGACCGGGAGTTCTATCGCTTGCTATGATGTGCGCTGACCACCAGGAGGCGGCGTGGAATGAAGGAAGGCCCTGGCCGGAAGCCCTGATTGGCCCTGATCGCCGGCCAGGATGAGGGACCTTACCTGTGCACAAATTCTGTGCACCGGGCCTCTAGTTTGATCATGATCCCCTTGGCTGAGATAAGAAACTCAGGGGGAGGAGCAGGTGGCTGTGTGGGGACCCTGATCCCGCTCCGGGGGTCTCCCTCGGGAACGCTGACCGTCCTCCGGGCCCAGGCACGGGCCGAGCTGCGTGGAACATCACCGATGAGCCACCTTGTATGGGACTCTGAGCTCCCGAAGGGCGGACCGCGGGCCCTCCCCGCCCCTTTCCCTGTTACACCTGCAGCTACGTGGACCTATCATCACCCCGGTTTCACAAGGACCGGGCGCCCCCAAAATGGAGGTGCACTTACACCCCAGGGCCGGGAAGACCTCTCAGGGGTAGGAGGCCAGGCTCACGGCCCACACTCGTGCTGAGGGCTGCACCTCCGAGGGGTTTTATATGTACAAAGACACAGCCCCCCGATTCTTCTTTCCTGACCCAACCCCACCCAATATTGTTCCTGGGGACCCCCTCGCCCCCGGTGGACCTGTCATTGTGTCTAATCACAGTGACACACCCTCCCTTTCCACGGTGTGATTTCCCACGGTGGGAACTCTCTCTCTCTCTCTCTCTCTCTCTCTCTCTCTCTCTCTCTCTCCCCCCCCCCTCGCTTTCGGGCCATTACACCACAGGCAGAGCTCACAATAAAGCCAGTGATGAGACGTCCCCTTTGGCAAGTTTTTTAATGGTATTTTGATGGCTTTTCAGGAATAACTCCTTCCTGCACTCACGTCTTTTTAAAAAATATATTCTTACTAGAGGCCCGGTGCACGAAATTCATGCACAGGGGCGGGGGGGGGGCGTCCCTCAGGCCGGCCTGTACCCTCTCTAATCCGGGACCCCTTGGGGGATGTCTGACTGCTGGTTTAGGCCCTCTGGCTCCTAACCGCTCACCTACCTGCCAGCCTGATCACCCCTAACTGCCCTAGTCTTCAGGGCTGATCGCCTCTAACTGCCCTCCCCTCCTGGCCGGATTGTCCCTACCTGCCCTCCCCTGCCAGCCTGATCGCCCCTAATTGCCCTCCCCTGCCGGCCTAATCACCCCTAACTGCCCTCCACTGCCTGCCTGATCACCCCTAACTGCCCTCCCCTGCCAGCCTGATCACCCCTAACTGCCCTCCCCTGCCAGCCTGATCACCCCTAACTGCCCTCCACTGCCAGCCTGATCACCCCTAACTGCCCTCCCCTGCCAGCCTAATCACCCCTAACTGCCCTCCACTGCCAGCCTGATCGCCCCTAACCACTCTCCCCTGCCAGCCTGATCACCCCTAACTGCCCTCCACTGCCAGCCTGATCACCCCTAACTGCCCTCCCCTGCCACCCTGATCACCCCTAACCACTCTCCCCTGCCAGCCTGATCGCCCCTAACCACCTCTGCCTCGGCCACTGCCACCGTGGCTTTGTCCGGAAGGATGTCCGGAAGATGTCTGGTCTAATTAGCATATTACCCTTTTATTAGTACAGATTGATTTCAGGGAGGAAGGGAGCGGGAGACATAAAAAAAATCAATGATGAGAGAGATACAGAGAGAGAAACATGGATGTGAGAGAGACACATCGATTCGTCGCCTCCCCGCGGAGCCCCGACCAGGGCCAGGGATGGAACCTGCAACCGAGGCACGTGCCTCCTTGACCAGAAATCAGATCTGAGACCCTCCGGTCCTCGGCCCGACGCTCTAACCGCTGAGCAACACTGGCCAGGCCCGGATGGCCATCATGTTGGACCGTATCCACCCCTGCGGTGGGAGCCCAGCGCATTGTGGAGTCATTCCAACCGGCCTCCCGAAGAAACGTCCCACCGACTTTTAAAAAAACTGCGGCCACAAAAAAACACACACGTGGGACCCAAACCAGCAGGTTCATGTGTTAGAAGCTGCTGGGCCTTGGACCGTTTGGTGTTCAACGTCCCCCGGGCCCGACGGCCGGACGGCCGGACAGCGGGGATCATCGATCCTGTCTCACACCCACAAGGACTCCGACATAGACCTGCTCTCAGCGGTCCCACCCATTCATTTCCCACCAGCGCGGCGGCATCCGTCACCTACGGATTTATCGGAGACGCGTCGGGAGCCTGTGGCCTCCCGCCCCCCCGCCCCGAGAGTCATTGATGTCTCCCCGACGAAAAGTCCTTTTCCAGGCAATAAACTCCCTCTTATGTATCTCTCAATCCTCACCCAGAAGGACAGCCGCAAAGCAGCGACTCTCCGTTCCGCGGGCTCACTCAGCGTGGGCCAGGAAGGACAGCCCGGGGCGAGAAACCACACGTCTCCTGTGGACGGACAGACGGACGGAAAGGGGCCACGTGCTCACCCGGCCAGCTCAGGCGAGGCCTGCGTGGCGGCGGCCTTGCAAACTCAGGGACCTAAAGCAACCACAAAGGATGGCCCGGAATTAAAGCTTTAGCCAAAGAGCGTTTACGGTGGCTGGTCCCGTCCCCGGCCAGCATCTCCCCCGACAAGGTCAGTGTTACCCGAACGGAACATCTACGATAACATCTCATGGGCACGTCCTTTTCCCGACCCTCACAGCACAGGCGCGGTTCTGGGGAGACCCCAAACCCCCTCATCGTTACTGACTTAACTGTGGACTGCTAGCGATCCTGCACCCACGTGTGTGTAAGAAGCGTGTGTGTCCGTCATCCCACTTTTCATCCAGTCCCAGAGGCCTCCCGCATCCATCCCCAGTGCATTTCCTGTGACCCCCTGACCTCTCTTTGATCGCCATGTACACGGAGTGGCCAGATGATGATGATCTCTGAACGCATGATAATCTGGCCATTCAGTGTGTGTATATATTAGAGGCCCGGTGCATGAATTCGTGCATGGGTGGGGTCCGGCCAGCCTGGCCAGGGGGAGGGGACATGGGCGGTGGGCTGGCCTGACTGCTGGTCGAACTCCTGGTCGAGGGGACCATTTGCATATTAGCTTTTTATTCTATAGATTGTACATGGAGTGGCCAGATTATGATGATCTCTGAACGCATAATAATCTGGCCAATCAGTGTGTGTGTGTGTGTGTGTGTGTGTGTGTGTGTGTGTATTAGAGGCCCGGTCGACCAGTCGCTATGATGTGCACTGACCACCAGGGGGCAGACACTCCAAAAAGTAGGTTAGCTTGCTGCTTGGGTCCGGCTGATCAGGACTGAGCGAGACGGGCCGGACATATATATATATATTAGAGGCATGAATTCGTGCATGGGTGGGGTCCGGCCAGCCTGGCCAGGGGAGGGAACATGGGCAGTTGGCCGGCCTGCCAGCTGGTCGAACTCCTGGTCGAGGGGACCATTTGCCTATTAGCCTTTTATTCTATAGGATCTACACTGAGTGGCCAGATGATTATGCGTTCAGAGATCATCCTCATCTGGCCACTCAGTGTGTGTGTTTGTGTGTGTGTGTGTGTGTGTGTGTGTATATATATATATATGTATATGTATATGTATATGTATGTATGTATTAGAGGCCCGGTGCATGAACTCGTGCATGGGTAGGGTCCGGCCAGCCTGGCCAGGGGGAGGGGACATGGGCGGTTGGCCAGCCTGCCAGCTGGTTGAACTCCTGGTCGAGGGGACCATGTGCCTATTAGCCTTTTATTCTATAGGATCTACACTGAGTGGCCAGATGATTATGTGTTCAGAGATCATCATTATCTGGCCACTTGGTGTATAAAACACAGTGAAAAATGGCCATTCTCCGGAGCGTTATCCCCATCCATTGAGGTTCTGCTTCCCGGGAATGGTCGACACTTTGGCTCAAATAAACTCACAAAAATTCTTTACCGGTTTGAATGTTTATTTGTTCATTTTATTTTTTGAGTTAACACCCTATGGCTCAGGTTTCCACATTCCCCGCGCTCCCGGGCCCCGCCTCGAGCCTGGAGGGAAGGCGGTGTGCGTTAGCCATTCCAAGGTGTCCGTGCGCAAGACGGCCGCCCCTGTACACACTTCTCATGAGTTTATTTGAGCCAAACGGAGGGTAATGGCCAGGAAGCAAAATCTCAACAGAAGGAGCAAAATGCTCCGGAAAAATAACAGTTTAACCACTTATTTTATTTTATTTTTTTAAAAAAAACTTGTTTTTATTGATTTCAGAGAGGAAGGGAGAGAGAGACAGAGAGAGAGAGACAGAGAGAGAGAGAAACATCCATGATGAGATAGAACCATGGATCAGCTGCCTCCTGCACGCCCCCTACAGGGGATCGACCTGCAACCCAGGCATGTGCCCTTGACTGGGAATCGAACCGTGACCTCCTGGTCGACACTCAATCCGGAAAAAGAGGAGTTAACAGTCACCCAGACATTTCAAGGGTGTGTTATCCTAGATGCAAAAAGACAGACAGACTCAGTTAGGGTAAAGGCTGACCTTGTCAGTGACCTTGTGGGCCTAGGAGCTGACTCCCCACCGTCACTGCTTTTAGTTAAAGTTTAATTTCAGACCATCCTCTGTGGGTGACTTTAGGTCTTTAAATTTGCAAGATGGCCATGCAGGCCTCCCCTGAGCCGGTCAGGTTAGCACGTGGCCTTTTTTTTTTCCCGTCCACACCCCTCTCCACCTGGTTCCCGCCCCCCCCCCCCCCGCCAGATTTTCGCCACCCAGTTGTCTGTTTCCATAGGCTTAATCTCTTCCTGTCCCCCTGACCCTCCTCCCCTTGAGAATCGTCAGTCTGTTCTATGTTTCCATGCCTCTGATTCTATTTGATTAACCAACTAGAGGCCCAGTGCATGAATTCATGCACCAGTGGGGTCCCTCAGCCTGGCCTGCGGGATCGGGTGAAACCAGCTCTCCGATATCCTCCCGAGGGGTCCCAGATGCGAGAGGGTGCAGGCCAGGTCGAGGGACCCCACCTGTGCACGGTCAGGGCCCAGGAGGGACGCGTGAGGTTGGCCAGCCAGGGAGGGATCATGGGAGAGCTCCAGGGCGTGTCCGGCCCGTCTCGCTCAGTCCTGATTGGCTGGACCCAAGCAGCAAGCTAACCTACTGGTCGGAGCGTCTGCCCCCTGGTGGTCAGTGCACGTCATAGCGACTGGTCGACCGGTTGACTGTCTGCCCCCTGGTGGTCAGTGCATGTCATAGCGAGTGGTTGAGCAGCCTTAGCATATTACACTTTGATTGGTTGAACAGCTGACCAGATGACCAGACACTTAGCATATTAGGCTTTTATTATATAGGATTTATTCTGTTCATTAGACTTCTTATTCATTTATTTTGATTTTTAGATTCAATTGTTGATAGATATGTATCATTGCCATTTTCTTTTCTCCTCCTCCTCCTCCTCCTCCTCCTTCCTCGTCCTCCCCCTCCACCCCCTCCTCCTCCTCCCCCTCCTCCTCCTCCCCCTCCTCCTCCTCCCCCTCCTCCTCTTCCCCCCTCCTCCTTCCCTCCCTCCTCCTCCTCCTCCTCTTCCTCCTTCTCCTCCTCCTTTTTCCTCTTCTGAAAGAATGTCCTGCAACATTTCATGTCATCCTGGCTTGGCAGTGATGAACTCCTTTAGCTTTTTCTTGTCTGGGAAGCTCTTATCTGACCTTCAATTCTAAATGAGAGCTTTGCTGTGTAGAGGAATCTTGCTTTTAAGTCCTTGCTATTGACTTGTGGATAAATGGCCACATTCCCGACAAAGTCAGCCCTTACCTAAGCCATTCCTGGGCCTGCAGAATGATCAGAAGGAGGGGTCCCGTAAACCCTGGGCCCCGGGGCCTGACCCGACCTTGACCTGGCCCTCTGTCCATGCCGAGTGTGACCCAACGTTTGATGATGGCCAGTCTAAGAGGAATGGACAGCAGCTTGCTTTATTCCTTCGTTTCTTCACTCTCCAGTAAATATGAATATTTTCTATGTACACCAGAGGCCTGGTGCACAATGCATGCATGGGTGGGGTCCCTCGGCCTGGCCGGTGATCGAGGCCTATTAGGGGGGTGGCTGGATGGAGAGAGGAACCCTGGGAGGTTGGCTGGCCGGCCCCCCGATCAGAGCCTATTGGGGCGGGGGTGGGGCGGCAGGCAGGGGGTAGGGCTGAGGGAGGTTGGCTGTGGGAGCACACTGACCACCAGGTGGTCAGTGCACGTCATAGTGACCGGTCGACTGTTCCTTCCGGTCGTTCCAGTCATTCGGTCCCAATGATCGCTTAGGTTTAATATACATAGATAGATAAGCCATTTGCGGTTTATTCTCTCTGGATGTTTAATGCAGACCTTTGCCCGTATTTGGGATATGGTATGATCTTTTTATCTTTCCTTTCCTTTTTAGTCTCATTGAAATGAATTTTTATATTATTACTCTTTTTTAAAATATATATATATTTATTGATTTCAGAGAGGCAGGGAGAGGGAGAGAGAAACATCCATGAAGAGAGAGAATCATGGATGGGCTGCCTCCTACACGCCCCCTCCTGGGGATGGAGCCCACAACATAGGCATGTGCCCTGACCAGGAATCGAATGAACCGTGACCTTCTGGTTCGTAGGTCGATGCTCAACCACGGAGCCTCCGTGGCCTGACTCTATTATTGCTCTTTTAATAAATAATACATTTCATTTGCAGGAGAACTGAATTTAGGAAGAAAAGCACGTTGGACATCGTTGCTTTTGATTTCTTCTAAATTTCCATTTGCCTTTTCCATTGCTCATGAAGGGCGTTAAAAAAACAAGACAGCCCTGGCCGGTGTGGCTCAGTGGATAGAGCGTCGGCCTGCAGACTGAAGGGTCCCAGGTTCGATTCCGGTCAAAGGCATATGCCTGGGTTGCGGGTTCGATCCCCAGTAGGGGGCATGCGGGAGGCAGCCGATCCGTGATTCTCTCTCATCACGGATGTTTCACTCTCTCTCTCTCCCTCTCCCTTCCTCTCTGACATCAATAAAAATATTTAAAAAAAAATAAGTAAAAAACAAGATGAAAGAGCCCTGGCCTGCATGGCTCAATGGTTAGAGCATCATCCCTTACACCCACGGGTGATGGGTTCGATTCCCAGTCAAGGGCACCCACACAGGTCACAGGTCTGATTCCCGCCCCCGTTGGGCACATGTGGGAGGCAACCAGTTTGTCTCTCTCACATCGACGTTTCTCTGTCTGTCTTAAAAAAATAAATAAAAACATATCCCCAGGTGAGGATTTAAAAAAACCCACATGAAAATACATAAATGTATGCATCTCTTTATGCATAGAAACTAGTGGCCCGGTGCACAAAATCCATGCACATTAAAAGGGGATTAATTCGAGGAAATTATTTACTATTGCTATTTGCCCTTTCTCTACAATAGAAGTGTCAGAGATGAAAGAAAATTAGTAAAATGTAAATGAAAACCTTCCTCCTGTCAGAGTCTGGGGCTCACCACGGGACCCAGAGTCAAGTCCCCGCCCACCCACATGTGCCTCAAAATCGTGTGAGACCCAGACCCGGCTGCCCACCCCCCCATTGGGCTAGATCCAGACCCGACCAGTCCCACCCTTGTCAAGCCCTGTTGGGCAGGGGGTGTAGCCTCAGGTCCCCTGGCCTGGCGCCAGGATGGGGGGCATGGCCTGAGGTCCCCCGCCCAGACCGGGGCGGGGGGCGTGCCTTGAGGTCCCCCGTCAAGCCCCGCCAGGTGTGGGACACGGCCTGAGATCCCCTGTCAAGCCCCGCTGGGTGGGGGGCATGGCCTGAGTTCCCCCATCAAGCCTCGCCAGGTGGGGGTGGGGGGTACAGCCTCAGGTCCCCCGTCAAGCCCCGCTGGGCAGGGGGCATGGCCTGAGGTCCCCTGTCAAGCCCCACGGGGGCGGGGGAGGGCCTAGCCTCAGGTCCCTGCTGGTGGCTCGTTAAGGCTCCTTATGGGAACGTGGCCTCAGCTGTGGGTGCAGCCATCTTTGTGACAGAGTGATGGTCATTAGCATATTCCCTCTTTATTAGATAGGATGACACTTGAAACCCAAGGAAGGAGGTATAAGAAAAAAAAAGGGATAAAAATATGGTGATTTTTTGCACTAAGGACTTAGGTTCGTATTATAACATGCAGAGAACATGTCCCTGGTCATATGATCTGAACAAATAGAAAGATGGAACCAGAATGGGGCTTCCCGTGAATTCTCTCTTTTTTTAAAATTTTATTTTATTTTTTTAATTGTTTGAAGTATTACAAATAGTAGTACATATGTCTCCTTTTTTTCCCCCATTGACCTCCCCCCGGCCTCCCCTACCCCCCAGTACATGCCTTTACCTGCCCCCCCACCCAGTGTCTTGTATCCATTGGTTATGCTGATATGCATGCGTACGAGTCCTTCGGTTGATCTCTTACACCCCCCCAACCTCCCCTCCCTTCCCGCTGTAGTTTGACAGTCTGTTCAATGCTTCTTTGCCTCTGTATCTATTTTTCCCCCATTTCTTTCCTTTAAAAAATCTTGCCTCTGCAGACTAGAAATAAACATATAATAACAAAAAATGTTTGAGTTCCAATTTCAATGTCCAACAGTTCTGAGTCCCCCGTGAATTCTCTTAACTGTCGACCCCACACGGTCGTTTTTTGCCGTATTAACATCTTTCCCGCTTAAAGTCAGGGGAAACGTTCTCAGTCTGCTAGTCCTGGACTGTGCCTGTCAGAGAGGCAGGGAGAGGGAGAGAGAGAGACAGAATCATCCATGATGAGAGAGAATCATGGACCGGCTGCCTCCTGCACGCACCCGGCTGGGGATGGAGCCTGCAACCCGGGCATGTGCCCTGACGGGAATCGAACGCCGACCTCCTGATTCACAGGTTGATGCTCAACCACTGAGCCACACCGGCCGGGCATGGCCCATGCATTTCAGAGAGAGAGAGAGAGAAAAGAGAGAGAGAGAGAGAGAGAGAGAGAGAGAGAGAGAGCCCTGACCGGTTTGGCTCAGTGGATAGAGCATCAGCCTGCGGACTGAAGGGTCCTGGGTTCGATTCCGCTCAAGGGCATGTACCTTGGTTGTGGGCACATCCCCAGGTGGGGGGCGTGCAGGAGGCAGCTGATGGATGTTTCTCTCTCATCGATGTTTCTACCTCTCTCTCCCTCTCCCTTCCTCTCTGTAAAAAATCCATAAAATATATTAAAGAAACAAACACACACAGTTCTAAGGAGCTCCAGAGAAAACTCAGACAGGACAGTTCTACTAAAGGAGCTAAAATGATGCCAACGAGAAGAGGCAACAGGCACGGAATGAATGCCTTACCGGGAGGCACGCGTCTGGCTTCTTGAGAGCCATGGCTTTGCACAAGCATCCCTCCTGCAGCGAGGCAGCTTTGCAGGTCTCCCCCCCCCCCCCCGCAACCCATGGCCTCTCCTGCAGGCCCCGAGGCATGCTTGCTGCGGGATTTATTGTCCCTCAGCCCAAGGGCCTTTCTGATGGACTCTCTCCCGCGGAGAGCCGGCCCATCACGGATTCTGAGCCACACGCACAAGCCCCTGGTCAACGAGGAAATGCAGAGAGGATGGAGTCGTGCTGGGAGATCCTTTTTTTAAAATATATTTTATTGATTTTTTACAGAGAGGAAGGGAGAGGGAGAGAGCGTTAGAAACATCGATGAGAGAGAAACATCCATCAGCTGCCTCCTGCACACCCCCCACCTGGGGATGTGCCCGCCACCAAGGTACATGCCCTTGACCGGGAATCGAACCCGGGACCCTTCATTCCGCAGGCCGACGCTCTATCCACCGAGCCACACCGGTGAGGGCTGCCGGGAGATTCTTAACCGGCCTCCCTTTGCAAATCCCCCTCGGGCGCGCGAGAGAGCCGCTGGGGGAAGATGGAACGTGGCCACGTCTCGGGGGTGAGCTGGCAGAGTTAATAAAGTGACTCTTCAGCACCAAGTTATACAGAATCCTTGCTGCCTGAATGCCGGCGGAATACAGCAAATGATGGGGTTCCTGGGGTTGTGGGCTCAGCGCTACCAACGTCCCCAGACACCCTGAGCATTGGAAAAGGGGATTTCCTGTTGGCATCATCCTGTCCTAAAATGGCCAAGTTGCCCTCACGGGTGTGGCTCAGTGGATAGAGCGTCGGCCTGCGGACTGAAGGATCCCGGGTTCGATTCCTGGTCAAGGGCATGTACCTTGGTGGCGGGCACGTCCCCAGTAGGGGGCATGCAGGAGGCAGCTGATGGATGTTTCTCTCTCATCGATGTTTCTAACTCTCTATCCCTCTCCCTTCCTCTCTGAAAAAAATCAATAAAATATATTTTTAAGAAAAGAAGTCAGACAATCAGATGTCAGAATGGAACACACGGGCCCCATAGGTGTGGCTTAGGGGTTGAGCGTCAGCCAATGAACCAGGAGGTCATGGTTCGATTCCCGGTCAGGGCACATACCCAGGTTGCAGGCTCGATCCCCAGTAAGGGGTGTGCAAGAGGCAGCTGATCCATGATTCTCTCTCATCATGGATGTTTCTCTCTCTCCCTTCCTCTCTGAAACCAATCTATCTATATAAGAGCCTAATATGCAAATTGTCTAACCGTTCAACCAGTTGCTATGGCGTGCATGGACCACCAGGGGGCAGATGCTCTGACCGGTAGGTTAGCTTGCTGCTGGGGTCTGGCCGATCCAGACTGGGTGACATGGGCCAGACACGCCCTGGAGCCCTCCCACGGTCCCTCCCCGACTGGCCAATCTCCCCAGGTTCCTCCCTGGCCTCTAAAATATTTCTTCTAATTAATATCCTTTGAATGTGCACGAATCCGTGCACCAGGCCTCTAGTAAAATATACTTAAAAATAAAATCCTATATAATAAAGAGGTAATATGCAAATTGACCCTCACGCCCTTGCATCACAAGATGGCTGCCTCATGTCATCATAATATGGCCGCCCCTACATTTTCATAAGATGATCGGCAGGGGAGGGAAGTTGGGGGGGGGGACAAGGCCAGCAGGGGAGGGAAGTTGGAGGTGACTGGGCCTACAGGGGAGGGCAGTTGGGGGCAACCAGGCCTGCAGGGGAGGGCAGTTAGGGGTGACCAGGCCTGCAGGGGTGGGCAGTTGGAGGGGGGGACCGGGCCTGCAGGGGAGGGCAGTTAGGGGGGGACCAGGTCTGCAGGGGAGGGCAGTTAGTGGTGCACAGGCCTGCAGGGGAGGGCAGTTAGGGGTGCACAGGCCTGCAGGGGAGGGCAGTTAGGGGTGACCAGGCCTGCAGAGGAGTGCAGTTAGGGGCAAATAGGCTGGCAGGGGAGCAGTTAGGCATCAATCAGGCTGGCAGGGGAGTGGTTAGGGGGTGATCAGGCTGGCAGGCAGAAGCACTTAGGGGCAATCAGGAAGGCAGGCAGGTGAGCCGTTGGGAGCCAGCAGTCCTGGTTTGTGAGAGGGATGTCCGACTGTCCACCGGGATCGGGCCTAAACAGGCAGTCGGACATCCCTCGAGGGGTCCCAGATTGGAGAGGGTGCAGGCTGGGCTGAGGGACACCCCCCCTCCCCCCCCAGTGCACGAATTTCGTGCCCCGGGCCTCTAGTAAAATCATAAAGAGCTCTCATGTAGACGTCCTGGGTGCCTTCTGCGCTGTCCCTGAAGCGTGACATTAGAGAGCGTCCGTCAGGGCTGAGTCAGTCCCTGTCGGCTCCGGTGGACAAGTGCAAGGCCGCTCTCAATGGTCCTTGTCGCTCACCCAGCCAGCACCCGAGGGCGCGGGGCAGAGCCAGCGTCGCTGACGGGACACGCGGCCTCGTCCACGCGGCTTCATTCGCCCCCTGGCACAGGGCGCTCGTGGCCGGGGGAGCGAGAGGTACTTTCGTACGCAAATAGACACAAGCCTTGTGGACGTGGCTTCCTCGGGCCGCTAAGGGCCCTTTTCGGCTGACGCTCCAATCACCGAAGGGACCTGCAGGGGTTTATTTATTTATTTCTTTGTCCATTTGTAAAAAACTAAACTATCGACTCGTAGTTGGGTGTTTTTTTGTTGTTTTTTTTTTTAAAGAAAGGAATCGATAATTGTAAACCACGGTGTCGGGAATCAGAACAAGACGAATGGCAGGTGGTCCTTGCCTGGGGTGAATGAACATCTCCCGGAGAGCAAGGCTCCAGCAGCGAATGAAGCCATCAGCCGCCAGAGGTACACGCGCGTCCAGAGGTCAATCCGTTACAAGGATGGAGTGTGTTCCTTCGGAAGAGGCCACACAGGGTGAGCCCGTCATTGCTCCCCTCCCCCCAGCAGCATGGACGCCTTAGCCTTCCCGCGGGGGCAGGGGCAGCTATAACAGGAAGGGCCCGGCGTTCCCGCCCGAATGCCCGAGGGCTGGTCTTGGCAAACACCAAGTGGTGATTGATTGGTTGTTCAGCCCCGGAGCCGGCTCAGAGAAGGCACCAGGAGGGCCTGGGGCAGTGGTTCCCCCACCTCGTCTTGGCCATGCCCCCCTGAGCATCTCTAAAATCCTGATGCCCCCCATGACATAGCATTCTTTTTTTTTTTTTTTTTTTTTTTTAAATACACTTTTATTGCTTTCAGAGAGGAAGGGAGAGGGAGAGAGAAACATCCATGATGAGAGAGAATCATGGACCGGCTGCCTCCTGCACGCCCCCTCCTGGGGATGGAGCCCGCAACCCGGGCCTGTGCCCTTACCGGGAATCGAACCCAGGACCCTTCAGTCCACAGGCCGACGCTCTATCCACTGAGCAACACTGGCCGGGCTATATTCAAATATTTCAATGGATCGTTAAAGGAATTCATCCCAAATTTCAACCGTCAACATCTGGAACGACGCAGACATAACCTGGGCCATTCCAACCAAAGGAGCCCCACTTTGGATGAAACATCAACCCTAAAAGGCACGTTGATATGATGGGTTGCCGACTGGCTCATTGCGAGGAGACGGTTAGAAATGCCAGTATGTTAGGGAGGCCGTTGGAGAAGGGATGTCCCAACGCCCTCTGCCCAAAGCACCTAAGACACTGGCACTGGGCTGTTGGATAAAGAAACACACAATGAGCCGGCCGGCGTGGCTCAGGGGTTGAGCGTCGGCCTAGGAAACAGGAGGTCAGGGTTCGATTCCCGGTCAAGGGCACATGCCCGGGTTGTGGGCTCGATCCCCAGGAGGGGGCGTGCAGGAGGCAGCTGGTCCATGATTCTCTCTCATCATGGCTGTTTCCATCTCTCTCTCCCTTCCTCCCTGAAATCAATTAAAAAAAAATTTTTTTTAAAGAAAGAAATACACAGGGAGAAAGACAGGGATCTGAGGCCCGCCCTGGAATTCTCTGCAAAACTCCAGGCCTCGCCGATGAGGAGTGACCACCGTCCGCCGGGGGGGTGGGGGGGCTCATTCACATAAAAGGTTTTCTCCTTTATGGGTTCAAATTTCTCTTTTGTTTTTATTAATTCAGCGGCTTCTGCGAGTGGACTTGCTCTGTGTGTGTGTGTGTGTGTGTGTGTGAGTGTGTGTGTGTGTGTGTGAGTGTGTGTGTGTGAGTGTGTGTGTGTGAGTGTGTGTGAGTATGTGTGTGTGAGTTTGAGTGTGTGTGTGAGTGTGTGGGTGTGAGTGTGAGTGTGTGAGTGTGTGTGTGTGTGAGTGTGTGTGTGTGAGTTTCTGTGTGTGTGAGTGTGAGTGTGTGAGTGTGTGTGAGTGTGTGTGTGTGTGTGTGTTTCTCACAAGGCTTCACCCCCTTGAAACATGAACGGGTGGAAGTGTGTCAGGTACCTTTCCAACACGCTCACCATTTACACAACAACCAGAGAAAGACACGTATCCTATGATCTCACTCACACGTGGAATCTGATGAGCAAAAATAAACTGATGAACAAAAATAGACCCAGAGATATGGAAGCAGGAACAGAGTGTTGAACCTCAGATGGAAGACGGGGGAGGGAAGGTGGGTGGGAAGAGATCAACTAATGAGCGTGTATGCATCGATGGACACAGACAATAGGGTGGTGACGGCCTACCGTGGGGGGGGGGGGGGCTGGGCTGGGAGGAAGGGAGCAGAGAGGGGGGAAATTGGGGGACATCTATAATACTGTCAACAATCAAATAAAATTTAAAAAAAATAACCAACTCTGTGCCTGGTGGCATGGCTCAGTGGTTGAGCTTCGACCTATGAACCAGGAGGTCACGTGGTTCAATTCCCGGTCAGGACACATGCCCGGGTTGCAGGCTCCATCCCCTGTAGGGGGCGTGCAGGAGGCAACCGATCCATGATTCTCTCTCCTCATGGATGTTTCCATCTCTCTCTTCCTCTCCCTCCCCTTTCCTCTCTCTCCCAAAGTCAATTTAAAAAATATATATTTTTTAACCTAAAATCATCGTTGCAACATTCCTCATCATGAGATTTGCCTGCGATATTTTATCTAATGATTGCCTTTCCTATACCTCTCGGAGAGGGGTAGGAATGAAAGACTGCTACCCATATCCTATATAATAAAAGCCTATTACGCTAAGTGTCCAGTCATCCGTTCAACCAATCAAAGCGTAATATGCTAATGATATGCTAAGGCTGCTCAACCGCTTGCTATGAGGTGCACTGACCACCAGGGGGCAGACAGTCAACTGGTCGACCAGTCACTATGATGTGCACTGACCACCAGGGGGCAGACAGTCAACTGGTCGACCAGTCCCTATGATGTGCACTGACCACCAGGGGGCAGACAGTCGACCAGTCACCCAGTCACTATGACGTGCACTGACCACCAGGGGGCAGATGCTCCGACCAGTAGGTTAGCTTGCTGCTGGGGTCCGGCTGATCGGGGCTGAGCGATATGGGCTGGACATGCCCTGGACCCCTCCCGCTGTCCCTCCCTGGCTGGCCAACCTCCCGCGTCCCTCCCCGACCCTGATCATGCACCGGTGGGGTCCCTCGGCCTGGCCTACGCCCTCTCACAATCCGGGTCCTCTCGGGGGATGTCGGAGATCCAGTTTCAGCCTGAACCTGCATCTATAATAATCTATAATAATAAAAGTGTAATATGCTAATTAGACCGGACATCCTTCCGGACGACCTTCCGGACGAAGCCGGGGCTGCAAGGGAAGCCCGGGTCCCAGGTGTGGAAGGGAAGCCGGTGCTGGAAGCCGGTGTACGGAAGGCCTACTCTTACACGAATTTCGTGCATCGGGCCTCTAGTCTGTAGTTATAAAAGCCTAAGTGGCTATTATGACCGGGCGACCGAACAACTGGTCGCTATGACGCACACTGACCACCAGGGGGCAGACGCTCAACGCAGGAACTTCCCCCTGATGGTCAGTGCGCACCTCCTGTGGCCCGCCAACCTCCCGCAATCCCTCCCCCAGGCCAGCTGGCTCCAATTGGCCCCGATCGCTGGCCAGGCCGAGGGACCCCACCTGTGCAGGAATTTGTGCACCGGCCCTCTAGTTTAAACATATACTTAGAAATGCAGACACCTCCATCTACCGTTCTTGCTGTTATTGTTTTACCAACTTAATCAGAGAAATGAAGGTGTGGGTAAGAGTGTTCCTGGGGATGTCGATTAAGTTAAGTGCTTCCTGTAATAGCCGCGTGGAGGGTGTTGGCGTTGTTCCTGCCCTGGGCGCCCCCTGGCACCTCCGCGATGCTGGGGACGCTCGCTGTACAGAGCAGGGCCTGGCAGACGGCGATCCGTGGGCCTTAGCCAGCTGGCTGCCCCGTTTGAGGCAGCCTGCAGGCCACGGATGCGTCTTAACACGTTCAAGCATTACTCTCCCCAAACCAGAAGGATATTTATGACGCGGAGCGTAGATAAAATTCCCATGGTAAGGCCCATACACGGACAGTTTGATGGAAGGACGGGCGCATTCATTGTAGATGAATTGTCCACGCTGAGTCTTGCACTCAAATGGCCGATAGGTGAGGCCTGCGTGGCTCAGTGGTGGATTGTCGACCCAGGAACCAGGAGGTCACGGTTCAATTCCCGGCCGAGGGCACATGCCCGGGTTGCAGGCTCCATCCCCAGCAGGGGGCGTGCGGGAGGCAGCCGGTCCATGATTCTCTGTCCTCGTGGATGTTTCTCTCTCTCTCGCCCTCTCCCTTCCTCTCTGACATCAATAAAAAATATATTTAAAAAGACATGTTAGATCTCATCTAGAACATCAGCACTTAACCCTCTGTCCCCGAGGCAGAGTTTACCGGGGTCTGAACTTATTTTAAAAGGCGGCGGCCTCACGTCTCCAAAGCCTGACATTCCTCCAACTCTATTTGCTTTAACTTTTAACGTTCGGAGGGCATTTTCTCGTGTAGAAAAGGCCGCGGGAAATCTGTGTTTGGATAAGTCCCCGAGCTCTTTATTCTGCTAACATGCCACCTGCTGTCATACGTGGTTTGGGGTGTTCAGGGTCTTCCTACCCCAAAGTTGCCTCTAAAGCACCTTACAATTTCTTAAGGCCGCTCAACCGCTCGCTATGATGTGCACTGACCACCACGGGGCAGACAGTCGACTGGCACACCTGTTGCTATTACATGCATTGACCACCAGGGGGCAGACATTCAACTGGTAAACCAGTCGCTTTGACATGCACTGACCATCAGGGGGTAGACAGCCAAGTGGTAGACCAGTCGCTATTATATGCACTGACCACCAGGGGGTAGACAGTCAACTGGTCAACCAGTTGCTGTGACATGCACTGACCACCAGGGGGGCAGACTCTCTGACCCGGCGGTGTGGCTCAGTGGTTGAGCGTCGACCCATGAACCAGGAGGTCGCGGTTCAATTCCCGGTCAAGGGCACATGCCCGGGTTGTGGCCTCGATCCCCAGTAGGGGGCGTGCAGGAGGCAGCCGGTCCATGATTCTCTGTCCTCATGGATGTCTCTATCTCTCTCTGCCTCTCCCTTCCGCTCTGAAATCAATAAAAAATAGTTTTTAAAAACCTTAGTATTTCTTTTTTCTTTTTTAAAATTACGTTTAACTTGTACCGTAGAAAATATCACACAGACACCAACTAGAGAAAATGGTATAAAAGCCAACACCCATCCCCTCCACTTCAACACATTAGCCAGGAGCTGCCGTTTCGTGTCATCTATCCCTACCCATTTCGCACGCCCACGTCCTCACTATTTTTACAGTTAATCTGGGATCAAATATGAATACGTTGAAATACACAAAAAAGAACAGCACGACCCTTTTTGTGTGGTTAATCCTCACCCGAGGACATTTTCCCATTGATTCTTAGAGAGAGAGAAAGGGAGGTGGAGAGAGAGAGAGAGAGAGAGAGAGAGAGAGAGAGAGAGCGAGAGAAACATCGATGTGCGAGAGACTCATCTATTAGTTGCCTCCTGCATGCACCCTGACCGGGGCCAGGGATCGAGCCTGCAACCGAGGCAGGTGCCCTGGACTGGAATCGAACCCAGGACCCTTCCGCCTGCAGGCCGATGCTCCATCCACTGAGCCACACCAGCCAGGACGACAGCCCGATTTTGGCCCATGGAGGCGCCTCTGTAACCCAGATTCACACCCGAGAATGCGATTTCTCATCCAGGGTAGATGCGCGTTGAATCTTGTAAGAATTTGCTAAGCATTTACTCCGGTGCTGTTGGACCTAAGCGATCCGGTTTCCCCCCCTAAAATCTTCATTGTCAGTGTTTCTTTGTTTTTTAATTTTTTTAAAATATATATTTTATTGATTTTTTTACAGAGCGAAAGGGAGAGGGAGAGAGAGAAACATCGATGAGAGAGAAACATCGATCAGCTGCCTCCTGCACACCTCCTACTGGGGATGTGCCTGCAACCAAGGTACCTGCCCTTGACCGGAATTGAACCCTGGACCCTTCAGTCCGCAGGCCGATGCTCTATCCACTGAGCCAAACCAGTTAGGGCTGTATCATTTTTTAAAGATCAAATAATTCTTTTAAATCCTCACCCGAGGATATTTTTTCCTTTGATTTTTTAGAGAGTGGAAGGAAAATTCCCAGCCATCGCACTGAAGAGAGAGAGAGAGAGAGAGAGAGAGAGAGAGAGAGAGAGAGAGAGAGAAGAGAGAGAGAGAGAGAGGAAGGGAGGGAGGAGGGAGAGAGAAAGACACAGAGAGAGAGAGAGAGACATCGACATGAGACACATCCATGGTTCGCCTCCCGCACGTGCCCCGACCACACTGGGGATTGAACATGCAACCCCGGAACGTGCCCATGACCGGGCGTCGAACCCGAGACCCTTCTGTCCGCGTGCCAACGCTCTAACCACTGAGCTACCCGGCCAGCGCTAAAGATCACTTTTTTAAAAAATATATTGTTATTGAAGTCAGAGAGAGGAAGGGAAAGGGAGAGAGAGAGAGAGAGAGAGAGACATCATTGATGAGAGAGAATCATGGATCGGCTGCCTCCTGCACGCCCCCTACTGGGGATCGAGCCTGCAACCTGGGCATGTGGCCTTGACCTGGAATCGAACCAGGACCTCCCGGTTCCTAGGTTGACGCTCAACCACGGAGCCACGCGGGCGGGGCTACCGTTGGCATTTTTGTAAACGAGCGATGCTCCCCAATGCGGTGACTGCAGCGACTCCAACGCTGTTGTGTTGAACGGGGTTCGATGGAAGCTCGGAGCTGTGAGCGTGAGCTCGGGGGTCAGACACCGCCCGGCCGGCCGGTGGGCACGGAGATCTAAAATGCACCATTTCACTTAGCATAATGCTCTCCTGTTCCATCCACGCTGTTGCAAATGGTAGGAACTCCTCCTTCTCCTTCTCCTTCTCCTTCTCCTTCTCCTTCTCCTTCTCCTTCTCCTTCTCCTTCTCCTTCTCCTTCTCCTTCTCCTTCTCCTTCTCCTTCTCCTTCTCCTTCTCCTTCTCCTTCTCCTTCTCCTTCTCCTTCTCCTTCTCCTTCTCCTTCTCCTTCTCCTTCTCCTTCTCCTTCTCCTTCTCCTTCTCCTTCTCCTTCTCCTTCTCCTTCTCCTTCTCCTTCTCCTTCTCCTTCTCCTTCTCCTTCTCCTTCTCCTTCTCCTTCTCCTTCTCCTTCTTTTTTACCACAGCGTCGTAATAAGCCAGGCAGAGAAAGATAAATATCCCACGATCTCACTCATTGGTGGAATCTAATGAACAACAGAAACGGATGAACAAAAACAGATCCAGAGACAGGGAAGCATCGATCAGACCGTCAAACCTCAAGAGGGAAGG
This sequence comes from Plecotus auritus, assembly GCF_963455305.1. NCBI lineage: Eukaryota > Metazoa > Chordata > Mammalia > Chiroptera > Vespertilionidae > Plecotus > Plecotus auritus. Next base: position 2,440,471 of record NC_137784.1, on the reverse strand, counting down.
CAGGGGAGGGTGGGGGTGAGGGGGAGAGATCAACCAAAGGACTTGTATGCATGCATATATGCCGAACCAATGGACACAGACACCAGGGGGGTGAGGGCATGAGTGGGGGACTGGGGGGTTATGGGGGAATAAGGACACATATGTAACACCATGATCAATAAAGAAATTAAAAAATAATAATAAAATGCACCATTTCTCAGAGCTCCCGTTCCATTTATTTAATCACCGGGCGTCCCTGAGTCCCCACACTGTGTCTCAGAGTCGAAACAAAGGCGAACATTTTTTCCGTCTCGATGGAGACGGGTTAGTCCTAAATCTCATATTTCCTCCCAACGTGCAGAGGACTGAAGCCACTGGGTCACCCTGGGCGTGGGGACGTGGAAATAAAAATGGTTTACTGAGAGAACACCATGTCGCTGGCACATCCCTCACCTGTAGGATGGGAAATTTGTACATCGATGGGACTGAGCGACTGTGCATTCTTTTTGTATTTGGTGTTCATCCTCACCATGGATTGTTAGAGAGAGTGGAAGAGAGAGGGAGAGACAGAGAGCAACATCCATGTGACGGAAACACATCAATGGGTTGCCTCCTGCACGTGCCCCGACCAGGGCCCGGGGCAGGGAGGAGCCTGCAACCGAGGTGCATGCCCTTGACCAGAATCGAACCCTGGATCCTTTGATCCACAGGCCGATGTTCTACTGTGCATTCTTTATTGTCACCTATGTGGCTACTTGATTCTAAAAATACAGAGGTATAAAAAGAAGGAAGGTAGGAAGGAAGGAAGGAAGGAAGGAAGGAAGGAAGGAAGGAAGGAAGGAAGGAAGGAAAAAAGGAAGGAAGAAAGGAAAGAAGGAAGGGAGGGAAGGATAAGTAGATATAAGGATGGATGAATGGAGGGAAGGATGGATGGATGGATGGATGGATGGATGGATGGATGGATGGGTGGGTGGGTGGATGGATGGATAAGTAGATGTAAGGATGGATGAATGGAGAAAAGGATGGATGGATGGATGGATGGGTGGATGGATGGATGGATAAGTAGATTAAGGATGGATGAATGGAGGGAAGGATGGATGGATGAATGGGTGGATGGATGGATAAGTAGATATAAGGATGGATGAATGGAGGAAAGGATGGATGGATGGGTGGATGGGTGGATGGATGGATGGATGGATGGATGGATGGATGGATAAATAGATATAAGGATGCATGAATGGAGGGAAGGATGGATGATGGATGGATGGATGGATGGATGGATGGATAGATGGATAAATGGATGGATGGAAGGATGGATGGAGGGAAGGATGATGGATGGCTGGGTGGAAAGAGAGCAAGAGGGTGCACACCTCTACCAGAGACAGAGAGAGAGAAAGAGGGAGAAAACAAATGTATCTACTATAAAATCTACGTTTATCAAATATATCATGTGAGGTTGGGTGGATGGGTGTTATTTGCTATTTCTGAAAGATTTGTGTTTGATTTACTCACCTGGGATATAAATCAAGAGTAAGGCAATGAGGCCCTGGCCAGTTTGGCTCAGGGGATAGAGTCGGAGCGTCTGCCCCCTGCTGGTCAGTGCACGTCATAGTGACTGGTTGACCAATTGACTGTCTGCCCCCTGGTGGTCAGAACACATCATAGTGAATGGTTGAACGGCCTTAGCATATCATTAGCATGTTGTGCTTTGATTGGTTGAACGGCCAACCAATCAACCAGACACTTAGCATATTAAGCTTTTATTATATAGGATATTTTTTATTGATTTCAGAGAGGAAGGGAGAGGGAGAGAGATAGAAACATCAATGATGAGCCCTAGCTGGTTTGGCTCAGTGGATAGAGCATCAGCCTGGGGACTGAAGGGGCCTGGGTTCGACACTGGTCAAGGACACATTCCCGGGTTGTGGGCTCGATCCCCAGTAGGGGGCCTGCAGGAGGCAGCCGATCCATGATTCTCTCTCCTCATTGACATTTCTATCTCTCTCTCTACCTCTCCCTCCTCTCTGAAATCAATTAAAAAAAGAAACATCCGTGATGAGAGAGAATCATGGATCGGCTGCCTCCTGCACGCCCCCTACTGGGGATGGAGCCCACAACCCGGGCATGTGCCCTTGACCGGAATCGAACCCGGGACCCTTCAGTCCCCAGGCTGATGCTCTATCCACTGAGCCACACCGGCCCGGGCCACGCTCCCCTCCTGTTTAATTTTAGGAACCGTGTGAAAACACGAAGTTTACACTTCCCGCTAAACACAACACATGTATTCTGTCCCCCAACGGGCACCCGTGATCACAGCCTGCCTCCAGCCTTCGCTGAGAAAGACGCGTGTATTTTATCTACGAGATCCAAAACCTGGCATTTACTGGTGTTTGCGAAGCATTGAAGGGCTTACAGCAGGGAGCCGGGAATAAAGATTTTTCTCAGAAAACCATCTAACGGAAAAGGCAGCCCGGAATGTTCCTGCCTGCTGTGGGCAGAGCCAGAAATAGATGAGATATTAGGCGGGGAGCTGGGTCCTGGTCCGAGGGGGGGGGATGTGGGCGTGCGGGGTTCTGTTGAAAGACGGGATACTACTGTGCGTGTGTAGCAGGTAAAAATTTTAAAGGAAATAAATAAACCAAATTGGGTGTCTTCCCAGTACTCCGAATAAGACAGATTCGGAATGGAGCCATTGATTTCTTCCCTCCCCCGCACCCCACCTCCAGCTCTCATAACATTGCAATTAAAGAATTGCTAGCCCTGGCTGGTGTGGCTCAGGGGGCGGAGCATCGGCCTGCGGGCCGAAGGGTCCTGGGTTCGATTCCGGTCAAGGGCACAGGCCTGGGTTGCGGGCTCGATCCCCAGTGGGGGGCGTGCAGGAGGCAGCTGATCCATGATTCTCTCTCATCATGGACGTTTCTATCTCGTTCCTCTCCCTTCCTCTCTGAAATCAATAAAAATATATTTCAAAAAGAATAAATAAAGGATTCCTAGCCCTAGCTGGTTTGGCTCAGTGGATAGAGCGTCGGCCTGCGGGCGAAAGGGTCCCGGCTTCAATTCCGGTCAAGGGCACAGGCCCGGGTTGCAGGCTCGATCCCCAGGAGGGGGTGTGCAGCAGGCAGCCAATCAGTGATTCTCTCTCATCCGTGTTTTTAACGCTCTATCCCTCTGCCATTTCTCTCTGTACAATCAATAAAATATTTTACAAAATCAATGGAAAAATATTCTCAGGTGATGATTAACAAAATAAAAACAATAAAGTGAAAAAAAAGGAGATGGAGGAAGGGAAGGGGAATGAAAGGATGCAATGGTGTTGATTAATATCCTCAGAACCCAGACATTCTTCTAGGATTTGGGGGTGCCACCGTGTGGCCAACTTCCCCTTGAATCCAGCCCCTTAACATGGATCCCCTTTGCTGCAAAATAGAGATGCAAAGGTATCTAGTTTTCTCGTTATTTAAGAAACTAGAGGCCCGGTGCACGGATTCGTGCACATTGAAAGGAAATTAAGTAGAAGAAATATTTTAATATTGCTATTCGCATCTTGCTAATGAATAGAAAATAGGATTCCACTGAGTCTCCTATCTACCTACTCCAGGACTTCTGTGAGGATCAAATGAGATGAGGCACGGGAAAACGCTTCACAGACATTTGCTTAAAGTGTAAAATGTGCCCCTAACCAGTTTGGCTCAGTGGATAGAGTGTCAGCCTGCGGACTGAAGGGTCCCAGGTTCGATTCCGGTCAAGGGCATGTACCTTGGTTGCGGGCACATCCCCAGTAGGGGGTGTGCAGGAGGCAGCTGATGGATGTTTCTCTCTCATCCATGTTTCTAACTCTCTATCCCTCTCCCTTCCTCTCTGTAAAAAAAAAATCAATAAAATATATATATATTTTTTAAAAAGTGTAAAATGTGTGCACCTGGCTATAAAGCAAGTTGTGTTCCTGGGCTGAATAAAGTACAAGGAGGCTAGTTGCTAAGGAGAAGAAGCCGGGTGTTGCTACGTGACGTCATTACCCGGCGCCCACAGCGACCCTTCCCGGGCCGGGCTGGGCTGTGGGCCTCATTTTGCGTGGGGTCTCGGTAACATCGGCTGCGATTTGGTGGGGTGTCGCTCCGGGGTGGTGGTGGGGGGGTCTGTGTCCCACTCGGGGAAAGCCGTGTTGGTTTGCTGGCACCAGGTCCGAGGTGCCGTTTATTTTTAAATGGCCAGTGCGTGTCACGGCAGCTCCCGTGTTGAGCGTCTGCCCCCTGGTGGTCAGTGTGTGTCATAGCTATCGGTTGGACGGACAGACACTTATCCTTCTATATATATAGACTAGAGGCCCGATGCATGAAATTCGTGCAAGGGGCTCGGCCCTCGCAGCCGTGGCCCTCGCAGCCCCTGCTTCGTCCAGAAGGTCGTCCGGAAGGACATCCGGAAGGTCACTCGGCTGTCCAGTCTAATTAGCATATTACGCTTTCATTATTATAGATTTATACTTACTATATTTATATTTACTAGTGTATTTATATTCACTACATTTGTATTTTACTAGAGGCCTGTTGCACCAAGATTCGTCCAATAGGGCCTTCCTTCCCCTGGATGCTGGCCCCCGTGACCCCTGCCTTCTCTCTGGCCACAGCAGAGAAGCCACGCCCCTTCAGTCTTCATTCGCCTTCAGTCTTCAGTCTTTGCTGGGGCTGGAGCCTTCACTGTTTGCTCCATGCCTGCATATGCAAATTAACCCGCCATCTTTGTTGGGTTCATTTGCAACCTCACTCCTGATTGACTGATGGGCGTCGCGGATGTATGGCCAATTTGCATATTTCTCTTTTATTAGTGTAGCTTTACATTTATATATTTTTTTATTGATTTCAGAGAGGAAGGGAGGGGGAGAGAGAGAAACATCAGCGACGGGTTTCCCTGGAGCTCCTTAGAAGTTTTTATCTTTGCCGTTGGCCCCTGGCTTTCTGGGTGATGGTGTCTGCCCGTGGGGTTTGCTTAACTTCTCCTTTTCCCGTCTGTCCTAAACCCCCTCTTCCCAGAGGCAAGGGAAGGCGCGTCGGCCTGGAAAGCCAGGATGTGGCGTCAGAATCCCTGTCCATCTCGTTGGACCCGACATGCATTTACACCCGGGGGGTCATCTCCCCTGCAAGCTCCCATCCCTGCAGAGGCTGGGAGGGTAGAACCACAGCTCGGCCCCTCCCCACCCCGCTTCCTCTCCCTCCTCCACATATCTTTCCTGCTGCTATGACATTACTTTCACAGCCCAAGGCCAGCAGACGGAGCTTTTATGGGTGTCAGGGGCTCTCCCCAAATATTCCTCCTCGTGTGGCCAGCAGGCACCCCCCCTCAGGCACACACACGCTCACGTCTCCAGCTCATAGCAACTCCTTCTCGGAATTTTTATCATCTTTCTCGCTTTAGGGCTGCAATGACCATTTATCTCCATACGTGTGGGCCTCGACTCTCGGATCGGTCTTCAGGCAATTTGTGGATCAGACGGTTTAACGGCCTTGATCGCCAGCTTCCCCTGCTCCCATATGAAGTACTAGGAAAGTGTTTACTGTCGGATTAGCACATAATCATTAAACATTTCCACTCATTGTTGAATTGAGCAACCCCGAATGCAGAATTAAAAACCCCGAATCACCGTATTTCCGCTCTCTCGCGCCCTTGTTAATGCATAAATCATCCTCTTAGGAGCCGTATTGGATTGGAGGGATTTTTTATTTTATTTTTTTAAATCCACTGTGTCTGAGAATTTCACAGATTTTTTAACAGGAGGTAAAAGTGACTTTTTTTTTTTTTTTTTCTTGGCAGATAGATGAGAGGAATGGAAAACAGCAGATTGACTTTCTCGGCACGATTCTCGGGATGAGAAAAATATAGACTCACATATTGTAGATGAGAAGGAGGGGGGGAAAAATGAAAAATCATGAATCATGAGTAATATTCCAACGCTAAGCTGTTGAGACTTTATCCCAGGGAAACAGGCCGTAAGCAAAAGCTGTCCTTTTCATTTTCATCAGCCCGCTTAGCAGACACTTTATGTGGAATACCCATAACTTCTCTTTTAATAATGCATTTCCGCGTGGTTTTATCGGGGCAAATAGGATAAAAATAGCTGCTCGGCACGGTAAGCTGGAAACAGTATCGCCAGCTCGTAATTTATGTCTGGGGCCTAGAGCCTCCTGTGGATGCCTGCCTTCTGCGGGTCCTTAAAATACTAGCGATTCTGTGCACATGTAGAAATATACAGTCATGCCTGGTCGGTGTGGCTCAGTGGTTGAGCCTCGACCTAGAAACCAGGAGGTCACGGTTCGATTCCCGGGCATGTGCTTGATCCCCAGTAGGGGGCGTGCAGGAGGCAGCTGATCCCATGATTCTCTCTCATCATTGATGTTTCTCTCTCTCCTTCCCCCTTCCTCTCTCTCTAAAAATCAGTAAAATAGATTAAAAGCAACATATATATATATATATATATATATATATATATATATATACACACACACACACACACACACACTAGAGGCCCAGTGCATGAAATCTGTGCACGGGTAGGGTCCTAGGCCTGGCCGGCAATCAGGGCTGATCTGAGGGGCAACCAGCAGGGATATCGGGGGGCCCCCCGCTGGCATTCGCCTTGGCTGGCTTCGGGCGTGAGGGCCGGGGGCAGCTCCTGTGTTGAGCGTCTGCCCCCTGGTGGTCAGTGCGTGTCACAGCAACCGGTCATTCCGCAATTCACTTGATTTGCATATTAGGCTTTTATAATATAGGATGTATATCCATGCTTATGCTCCTATTGGCTCCAGAAAAGTTATTCGATTTAATTCTCCTTTTGGACTTCTCCATCATTCTTTCTTCTTACAAAGCCTCCCTATTTTTTCCTCATGAATACATCTCCCCTTTTTACTCAACTCTCCCATTTCCAGGTATTTAATATTTTTTTCCTTAGAACCCACCGTGCATGCCTGGCTGCATATCCCCGTGTCCAGGACACGCTACACCACAGAGACTGTCCATACACATGTCCTCGCCGGCACCCCCGGGAAGTGTGGTTATGGGGGAGCCTTTCTTCCATCCTGCCCTGTGGGTTTGCAAAGCACCGGGAGGTGGTGATGAGGAGCCACAGCCGTGGGCATGGGCATCGGGAGCCTCTGCCCGTGGTCCCTCCAGGCCACGCGTCCCCTGCTCTGAGCTGACCTGAATGGACAGACGTCCAGGCAGCCTCATGTCATTGAGGTGGGGGGGCCCTCGGGCACCCCAACCATCGGCCACTCAGTATGGCCTGCCGGGGCGCACGGGGCAGCAACAGGGAGTCACAAACATGACCCCATGCCCACGTGCCCCCACAATGAGAATCTTCTCACACGGGCCCAGGACGCTGCATGTGAGGTCAAAAACGTGTTTCCAGGCCAGGCCCACCTGGGCACCCTCAGCTACTTGCAATCGACACGCTGTCCCACGAGCAAGTGCCCTGCTGCCCGGAGTCAGCGCCTAGGGACCCAGAGTTGGGGTGAGGAATGAGGGGAATTGGGGGACACACAGCAGCCACCTCCCCTTTCTGTTGGGTAATTTAATCTGTTTTGGACGAGGCCAGGGAGGGGGGCTGGGTGGGTGGTCGACGGGGAGCAG
>NC_137784.1:2419375-2432672 GCF_963455305.1 Plecotus auritus | reverse complement strand
CTTGGATGACTATCATGTTTTTAGCCTGTCCCCCTCCCCCCCTCCCCCCCGCCCCTCCATACAAGCATTCTGGTCTATAAATTTCCCTCATATTTCATAGTGGTATTTCACTGATTTTGACATAGAACAATTTCTTTTTTTTTTTTAAATATATTTTACTGATATTTCACAGAGAGGAAGGGAGAGGGATAGAGAGTTAGAAACATCGAGAGAGAGAAACACCCATCAGCTGCCCTCCTGCACACCTCCCACTGGGGATGTGCCCCGAACCAAGGTACATGCCCTTGACCAGAATCGAACCCGGGACCTTTCAGTCCACAGGCCGACGCTCTATCCACTGAGCCAAACTGGTTTCGGCTAGAAGAATTTCTTGAGCCCCCATGATTGTCTCGTTTTCATGCGTATATTCCCTTTACCCACGAATATGAAGAACCTACACGAATAAAAAGAGTAAGATGCAAGGTGACTGTACCTTCGCGACGCCCACCAGCCAATCAGGAGTGAGTATGCAAATTAACCCAACAAAATGGCGGGTTAATTTGCATACTCAGGTGCCGAGTGGCCAGGGGTGGTGTGGGATGCTTGCGTCGTCGCCGTGGCGACAACACAGGCGTTCTGCACCGTCCCAGCCGCTCCGGGCCTCTGGGTAGTGTGGGGAAGGCGGAAAGCCGGCTCCGGGCCGGAGCGAAGGCGGTGCCGGCAGCCAGGAAAAGGCCCCATTCTTGCACGAATCTTCGTGCATCAGGACTCTAGTTGCATTATAATTGTGCAAAATATGGGATTCCAGTTATATTTTTTATTAGATTTCATATTTAACTTTATGCTCAGAGAGTGCTGTCTGCATACTTCCTACGGCTTTAATGTGTTGAGACTTGACTTAGCATGTAGATATGTTTTGCAAAAATTTCGTATTTGCATGTTACATATGCTCTCCAGTCACTGGGTGGAAGTTTAATTATATGTCTACTAGAGGCCTGGTGCATGAAATTCGTGCACGGGGGTGTGGGGGGGTCCCTCAGCCCGGCCTGCACCTTCTCCCATCCGGGACCCCTCGGGGGATGCCTGACTGCCGGTTTAGGGATTGGGCTTAATCCAGCAGTCGGACATCCCTTTTGCAATCTGGGACTGCTCACCTGCCTGCCTGCCTGATCACCCCTAACCGCCTCTACCTGCTGGCCTGATTGCCCCTAACTGCTCCCCCTGCCTGCCTGATCGCCCCTAACTGCTCTCCCCTGCTGGCCTGATCGCCCCCTAACTGCTCCCCTGCCTGCCTGAGTGCCCCTAACTGCTCTCCCCTGCTGGCCTGATCGCCCCCTAACTGCTCCCCTGCCTGCCTGATTGCCCCTAACTGCTCCCCCCTGCCTGCCTGATTGCCCCTAACTGCTCTCCCCTGATGGCCTGATTGCCCCTAACTGCTCTCCCCTGCTGGCCTGATCACCCCTAACTGCCCTCCCCTGATGGCCTGATTGCCCCTAACTGCCCTCCCCTGATGGCCTGATCGCCCCTAACTGCTCTCCCCTGCTGGCCATATCGCCCCTAACTGCTCTCCCCTGATGGCCTGATTGCCCCTAACTGCCCTCCCCTGATGGCCTGATTGCCCCTAACTGCCCTCCCCTGATGGCCTGATCGCCCCTAACTGCTCTCCCCTGATGGCCTGATCGCCCCTAACTGCTCTCCCCTGATGGCCTGATCGCCCCTAACTGCTCTCCCCTGATGGCCTGATCGCCCCTAACTGCTCTCCCCTGATGGCCTGATCGCCCCTAACTGCTCTCCCCTGATGGCCTGATCACCCCCCAACTGCTCTCCCCTGCCAGCCTGATCACCCCTAATCACCTCTACCTCGGTCCCCGCCACTGTGGCTTTGTCCGGAAGGACATCCAGAAGATGTCTGGTCTAATTAGCATATTACCCTTTTATTACTATAGATGTGTATATATGCACACATATGTTTAATATGGGTATATATGTATGTATATACATATATCAGTAATCTCTTCTGTTTACTGAATATGTTTAGCCATCGCCTCACCAATATTATCTATTTTAATCTTTTTATTAGCATCGCTCACCTGACAGGGCCTTAATTTTTAATTCCTGATAAAACATACCACACACAAACACACACACACACACACACACACATCATTGCACAAACACGTTTCTTTTTCACCAAATCCTCGGGAAGTTAAGAAATGTAACCTTTTTCTTCCCCTCTTCCCCCAACCATAGAATATTATTGGAATGCATTCAATGTAGATATTTGTGATTTTGTAACATTAGATATTTGCATCCAAGGCTTTGAACTATTTCTACGTATGTTCAGATTTTGTATTTTGCACTTACTTAAAGGTTTTTGCACATAAATTCTAAAACATTCTTATTAAATTTAGTTCAACACACCTCGTTTTCGGCATGATTTTGAGTTGGCAATTCTTACTGTTTTCTAAGATACTGTTATCACTGTAGAGCGAGAGAAAAAAACCTCTACTGACGTGTGTATATAAATTGTACGGATGTTGTTGATTTACCCCGAGAAGACAGGCTTGATTCCAGTTGGTTTTCCTTAGTCTAACAATCTGCAAACAGAGATAATTTTGTCTCGTCTTCTAATATTACAATAAATGTTTGCTGTTTGACTAGCTAAACAAAACCAAGGGAATTTAATCATAGCGGTGAGAGCCGGTGCCACAGTCCCGTACTCAATAAAATAAAAATTCTCCAGGATGTCACTCACATTGATGATTGCTATCTCAGGTCAACAATCTTTATCATGTGTAAGTACTTGGTCTCTATATCCGTTTCACTTATATTTGTTTTTATTTGCAAGAGCTACGTTCTTTATCAAATCATAACGGGACACTTACTGATGTAGAAACACGAATTTTTTTCTCTTTCATTGGATATCATCATGCATTATACTGATGTAATTCCTGGAGTTGAAACTTTTCTCTTTTTTATTTATGAAATGAATTCTGCTGGCTTATAATATCGGTTGGCGTTAGAACGGCACGTTGTCTGCCAAGGTTTTATTCAGAATTCCTCGTGGGTGTCCAAAAAGAAAAATGATTCGGTTCTGTTGTTTCTGATTTTACCATCCAATTTTTAAATCAATATTGTGCTCACGTATGAAATGAATTTGGACGATTTGCCTATTTCCCAGTGAAGGGTGGAAAATGGTGACACCCTCTCCCCCCAATATGCCACTGTGGCATACGAATTATTTGAGCTGAAGGCTACTGGAGAAAAAAAAGCAGATATGAGACAGGTAAGGGAAGGGAAAATGATTAACCAAAGAACATGTATGCATAGCCCGTGGACACAGACAACGGTGAGGTGAAGGCCAGAGGTGGGGCAGGGGGGACAGGGGCTGGGTGGAGGTGGGCAAAGGGGGGAAAATGGGGGACATCTGTAATAGTGTCAACAATAAAAAAAAAGAAAGAAAAAGAAAAACTCTATGTACTCCCTTGATATTCCCAAAAGTAGGGCCTGCATTTGCAAAGGTGTCCCTCCTCTGCTTCTCTACCAAAAAGGGCTACGATTCATCCCTGGAGACAGCTTTGGACCCCACCATCCAGAGGAATCTATTTCTCAACTTCTGCCAACGAGACAGGGATTGCCATTGCTCTGCTTGGTTTTAATTGGTGATTGGTCCAAATCGAACGACCAGGATGGGTTCAGGGAAAGTTGGAGAATCTCGGCATTGCGGCCTTAAAATACAGTGTTCCCATCACACAGGTGTCTCAGAGACGGCTTTTTATTGTTGTTGTTGTTGTTGTTCAAGGCTAACCATTGTCTCTCCTAAAAATTATATGCCAATTTCACCCACTTTCCCTCATGTCAGACCTAAAATTCCCCAAATCATGGCTGAGATGACGGTAGTCCTCTTTCAAAGTTATGTTTTGTTCTTTGTGTTTATAACCCCAATTTTTTTAAAAAAAATATAGTTATTGATTTTTTTATAGAGAGGAAGGGAGAGGGATAGAGAGTTAGAAACATCGATGGGAGAGAAACATCCATCAGTTGCCTCCTGCACACCCCCTACTGGGGATGTGCCTGCAACCAAGGTACATGCCCTTGACCAGGAATCGAACCCGGGACCCTTCAGTCCGCAGGCCGACGCTCTATCCACTGAGCCACACCGGTTAGGGCTAACCCCAATTTTTTTTTAATCCGTTAATTGTTGCTGCTAATAACTATTTCCTATCTAGCAACTTTCGTCCTTATTTCACAGTGCAGTGCTATTCCACACTCAAGTTAATTTTTCCTATGATATTTCCAACTGTGTGTGACTCTCCCCAGCTACCCAATTCTTGCTCTGGATGCAAATTCTCTTTTTAAAATATATTTTATTGATTTTTTACAGAGAGGAAGGGAGAGGGAGAGAGAGTTAGAAACATCGATGAGAGAGAAACATCCATCAGCTGCCTCCTGCAAGCCCCCTACTGGGGATGTGCCTGCAACCAAGATACATGCCCTTGACCGGAATCGAACCCGGGACCCTTCAGTCCGCAGGCCGACGCTCTAGCTACTGAGCAACACCGGCCGGGGCTGGATGCAAATTTTTTTTAAAAAATGTATTTTATTGATTTTTTACAGAGAGGAAGAGAGAGGGATAGAGAGTTAGAAACATCGATCAGCTGCCTCCTGCACACCTCCCACTGGGGATGTGCCCGCAACCAAGGTCCATGCCCTTGACCGGGAATCGAACCCGGGACCCTTCAGTCCGCAGGCTGACGCTCTAGCTACTGAGCCACACCGGCCAGGGCTGGATGCAAATTTTTGAAAACAGAAAACTGTATTCGATGCGTCTCCCCGACATCGTGGCGTGGTGGCATAAATCGCGGCGGGGGGGTCAACACGTTCTGCCTCCAATTCAATCTCGGCCCATCTTGTGTTCAGGGTGTATTTCTGCTTCTCTCAGACCCTCCTTATCCATCGTGTCCTCCGGGACCTTCAACTTGAATCACACGACCTGCCTCTCTCCCCGCCGCCACCCATTCGTCGAGTCTCTCTCTCCCTCGAGGAGGAGACAAATCGTCTGTACACGCTCCCCTCCCGGTTCCTACCGTTCCGCGTTCAAGACGAGCCACACGGGAAGGACACAGGGACCACACACCTCTTACACGGAACGCTCTGTGTCTTCGCTAAGGACGACGGCAGCTTTGAACGAGTCGTGCCCGGGTGGTCACCAGCAGGTGGGTGAACGACGGACACTTGGGTGGGACGCCCGATGGAATACGCTCAATGGCAACGAGAGCGATGCCCATATTTTACAACATTCTGAGCGTCGGATCCAAGCGCCATGAAGACCAGCCCGCAGGACACGTGCTGTTATCACGCGGGGACGGATGCCCCACGCCCAAAAGATGCCTCAGCGACCCACACCCAGGAAAGAGCAGAAAAAGGTCACCTTTAGGTGCCACAAGCAACCACCGCGCTGGCTTATATAAAACGAGAGGCCTGGTGCACGGATTCGTGCACCGGTGGGGTCCCTCGGCCTGGCCTGCGCCCTCTCGCCATCCGGGACCCCTCGGGGGGAGGTCAGAGAGCCGGTTTCGGCCCGATCCCCGCAGGTCAGGCCGAGGGACACCACGGGTGCACGATCGGGGCCGGGGAGGGACCATGGGAGGGCTCCAGGGCACGTCCGGCCCGTCTCGCTCAGTCCCGATGGGCCGGACCCCAGGAGCAAGTGAACCTACCGGTTGGAGCGTCTGCCCCCTGGTGGTCAGTGCGCGTCATAGCGGCTGGTCGACCAGTTGAACGGTCGGACACTTAGCATATTAGCCTTTTGTTATATAGGATATGTAAGTCTAAAGATGGATAGGTTGTAGAAAACATTAGATGGTATCTACTTTGAGATTCTGAAAAAATGCATTGTGCTCAGCTGGCATGGCTCAGTGGTTGAGCGTCGACCTAGGAATGAGGAGGTCACAGTTCAATTCCTGGTCAAGGGCACATGCCTAGGTTGCAGGCTCCATCCCCAGTAGGGGGCGTGCAGGAGGCAGCTGGTCCATAATTCTCTCTCTTCATGGATGTTTCTCTCACTCCCTCTCCCTTCCTAAATCAATAAAAAATATGTATATTTTTTAAAAAATTAAAAATACATAAAAATGAATGGAAATATATCCTCAGGTGAGAATGAACAACAATGAAATGCTGATGTAGCACAAAACTTTGCCAAAGGACCAGACACCCGGCCGACGCTCTACATGAGAAGTGAAGTAGGAAGTAGGGCCCACCAAGAACGAACGTGGCCCTGGCTGGTGTGGCTCAGTGGATAGAGCGCCGGCCTGTGGACTGAAGGGTCCCGGGTTCGATTCCAGTCAAGGGCATGTACCCTGGTTGCAGGCTCATCCCCAGTGGGGGGGTGTGCAGGAGGCAGCTGATCGATGTTTCTAACTCTCTATCCCTCTCCCTTCCTCTCTGTAAAAATTCAATAATATATATATTTTTAAAAAGGCAAACTACACCCCAGCCGGTGTGGCTCAGTGGATAGAGCGTCAGCCTGTGGACAGAAGGGTCCCGGGTTCGATTCCCGGTCAGGGCACATGCCCGGGTTGTGGGGTAGATCCCCAGTAGGGGGCGTGCAGGAGGCCGCCGATCCGTGATTCTCTCTCCTCCTTGACATTTCTAGCTCTCTCCCTTCCTCTGTGAAATCAATAACCATCTATCTATATAAAAAGCCAGCGACCAGAATGCTGTCACGACCCGGATGTCCGGTCGCCGTGATGCCCTCTGCGTCCAGCGAACCGGCCCGATCGGGGGGTGGGGCCGGCCGGCTAGCCTCCTGCCGCCCCTCCCCCTGGCCAGACCCACCTCCAATGTGTCCACCTCACCCTGATCAGCCTGCAGCCCCAACCCCCGGCCGGTCCACCCCTGATCGCCCCTCTACCCCAATAGGGGGTGGGGCCAGCAACTGACCTCCTGAGGCCCCTACCCCTGGCCAGCCCCACCCTTGATGGACCCCCACCACCCCGATCGGCCCATGGCCCCTCCCCCCAGCTAGGTCCACCCCTGATTGTCCCAACACACAACAATCGGGGGTTGGGCTGGCTGGCCAACCTCCCACGGCCCCTCCCCCAGCTGCTGACCCCCAATCAGCCACCCCCCATCCCAATCAGGGGCAGGGCTGGCCGGCCAATCGCCCATGGCCCCTCCCCCCAGCCAGCCTGGCCCTGATCAGGCCCAATCGGGGTGGGCCGGCCGGCCAACCTCCCACCATCTCCTGCTCCCGACAGGCCGGACCCCAATCCACCTATTGGGGCCAGGCTGGCTGGAACCCACCCATGCACGAATTCATGCACTGGGCCTCTAGTATCTACCCTAATCTACATCAATAAGAGAGAAATATGCAAATTGACCATACCTCCGTGACACCCATCAGCCAATCAGGAGTGAGTATGCAAATTAACCCAACAAAGAAGGAGGGTTAATTTGCACACGCAGGTACGGAGCGGCCGGCTGGGGCGGGACGCCTGCTATGAGAGGGAGGGCGGGGGGGGGAGGGGTCGGAGGGAGCTACAGGTGTGGTGCTCTGGCCGGGAGCGAGGACCTGCAGGCTCCCGGGTGGCTGGGAGCGAAGCCAGGGGAATCTTCATGCAATGGGCCTCTAGCATTTAAAGAAAAAAGGAAGAAAAACAAGATACGTATGTGTCCGAGGCACTTCTGCCTTAAGCTGCTTTCCAGAGTCTATCGCTGAAGATTTCCGGCCACGGCGCCCGGCGAAATAGGAGCCCATGTCCCCCTGACATGTCACCCCAAGGCGTGACTGAAACACGAGGGGACACCACCCTCCAACCCAGGACACGGCTCTTCTCGCCATGACGCCCTGCTGCCTGCACACGCCGACATCTTTCAGAAACACTGTCTGTCTGGCCCTTTCGAGGCATCAAACCCGCAACCGGTGCTCGATTCCCTATACTTCAAGGGACGTCGGACGACACTGCCGGTCGGCTGGCTTCTTCACAGCACGCCCGCCACGCGCCCCAGAAATTCCTGGGGGGACCCAGGGGGGGCGTCTCTCAGAACCTAGACACTTAAGGGCCCGCGTTCCTTTCTCCGTAGAACGTGGATGGCAGGGGGACATCACACACGCCCGCCCCATCCCTCTCCTGACGGACGGCAGCGGGAAGAAAGCTTTGATGGGTCTGTGCCTGGCGTCGCAGGACAAAATCCCAGACCAGACAACCCCCCCCACACCACCACCACACACACACACAAAGGCCCCTGCAGGGAACACGACCCTGGTCTTTCATTGTCAACTCTCAGATGTCGCAGGAGACAGAGAAGAACTCCGATTCCACGGTGCGGCCCGTCCCCAAACCGTCTGATCAACCGCCTGCCACCCGCTGAACTGTCCTCGGGGGTCGGCCATCGGCGGACCAGCCTCAGGGTCCGTTTCTGTACAAAATCGGTGCTTGAAACAGCACGTGCCACTTGCTTCCTGCTTTTTCTCTGAGCCCACACCCACGATCCCTCTTACCCTATCCAGACGTCCAGCGACGGCAGAAAAAAAACCACCACAGACTCTCAGTTACTATTTTTTAAAAATATATTTCTTTATTGATTCCAGAGAGGAAGGGAGAGCGGGAGAGAAACATCCATGATGAGAGAGAATCACGGGTCGGCTGCCTCCGGCACGCCCCCCACTGGGGATGGAGCCCGCAACCTGGGCATGTGAACTGACTGGGAATCGAACCCGGGACCATTAAATCCAAAGGCCGATGCTCTATCCCAGCCGTGGGCAAACTACAGCCCGTGGGCCGGATCCGGCCCGTTTGGCTGTTCTATCCAGCCCGCGGAGACGAAAGAGCGGAGGGTTCTCTTGCTCTCCCCTCCGCTCCTTCACCAGCAGCAGTGTTAACATGGCAACGTCGGGAAGCACGGCCGCAGCTCCTTCTTCTGAGTGGGCGGATTTATATCCCCCATTCAGTAGAAGGAACAACCTCTCCATCTTCCAGAGGCTCCTTGTAATGCCCTCGGACCGTCCCCCGACATCACCCTGGGAATGCGTAGACACGTTATCGTGGTGATGCAGGGAGACACGCCCCTGGAGAGCACAGGATCAGAGCATTAGCTAAAAAGGAGACCAACAACACTGTTCCCCCTGAAGGTGATGTTTTAAAGACAAAAACCTTTCAACCCAGTCTACAATGCCATCTACGTCTACGTCCCGGGCGTCATTTGGAAGTTGCACTAAAGAAAATGTTTAATTTACTGTTTACACATTTTGTTCTGTTCTATTTGTTTTAGTTTTAAATTATTTTATTATATTTAAGTTTAATTGGAAAGGCTTTTGTACCTTTCCTTTGTTAGGCAATTTTATTTTGCCTTTGCCATCTTCAATATAAGGCATGTTATTGTGCTATGATTCCTCCATTTTTTGAAGTTTCAAATTATAATAATTAGTGTTTACATTCTTCTTGTTAAAATGTTTGAAATGAATAAAACT
This sequence comes from Plecotus auritus, assembly GCF_963455305.1. Taxonomy (NCBI): domain Eukaryota; kingdom Metazoa; phylum Chordata; class Mammalia; order Chiroptera; family Vespertilionidae; genus Plecotus; species Plecotus auritus. The sequence continues at coordinate 2,423,221 of NC_137784.1, read as the reverse complement.
ATTGAAATAAAAAAAAAAAAGACCGTACCCTTTTAGGTAATGATGTTTACTTTGAATTTATATTCGTTCACACAAACACTCCATCCATGCTTTTGTTCCGGCCCTCCGGTCCAGTTTAAGAACCCATGGTGGCCCTCGAGTCAAAAAGTTTGCCCACCCCTGCTCTATCCACTGAGCCAAACTGGCTATAGATTGAGGGCTGACTCTCAATCTATAACAATCTATAATAATAAAATCACAATATGCTAATTAGACCGGACAAATCCACAGGGCTGCGAGGGCCCAGGGCAGGCAGCCGCGGCGGCCAGCAGCAGCAGCTGATGGGGGCGGCGCCTTCCCCTGATCGGCCTGGTCGCCTCCCACAGAGGGAGGCCAGACTGTGGCATAGGCACGCTCCCGCTGGGGGCGGGCCTAAGCCGTCAGTAGGACATCCCCTGAGGGCTCCCGGACTGTGAGGCGGGCAGTCTGGGCTGAGGGACCGCCCCCCCACCGGCCCAGTGCACTTATTTTCATGCATCAGGCCTCTAGTCTATAATAAGAAAAGGGTAATATGCTAATTAGACCGGATGTCCTTCTGGACATCCTTCCGGATGAAGCCCGGCCTGTAGGTTTGAGCCCTGGAGACATAATAACTAGAAGCGGTTGTTGCTAACGAGGTGACAAGAGAATCACGGACCGGCTGCCTCCCGCACGCCCCCTACCGGGGACCGAGCCTGCAAGCGACCCAGGCATGTGCCCTTGACCGGGAATCGAACCGTGACCTCCTGGCTCCTAGGTCGATGCTCAACCCCTGAGCCACACTGGCCGGGGTCCTGTGCATCTTGATGGAAGCCCAAGTCTGTACCCAGAGAGAGAGCCTTGCAGACAATGATCAGCGCGTGGAACTATGCAAATGCCGCTCTTCACCGTAATTAACCGCCAGCGCTTGTCAGCAGCCTCTTCCAAGGTCTCGCTGATGAGCGCACGATCTCAGATAATTATTAGTTCATCTGCAAGTACAATGATCTGAGCGCTGGCCCGCAGCCCAGCCGCCACGCTGCCTCCCGCCCTCGCCCATCTGCTCCTCTGGAAATTCGCCAGAGAGCGAGACGGCTCCCAATGATAGAGCCCAAGTGAGCAGTGATGACCCGGCTTCGTCTTTTATGTACTAGAGGCCCGGTGCACAGAATCGTGCACCTGTGGGGGTCCCTCGGCCTGGCCTGCAGGGATCGGGCCGAAACCGGCTCTATGACATCCCCCCAAGGGGTCCCAGATTGCGAGAGGGCGCAGGCCAGGCCGAGGGACCCCCACAGGTGCACCATGGAGCCGGGGAGAAACGGCGAGAGGGCTCTAGGGTGTATCTGGCCCATCCTGGCCCATCCCAATCGGCCGGACCTTGGCAGCAAGCTAACCTACTGGTCGGAGCGTCTGCCCCCTGGTGGTCAATGCATGTCATAGCTACCAGTCGAATGGCAGAACAGTCTCTTAGGCTTTTATATATAGAGATTTGAAATCTTTTTTTTCTTGAAATATTAATTTTTACTGCATGTAATACTATTATATTTAAAATCATTTTTCTTGAAATATTAATGTTTATTGCATGTAACTTTATTTTATATATATATATATATATATATATATATATATATATATATGTATATATGTATATATATATATACACTGAGTGGCCAGATTATGATGATCTCTGAATGCATAATAACCTGTCCACTCAGTGTATGTGTGTGTGTGTGTGTGTGTGTGTGTGTGTGTGTGTATATATATATATATATATATATATATATATATTAGAGGCCCAGTGCGTGAATTCGTGCATGGGTAGGGTCCAGCCAGCCTGGACAGGAGGAAGGGACATGGGTGGTTGGCCAGCCTGCCTGCTGGTTGAACTCCTGGTCGAGGGGACAATTTGCATATTAGCCTTTTATTCTATAGGATATACATACACTGAGTGGCCAGATTATTATGTGTTCAGAGATCATAATAATCTGGCCACTCAGTGTGTGTGTGTGTGTGTGTGTGTGTGTGTGTGTGTGTGTAGTATTTATTTATATTTTTATTGATTTCAGAGAGGAAGGGAGAGGAAGAGAGAGATAGAAACATCAATGAAGAGAGAGAATCATGGATCGGCTGCCTCCTGCATGCCCCCTATGGGGACTGAGCCCACAACCTGGGCATGCGCCCTTGACCGGAATCTAACCCGGGACCCTTGAGTCCACAGGACGACGCTCTATCCACTGGGCCACACTGGTCAGGGCTAACGTGATTATATTTTAAATGGTTTTTATTGAAATACTGATGTTTACTTGAAATATTAATGTCTATGGCAGGGGTGGGCAAACTTTTTGACTCGAGGGCCACAATGGGTTCTTAAACTGGACCGGAGGGCCGGAACAAAAGCATGGATGGAGTGTTTGTGTGAACTAATATAAATTCAAAGTAAAGGAGCGGAGGGGAGAGCAAGAGAACCCTCCGCTCTTTCGGCTCTGCGGGCCGGATAGAACAGCCGAATGGGCCGGATCCAGCCCGCGGGCCATAGTTTGCCCACGGCTGGTCTATGGCATATAAAAAAAAATAAAATAAAATGAAAACAACACAAAACACTGGTGAGTTTATTGCTAAGGGCCAGTAGGTAGCTGAGGTCCAATCCATTTAGAATATTCCTCCGGGGAGGGATCGTCGATGGAGTGTTTCTCTCACCGAGGAACTCGGGGGAACCACCCTCATTTCCACGCAGTCTCTCTTTTGCTGTTTTTGGAGAAATGCCCTTGCTACGTGGCCACGGGATAGGAAACGGGACGTGGTTTGAAAGCCTTCGTATAAAGGTTCATTTCCTCCTGGCCTCGTCAATCTCATAGTTTGGGAAGCCACCCATTGTCTTCACTCTCAGAGAAGTGCAGACAAGGATTCACGGAGCGCTGGTGAACCTTGAGCCCCTGGCAAGGGCCACAGCTATGCACCCGATGGTGTAGTGGTCCAGACAATGGGGGCTCAAGCTATTTCCTGACCCAATAATAGTCTCAGAGTAAATCTTTCTAATATTTACTGACCTTTAAGATAGTCTGTCTGTCCCCGCAATTCCCTGCCTGACTGAGAGCTAGATGTGTATCCAAAATTGAATAAAAGGTCGGTGAGTCCGGGACACTGGTGGAAGTCCTTTCTCCTGCACTGGGGTTGCCCGCCTGTCCCCCAACATTTCCAAATTATTATTTCTTGTCTCGTCTCTGTCATTGGCGTGCGGCCCCTCCTCCCGATCCCGAACCCTGCACCACGTGGGACGTGGGTCTTCACCTAATAGGAAAGCCATATGATCGTGGAAAAAAAAAAAAAAAGAAAAGAAAGGAAAATGTCCTTTTACCTACTGGAAAACGGGCTAATGCAACTAGGAGCTTCGCCAGAGAGAGAGAGAAAGCTCCCGATGACAAAGCCGCGTGACGCGCGAAGTGTGAGGGAGGGTGCCGACCTGCAAACGAGGCGATGTTTAATTGTGTCCTCGTTAGCAGACACAGGAAGTGCGTGCACATAACGCTTCGGCATTCTGATAGACACAGACCCATCTTCAGCTGCTAAATAACCATCACTCATGCCCTGGGCACACGGTTGGTAAAATAGCAAAGGAGGAATAAAAATAAAAATAAATGGGGCGGCTGGCGTAGCTCAGTGCTTGAGCGTCGACCTGTGAACCAGGAGGTCACGGTTCGATTCCCGGTCAGGGCACGTGCCGGGGTTGTGGACTCCATACCCAGTAGGGGGCGTGCAAAAGGCAGCCGATCCATGTTTCTCTCTCATCATGGATGTTTCTCTCTCTCTCTGTCCCTCTCCCTTCCTCTCTGAAATCAATACACATCAGAG
>NC_137784.1:2321875-2416875 GCF_963455305.1 Plecotus auritus | reverse complement strand
GCAGGAGGCAGCCGGTTCATGATTCTCTGTCATCATGAATGCTTCTCTCTCTCTCCTTCTCCCTTCGTCTCTGAAATTAATATATATATATTTTAAAAATCAATGGAAAAATATCCTCGGATGAGGATGAACCACAACAAGTCTTCTGACCTCGCCAAAGCACATCCCTAGGTGCATCCATGTCCTGGCCACCACGTCCCCGTATCTCCAGAGCCCAATAGTCCGATCCGGACTCTGAGCCAGTCCCGCGATGCAGAAACCAGTCAGATCCATGGCATCTGCCAACGAATTGGGCTCTTTGTCCGAGGACACCATTTCACCTCTTGAACGGGAGAAAAATTATGGGACCGCCGCTCGAACCAATCTTCTTATCACCCTATTTTAAGTGCATGATGTCAGCACCAGACTTAACGAAGGCCCCTGTGCAAATATCCCCCGTAACCCAAATCCGTGAACACACCCTCCAAGTAAGTTCCCAGGAACATACATGCCATTGGGTACACACGCGTGTGATGGAGAATGTCCCTCGGAATTTACTGCAATTACTCTGTGATCTACGATTCGCTGGTCTATTGGTCCGGGGGTGTATTTTTCGGATAATACACAGCTTCCCCAATAGGAGTGCCCTGGGTCCCTCGTCTTGTGTACGCAACCTAAACTTCCATCATTTTTTTAATTTTAATTTTTGTAAATATTTAAAAATATATATATTTTATTGATTTTTTTACAGAGAAGAAGAGAGAGGGATAGAGAGTTAGAAAGATCGATGAGAGAGAATCATGGATCGGCTGCCTCCTGCATGCCCCCTACTGGGGATGTGCCCGCCCCCAAGGTACATGCCCTTGACCAGGAATCGAACCCGGGACCTTTCAGTCTGCAGGCCGACGCTCTATCCACTGAGCCACACCGGTGAGGGCAAACTTGAATTATTTTACTTACAGACTTCTTCACGGTTCAAATGCATTCAGTCCTTGACCCCTTTCAGACAGAAAATGCTGAAAAAGACCTCGAGTATTTTTTGTTTTTTTAAATCCTCACCGAGGATATCTTTCCATTGATTTTTTTTTCCTGACAATTTTTATTTATTTTGTTTATAATTATTTTTTAAATATATCTTTACTGATTTTAAAGAGCAAGGGAGAGGGAAAGAGAGAGAGAGAAACATCCATGAAGAGAGAGAATCATGGACTGGCTGCCTCCTGCACGCCCCTTACTGGGGATCAAGCCCGCAACCTGGGCATGTGCCCTTGACTGGGAATCGAACCCGGGACCCTTCAGTCCACGGACCGGAGCGCTAACCATTGATCCACCTGGCCAGGGCTCTGTCTTGTATTTAAAAAAATAAAGTGAAATAAAATAAAATAAAATAAAATAAAATAAAATAAAATAAAATAATAAAATACAGCATCAAGGTAAAACCCCATCCCACATGGTACTGGATCATCATTTGTTCATTCGTTAAAACTTTTTACAGCGTCTCAGAAACCCTGCCATTTTTTTGGACCACTTTCCACACAATGTTCCCCAGCCTGCCCCAAACAGGCAAGCTATTCACTGGAGTATTGATCACGTGACAATCCTGTTTTCAGCGTTTTCTGGCTGCTTCCCACGTTATAACCATCGCAGCCACCCCACACCCCTCTGGAATAATTTCCCCCAAATAACGCCCCTTCCGCCAGCTTTTCTCATCAACCCACGTCCCTCCTACCAGCTCCGGGTTCGGTCAGCCACACACGGCTGACGGCATCTGTGTTTTTTTAAAGGACGTTCTGTCATTAGGCAGTCTTTTTCTTTGTCAAAAATACTTTTATTGATATCAGAGACGGAGAGGGAGAGAGAGAGAGAGAGAGAGAGAGAGAGAGAGAGAGAGAGAGAGAGAAACATCAATGATGAGAATCATCCATCAGCTGCTGGACACGTAGCATATTATGCTTTTATTATATTGGATTTTATTCTTTTAACTTTTAAAAGAATATATTTGTGTTGATTTCAGAGAGGAAGAGAGAGGAAGAGAGAGAGAGAAACATCCACGATGAGAGAGAATCATGGATCTGCTGCCTCCTGCACGCCCCCTCCTGGGGATCGAGCCCACAACCCAGGCACGTGCCCTTTACCGGGAATCGAACCTGGGACCCTTCGGCCCACAGGCCGACACTCTATCCACTGAGCAACACCGGCTGGGGCTATAGGCAGTGTTTTTCAAGGATGATCGCTGGAGAAAACCACTGAGGATGATTTTCCTTGCAAGAAATATGTGAGCCCTAACCGGTGTGGCTCAGTGGATAGAGCGTCGGCCTGTGGACTGAAGGGTCCCGGGTTCAATTTCGGTCAAGGGCACGTACCTGGGTTGCGGGCACATCCCCAGTAGGAGGTGTGCAGGAGGCAGCTGATGGATGTTTCTCTCTCATCGATGTTTCTAACGCTCTATCCCTCTCCCTTCCTCTCTGTAAAAAATCAATAAAATATATATTTTTTAAAAAATATGTGAGAGGAAATATGTGTGAGAGAGAGATGGGTTTCATCTCCCTCCCTCCCTCCCTCCCTTCCTCCCTCCCTCCTTCCCTCCCTCCCTTCTTTTCTGTTGTTACCGGGAAACCCCTGGTTGGTTGGGCCCGGGGCCACCTGTCCCTGTCCAATCACGAATGCAGGGTTGCATCCTATCAGGCGTTTATGGAGGAGGCCAGCCCACCAAGAAGACAGGGTACCTGCAGGCCCCCCCAGTTTACTTGTTCTCAGCTTTTCCTAACGGACCTCGGGCCGGCTGATGAGTCGGGTAATGAGGGCTTCTTACAAGGCATTAGGGGAATTAAGTGGCCCCAGAGGCACCCCGGGCCCCTTAACCACACGCAACTTCTGTCTGCCTCTCCAAGGTCAAGAGGGCAGGCTCTCCACAGATGAACAGGGGGTCACCTCTGCTCCCCGATCAATACCGCCTGAACAGCCTGGGAAATACAATTCTCAGCCATTTACCCAGCATCGATCGGACCCTGGCAGATGCATTCCGAATGGCGGTGCAGAATAGAACGTCTTACCTGATAAGAGACAAACATGTAAATGGACCGTACCTCCGCTACGCCCACAGCCAATCAGGAGTGAGTATGCAAATGAACCCGAAAAGATGGCGGGTTAATTTGCATATGCAGGCGCGGAGGGGGAGGGAGGTACAGGAGCGGTGCTCTGGCCGGGAGCGAGGACTTGCAGGCTCCCAGGCGGCCGGGAGCAAAGCCAGGGAAAGGAAGGCTTATTCTTGCACGAATATCATGCAACGGGCCTTTAATATGAAATAAAAGGCCAGCGGCCACGAGAAAGACATGGGGCTTGGTGATGAGGATGGAGGGCTTGTGTTCAGCTCAGCCCGCCTCCGCCGGGTACCACATGCCCGGGACGTGAAATGTGTTATCACAGGGTGTCTTTATTATCTTATTTCGTTTTTATTTGTATAGATATCAGAGAGGAAGGGAGAGGGAGAGAGCGAGAGAAACATCCATGATGAGAGAGAATCATGGACCAGCCGCCTCCCGCACGCCCCCTACTGGGGATCGAGCACAGAACACGGGCATGTGCCCTTGACCGGGAAATCCAACTGTGACCTCCTGGTTCATGGGTCTGCACCCGACCGCTGAGCCACGCCTGCCGAGCACCACAGGGTGTCTCCTGTTGCCATGAAGGGAAAAGTATTTCGGAAGGCCCCCGGCTAGGATTTGCATGTGGAATTAGCTCCAGGCCCAGGCACGCTTAATTGTCTGCATAATTAACAGAGCATGAGTGACATTTCTTCCAATGCTGATGGATGTTCCCTTGTACTAGACTCTGTCCCGCATCCCTGCCGGCTTCCCGTCTTAAGGGGGACAAAGGATACCAATCAAGAAGAAAATGACTGGTATGTGGATAACATTAAAATAATACAGGAGCCTGGCCAGTGTGGCTCAGTGGTTGAGCATCGACCTAGGAACCAGGAGGTCACAGTTCAATTCCCGGTCAGGGCACATGCCCATGTTATGCGCTCGATCCCCAGTAGGGGGCGTGCAGGAGGCAGCCGATCCATGATTCTCTCTCCTCATGGATGCTTCTCTCTCTTTTTCCCGCTCCCTTCCTCTCTGAAATCAATAAAAAAATATTTTTAAAAAAAATTTATAAAAAAATTCTTTAGCCATAACATTAACAACCAATAATAAACAAGACCCACAAACACAAACCATAGTTGATATTGTATTCTGTGCATAAAATGGATGAAAGCTTTCTATCAACAATCTATATTTCAGACACACACACACATACATACATATATATGTAGCAGACACATTATCTATATACTAAGTGGCCAGATTATGATGATTGCTGAACGCATAATAATCTGGCCACTCAGTGTATAATAAGAAAGGTGTAATATGCTAATTAGACCGGACGTCCTTCTGAACAACCTTCCAGACAAAGCCACGGCAGCTGGGGCCAAGCCTCTTGCATTATGAATTTCGTGCACTGGGCCTCTAGTATCCTATCTAATAAAAGAGTAATATGCAAATTGACCATCACTCCAACACACAAGATGGCTGCCCCCATGTGGTCAAAGATGGCCACCACAAGATGGCCAGCAGGGGAAGGCAGTTGGGAGGGGCCAGGCCTGCGAGGGAGGGCAGTTGGGGGTGATCAAGCCTGCAGGGGAGGGCAGTTATGAGTGACCAGGCCAGCAGAGAAGTTGTGGGCGACCAGGCCTGCAGGGGAGGGCAGTTGGGAGGGACCCAGGCCTGCAGGGGAGAGCAGCTGAGGGGGACCAGGCCTGCAGGGGAGGGCAGTTAGGGGCAAACAGGCTGGCAGGGGAGCAGTTAGGCATCAATCAGGCTGGCAGGGGAGTGGTTAGGGGGTGATCAGGCTGGCAAGCAGAAGCAGTTAGGGGCAATCAGGAAGGCAGGCAGGCGAGCAGTTGGGAGCCAGCAGTCCTGGATTGTGAGAGGGATGTCCGACTGCCCGTTTAGGCTGATCCTACCGGGATCAGACCTAAACGGGCAGTCGGACATCCCTCGAGGGGTCCCAGATTGGAGAGGGTGCAGGCTGGGCTGAGGGACACACACCCCCGTGCATGAATTTCGTGCACCGGGCCTCTAGTATATGGATAGATAGATAGATAGATAGATAGATAGATAGATAGATAGATAGATGATAGATAGATAGATACAAAGATAGATACATAGATAGATACATAGATACATGGATGGATGAATGGATGGATACAAGGGTAGATAGACTGGTAGGTGGATGGATGGATGGATAGATAGATAGACAGACATGTAGATAGATAGATTAGAAGGAGAGATAAATGACTTATAATTCTCCGAGAAGGGCTATTCAATATGTTTCAGACACTCACTATGCGTATTTGCATGCCAGACCCTATTCTGTGCAAATAATTAAGCCACTTTCCCCGTTCTCAAGGCAAACGATGCGTATCCGGGGACCACCCATGCCCGGGCTTCCCGCCGATGAATTAATTCGGGGCCCGCTTCATTTCTGCCCAATTAAACGTGTTCTCCGTAGTTCAAAGTACCTCTTAGGTCACTTTCGTTTGGAAAAGACTGGAAAGCTGACCCTGATACCAACGTTAAAGATAAAATCCCAAGCCCTGGCCGGTGTGGCTCCGTGGATAGAGCGTCGGCCTGCGGACAGAAGGGTCCCGGGTTCGATTCCGGTCAAGGGCATGTACCTTGGTGGCGGGCACATCCCCAGTGGGGGGTGTGCAGGAGGCAGCCGATCGATGTCTCTCTCCCATCGATGTTTCTAACTCTCTCTCCCTCTCCCTTCCTCTCTGTAAAAAAATCAATAAAATATATATTTAAAAAACAAATAAATAAATAAAACCCCAAGACAGCCACAGCCACTGTTTCATCCCGAATCCTCCTTAAGTTGCCTCTCTCTGTTGGCGCAGATGTGAGCGAGGTGAGAGATTCGATTAGCATTCAATCCCCAGGAACCTGTCATTTGGGGGAGGGTGGGGGGAAGGCGGGGAGTTTACCCTTGCAAGCCCTTACTACATTCTGTTTCCTCTTTGGCTTCACAAGGTCAGTTCAAGGACATGACTCAGGTAGCGTTTCTCCTAAAGGAACATATACTGCTCGAAGAAGGCGCACAGACAGAAACCGGTGGGAGCCGTTAAACGCCTGCCTTGTCAGAAGGTCTTTCCAGGCGTCCTCAAACGACGGCCCGCGGGCCACAGGCGGCCCGCCGAGGACATGGATCCGGCCCGCCGGGGGCCGCCGCCTGTCCTGCTTAGCAGCCGACGCGTCCCGGGCCCGCCGTGCGCATACGAATTTGTTCATAGTTTTTTTTTTTTTAAACGATAGTCCGGCCCTCCCACGGTCTGAGGGACAGGGAACTGGCCCCCTGTTTAAAAAAGTTTGAGGACTTGCCTTCACCGGTTTGGCTCAGTGGATAGAGCGTCGGCCTGCGGACTGAAGGGTCCCGGGTTCGATTCCGGTCAAGGGCATGTACCTTGGTTGCAGGCACATCCCCAGTGGGAGGTGTGCAGGAGGCAGCTGATCGATGTTTCTCTCTCATCGATGTTTCTAACTCTCTCTCCCTCTCCCTTCCTCTCTGTAAAAAATCAATAAAATATATTTAAAAAAAAAAAATAAAAAGTGTGAGGACCCCTGGGAAGATGGGTAACGAAGGTCCGTTAACTCTCAGGGGTTGGGAGGAATCGAATCCTATCATCCCGGTACAAAGCTCGCATGAGTCGGAGAATCATTAACCGGAGAGCAAACACCTCCAAGTTCTAGCAAGCTGATCCCTTTTGAACTCACACGTTGCCTCCTTTTAAATATTCTACTCCCCCATCCCCCCTCCACCCCCCCCCCCCAAAAAAAAGTAAACTTCAACCAAAACAGTAGAGGTTGGCAGATTATACGGTTTATTCATCATCCGGGTCGATTCTATCAAATGCAATTTCCCGTCCCCGGCGAGCGGCCTCTGTCTGGCCCTGCAGGGAGACACGGCCGCGGAGCCGTGTTTTATTGAGATAACTGACAGGCTGAATGCTGCTGGTCACTCATGAAAGTGGACAGCATCTGCTCTGAACTCCGAGGCCGACTGAATCGGGAAGAGGCGGCTCGTGGAATAATAAACGTGAACGCGACGAGAAGCAGAAAGCAGCCGGCGGGTCAGGGCCTGGCGGACTGCCTTCCAAGGTGGAAGGAGAAACAGCCCTGGCCGGTGTGGCTCAGCGGACAGAGCGTCGGCCTGCGGACGGAAGGGTCCCGGGTTCGATTCCGGTCAAGGTCACACGTCTGGGTTGTGGGCTCCATCCCCAGGAGGGGGTGTGCAGGAGGCAGCCGATCCACAATTCTCTCTCCTCATGGATGTTTCTAGCTCTCTCTCCCTCTCCCTTCCTCTCTGACATCAATAAAAATCTCTCTCTATAAAAGCCGAAGCCATCGCAACCGAACGGATGACCGAACAGGCTGTATGGGGCGACCAGGCTGGCAGGGGGGTTAGTGAGGGGTGACCAGGCCAGCGGCGGGGGGTGGGGGGCAGTTAGGGGCGACCAGGCTGGTGGGGGAGCAGTTGGGGGTGACTAGGCCAGCAGGAGGGGCAGTTGGGGGTGACCAGGCCAGCAGGGGCGGCAGTTAGGGGCGACCAGGCTGGTGTGGGGGGGCAGTTAGGGGCGACCAGGCTGGCGGGGAGGTAGTTGGGGGTGACCAGGCCAGCAGGCGAGGGCAGTAAGGGGCGACCAGGCTGGTGGGGGGGCAGTTGGGAGCTACTAGGCTGTCAGGGGTGGGAGTTGGGGGCGACCAGGCCAGCAGGGTGAGGGCAGTTAGGGGTGATCAGGCAGGCAGGCAGGTGAGCAGTTAGGAGCCAGTGATCCCAGATTGTGAGAGGGATGTCCGACTGGCGGTTTAAACTCTGGATCGTCTGCCCCCTGGTGGTGGTGTGCGTCATAGCTACCGGTCGGAGCGTCTGCCCCCGGTGGTCTGTGCACGTCATAGCTACGTGTCAGAGCGTCTGCCCCCTGGTGGTCGGTGCGCGTCACAGCTACCGGTCGGAGCATCTGCCCCCTGGTGGTCAGTGCACGTCACAGCTACCGGTCGGAGCGTCTGCCCCCTGGAGGTCAGTGCGCGTCACAGCTACCGGTCGGAGTGTCTGCCCCCTGGTGGTCAGTGAGGGTCATAGCTACCGGTCGGACGGTCGGATGGTCCCCTAGCCTTTTCCATATGTATATAGATAATTCTTTATTGTTGAAAGTATTACATATGTGCCCTTTTTCCCTCCATTGGCCCCCTCCGGACGGCCCTCGCCCCCCCACCCCCCACCCCAGGCTTTCACCACCCTATTGCTGAAGGCCCTTGATCATAGCAGTATTACCACTTAATCATCCATGACGAGCACCATCCCCTCCAGCGAAGAAAACAGACATTCTCAGAGATGAAGGTGCTTCTCTCGAGAGCCCGCCTCTTAGAAGAAGGAGGTGGAGGTCAAGGGCCACGGCCAAGGTCGTCACCGCCTGGAGGGCCTCCTCTTCGGAGATGAGAGACCTTCCGTTCTCATCCCCCCACGTCCACTCCTCGTCCTCAAACCCAATTAGCCAACGTCAGAGTCCAAGAGACATCACACAGCGGATATTCTCTGCGGCAATTAAATCTCCTTTTTCGTTGGTAAATGACCTTCGGAATCCACGTCCGAGGGAAACACAGCGGGCGACGCTCCCACCATCTGCAAACGTGTTGTATTCATTTATCTTTCCAGCCGACACGCATTGATGAGGCCTTCGGGCCTCTGTGCCGTGCTGGGCATTGGGTTGGACATGGAAATCCACGGAAAAACATAACCACAAACTTGAATAGGTAATTTCAGGGGACAACGAGGTATGGTCGATTAAGGTGGACGAAAGGGGCCACGTGCTAACCCGACCGGCTCAGGGGAGGCCTGGATGGCGGTCTTGCAAACTCAGAGACCTGACGTCACCCCAAAGGATGGTCTGAAATGAAACTTGAACTAAAAGCAGTTGATGGAGCGGAGTCACCTCCTAGGCCCACAAGGTCAGTGACAAGGTCAAGCTTTACCCTGATGGAGCTCACCTGTCTTTTTGCATCGAGGATAACACACCCTTGAAATGTCTGGGTGACTGGTAACTCCCCTATTTCCGGACCCCTTGGGGCACAGCCTCATGTGCTGGGCGCCAGGACAGAGACAAATCCCTTCATTATCATGTGAATTGTCCCTGGGCCCACCTAAGCATGTGTCCATCATTTTACTTTTCATCCAATCCCAGGGGTTTCCCCACTTTGCTTTCTCCCGCCTCTCTAGTCTATCCCCAATGGATTTCATGTCACCCACCTACACCCCTTCCTTTGATTGCAATCTATACTAATAAAAGGGTAATATGCTAATTAGACCGGATGTCTTCCGGACATCCATCCGGACGTCCTTCCAGACAAAGCCACAGTGGCAGGGGCCGAGGCAGAAGCAGTTAGGGGCGACCAGGCCGGCAGGGGAGGGCAGTTAGGGGCAAGCAGGCTGGCAGGGGAAGGCAATTAGGGGCAATCAGGCTGGCAGGGGAGGGCAGTTAGGGGCAACCAGGCTGGCAGGGGAGAACAGTTAGGGGCGACCAGGCCAGGAGGGGAGGGCAGTTAGGGGCGACCAGGCTGGCAGGGGAAGGCAATTAGGGGCAATCAGGCTGGCAGGGGAGGGCAGTTAGGGGTAACCAGGCTGGCAGGGGAGGGCAGTTAGGGGCAAGCAGGCCGGCAGGGGAGGGCAGTTAGGAGCGATCAGGCAGGCAGGGGAGCAGTTAGGGGCTATCAGGCCGGCAGGCAGAGAGGTTAGGGGTGATCAGGCAGGCAGGCAGGCAGGCAGGTGAGCGGTTAGGAGCCAGCGGTCCCGGATTGCGAGAGGGATGTCCAACTGCCGGTTTAGGCCCGATCCCGAAACCGGCAGTCGGACATCCCCCGAGGGGTCCCAGATTAGAGAGGGTGCAGGCCGGGCTGAGGGACCCCCTCCCCCCGTGCACGAATTTCGTGCACCGGGCCTCTAGTGTATAAATACCGATGTAACCCGCCATTCTCCGGAGCACGATCTCAATCCGTCGAGGTTCTGCTTCCCGGCCATCGTCAACAGCTTGGCTCCAACAAACTCACAAAAATTCTTGACAGGTTTCAATGGTTTTTTTTACGTTGACCCTAAAGAAATGGGCCGGTGTGGCTCGGGGGATAGAGCGTCGGCCTGCGGACGGAAGGGTCCCGGGTTCGATTCCGATCGAGGGCACACGCCCGGGCTGTGGGCTGGATCCACCTGAGTTTATCCCTACGGAAGCTCAACCAGGCCGATGTTGTCTCTTGCAACGCTAATTCGGGGCGTCCACGTCGCTTGCCGGATCTCCCACAGCGAGGATGATCGGAAGACCAGCGACCGGGGCAGCGGCCTTGTTAGTGGTGAGAAATGGCTCACCTTTCACGGATTCAAAGGACCGACTCGGGGACGGACGTATGGCGGAAATGAGACGTCCGATACACTTTCGAGAGCGGGTGTCGGTCCCGCCCCATCATACAGGCGCGGACACTCCGGGTCCTGCCAGCCTGGACCACGTATCCAGTCCCTCCTCCGGGTCCTCATTGGCTGCACCCTATGGGGTCACCCATTTCCGCATACGTCGCCTACGTCTTGCTGTCTCCCGTGGGGCCACTGAAGACAAATTGGGGCCCGGCCGGCGAGGCTCAGTGGTTGAGCATCAACCTGTGAACCAGGAGGTCACGGTTCAATTCCAGTCAAGGGCCCATGATCGATCCCCAGGAGGGGGCGTGCAGGAGGCAGCCGATCCATGATTCCCTCTCATCGTTGATGTTTCTCTCTCTCTCTCTTCCCTCTCCCTTCCTCTCTGAAATCAATAAAAATATATATATTTTAAAAATTATAAAATACATTCTTTCGCCATAACTTTAACAACCAATAATAAGCCCCACACATATACAAACCATAGTTGATATTGTACTTTGTGCATAAAACGGATGAAAGTTTTCCATCAATAATATATACCGTAGCCCTCACCGGTGTGGCTCAGTGGATAGAGCGTCGGCCTGCGGACTGAAGGGTCCCGGGTTCGATTCCGGTCAAGGGCATATACCTTGGTTGTGGGCACATCCCCAGTAGGAGGTGTGCAGGAGGCAGCTGATGGATCTTTCTCTCTCATCAATGTGTCTAACTCTCTATCCCTCTCCCTTCCTCTCTGTAAAAAGTCAATAAAATGTATATTAAAAAAATAATAATATATACAGTATTTCACACACACACATATACATATATATGTATCAGACACAGTATACAAATATATTCTATAAAATATTGTCTATTCACAATATACTGTATATATAGCCCGAGCCAGTTTTCTCAGCCTATGGAAGGGTCCCGGGTTCGATTCCCGGTCAAGGGCACATGCCCGGGTTGCAGGCTCGATCCCCAGGAGGGGGCGTGCAGGAAGCAGCCGATCCATGATTCTCTCTCATCTTTGATGTTTCTCTCTTTCTCTTCCTTCCTCTCTGAGATCAATAAAAATATATTTAAAAAAAGACAAATTGGACTAGCTCTCTGCACCTCCCCTGTCTAGTTAGCCGAGGCAGCCGCCTGGTGGTGGGAGGGGCGGGGGGGGGGTTCCCCTACCAGGAGCCAAAGTGTCGACAAATGCCAGAAAGCAGAACCTCAACGGATTGAGACAATGCTCCCGAGAATGGGGAGTTCACACCTGTTTTTTTTTTTTATAAATTTACCGTCAAAGGGAAACTACGTCGTACGTGGGTCACATGACATCCATTGGTGAGGGATTAGGGAGGTGGGAGAAGGCTTGGATAAAAAGTGAAATGACGGACATATGCTTCTTCTACATGGACTGGAGGTCCGGTGCACGAAATTTGTGCACTCGGGGGGTGGCCGGCGGGGGGGGGGGGGGGGATCCCTCAGCCCGGCCTGCGCCCTCTCGCAACCCAGGATCCTTCGGGGAGCGGCCGTGAAGGCGGGAGAGGCCCCCCCACCGCCGCTGCGCTCGCCAGCCGTGAGTCCGGCTTCCGGCTGAGCGTGTGGGGCAGCTCCTGCATTGGGCGTCTGCCCCCTGGTGGTCAGTGCGCGTCATAGCCACCAGCCATTCGTTATTAGCCTTTTATTATATAGGATGGATAAGGGATGGTGTAACATAATGAACCGCTGGCGATTAACTTGATCACAACAACCACGAGGGAATGTCCTGGTGACGTTTGTTGAGCCCCGAGGGGTCCGGGAAAAAAAAAAGGGGGGGGCGGGCAGGGAAGTTACAAGTTACCCCGACATCTCACAGGTAGGTCATCGTAGACGCAAAAAGACAAATGGGGTCAGCAAAAGATCCAAGTGGATCTCTGTCAGGGAAAATACCGGCCTAGGACATGATGGCCCACCTTAACCTGTTTGCCGTTAAATATTTAAATTTTCGGGCCATCTTTTGCGGTTAGTTTAGGTCGTTGAGTTGGCAAAACTGCCAGGCAGGCCACCCCCGAACCTAGTCAGGTCAGCCTGCAGCCCCTTTCGCCCACCCTGGAAATGCCATCGGAAGCCAACCAACCGAGCCGGAGATGGAGCCTGGAGAACGGGGAGCTGAAATCTCCTTGGGTCAGACCCACAGCGGGCACGCGGGGGGCGGGGGTGCCGAGGTCAAGGATCGGGGTCAGACGCACGAGAGACAGTGCCTTGTATAGATGAGAGAGAGTCCCCCGTGGCCCGCAGTTCCCGGGAGCGGACGGCAGACAGTCATGATCCCTTGGCGTGGAAGGGGCTGGAAGACGGAGAGACGCAAAGGCGGCCTGGATCCGGGGGATAATCCACCCCGGCCGCCGACAGGATGGAGACAAGACAGACTTCAGAAAGAAGCGGCTTTTGGACGATGAGAGGCGGGCGCATGAAGGCGGTCTTATCAACGGCTCACCCTCTCCAACTTCTGATGCTGGCAAAACTCCAGTACGACAGCCGCTGGCCTGCCCTGCCCGGATTAACACCCACCCAAAAAAAAGAACAAAAGAAAGAGAAAAAAAGCTTGGAGCTAAAAAATGTCAAGATGCGGGCGGACGTCAGTTTGATCCCACAGAACGTGGGTTCCATACATACCACATTTAGCGGAAGGCCTGCCTGCCGTCAGGGACACAGACCAGGAAAATCACAGCGATGGAAAAACCTCCAGATAGGCTGAGGTGAAAATATACATAAAACACTCTTCCCTCGGGGGTATAGCTAATGGACGTACTTCATCTGAATAATGTTGGAGCCCTGGCCGGTGTGGCTCAGTGGAGAGAGCGTCGGCCTGCGGACGGAAGGGTCCCGGGTTCGATTACGGTCAAGGGCACATGTCCGGGTTGTGGGCTCCATCCCCGGTAGGGGGTGTGCAGAAGGCAGCCGATCCATGATTCTCTCTCCTCATGGATGTTTCTATCTCTCTCTCCCTCTTCCTTCGTCTCTGAAATCAATACAAATATATTCTAAAAATTTTTTTAAAATAAAATCCAATAGCCCTAACTGGTGTGGCTCAGTGGACAGAGCGTCGGCCTGCGGACTGAGGGGTCCCGGGTTCGATTCCGGTCAAGGGCATGTACCTTGGTTGCGGGCACATCCCCAGGTGGAGGTATGCAGGAGGCAGCTGATGGATGTTTCTCTCTCATCGATGTTTCTAACTCTCTATCCCTCTCCCTTCCACTCTGTAAAAAATAAATAAAATATATATATAAAAATAAATAAATAAAAAAATAATTTTAAAAAATCCAATATAATAAAAGCCTAATATGCTAAGTGTCTGGTCCACCAGTCGGCCATTCAACCAATCAGAGCGTAATATGCTAATAATATGCTAAGGCCACTCAACCGCTTGCTATGATGTGCACTGATCACCAGGGGGCAGGCAATTGGTCCACTAGTCGCTATGACGTGCACTGACCACCAGGGGGCAGACAGTCGAGCAGCCAACCAGTCGCTATGATGTGCACTGACCACCAGGGGGCAGACAGTCGAGCAGTCAACCAGTTTCTATGACGTGCACTGACCACCGGGGGCAGACGCTCCAACTGGTAGGTTAGCTTGCTGCTGGGGTCCGGCCGATCGGGACTGAGTGAGACGGGCCGGACACGCCCTGGAGCCCTCCCGCAGTCCCTCCCCGGCTGGCCAACCTCCCATGTCCCTCCCCGGCCCCGATCATGCACCGGTGGGGTCCCTCGACCTGGCCTGCGCCCTCTGGTCATCCGGGACCCCTCGGGGGATGTCGGAGAGCCGGTTTCGGCTCTAGTAAACAAATAATTTTGGAAACCACTCATGATGCTGCTGGATAAAAATACATACGAGGTAAGTATTTGGCTGGCTCTCTGAATGGGTAAGTACAGGTGGCAGGCGAGTGAGCCACAAATGGACTGGACACGCTGCCCCCAGCCAGGGTTTGCTTCAGCAGGTACGGGCGCGGCTCAAGGTTCTCCATTCCTAACCAGCTCTTAGGTGATGCTCACACTCCTGGTCCAGCCCGGCCGGCGTGGCTCAGCGGTTGAGCGTCGACCTAGGAACCAGGAGGTCACGGTTCGATTCCCAGTCAGGGCACATGCCTGGGGTTGTGGGCTCGATCCCCAATAGGGGGTGTGCAGGGGGCAGCCGATCCAAGGTTCTCTCTCCTCACGGATGTTTTTTTCCATTGAGAATATTTTGTCCATTGATTTTTTTTTTAGAGAGAGTGGAAGGCAGGGAGGGAGAGAGAGAGAGAGAGAGAGAGAGAGAGAGAGAGAGAGAGAGAGAGAAACATCAATGTGAGAGAGACACATCGATGGGTTGCCTCCTGCACATGCCCGGACTGGGGACGGGGATCCAGCCTACAACCCAGGTACAGGTATGTGCCTTTGACCAGAATCAAACCTGAGACCCTTCAGTCCATGGGCGGACGCTCTAACCACTGAGCAACCTGCTAGGGCCTTAATGACCCCTTTAAAGACCCTTTCTCCCAATGCCTTACATTCTGAGTTCCTTGGGGATTAGGATGTCAAGGGATGAATTTTGGGGGACACCCTTTAGCCCATAACACATAGGAAGTGCCCAATACCTGGTCCAGTTCCCATCGCTCATTTTTTATGGCTTTTGACGAATTCTTTTCTTTTTTAAGATATATTTTTATTGATTTCAGAGAGGAAGGGAGAAGGAGAGAGAGAGAGAGAGAGAGAGAGAGAACCATCCATGATGAGAGAGAATCACGGATCGGCTGCCTCCTGCGCGCCCCCTACTGGGGATCGAGCCTGCAACCCGGGCATGTGCCCTTGGCCGGAATCGAACCCGGGACCCTTCGGTCCGCAGGCCGACGCTCTATCCACTGAGCCACACCAGCCAGGGCTCAATTGTGAATTTGGTTGACACTTCTATTATAGAGCCAGGGCGAAGAGCAAAATTAAAACACTTCTTCTAATTAATTTCCTTTCAATGTGCATGAATCCGTGTACCACGCCACTAGTGTGTGTGTGTGTGTGTGTGTATAGTATATATGTATATATACATGTAAATATATGTGTGTGTGTATATATACATACATATATATATATATTTCTCTATTGATTTCAGAGAGTAACGGAGAAGGAGAGAGAGAGAGAGAGAATCATGAATGATGAAAGAGAATCACGGATCGGCTGCCTCTTGCACGCCCCCTAACGGGGATTGAGCCCGCAACCCGGGCATGTGCCCTGACCGGGAATCGAACCTGGGACCCTTCAGTCCGCAGGCCCACTCTCTACCCGCTAGGGCTTCCTTTAGTCCAAGTCTACGTGCCCATCCAGGCGTCCTCAAACGACGGCCCGCGGGCCACATGCGGCCCGCCGAGGACATGGATCCGGCCCGCCGGGGGCCGCTGCCTGTCCTGCTTAGCAGCCGACGCGTCCCGAGCCCGCAGTGCGCATAGGAATTTGTTCATAGTTTTTTTTTTTTTTTTTTAAACTATAGTCAGGCCCTCCAGCGGTCTGAGGGACAGTGAACTGGCCCCCTGTTTAAAAAGTCTGAGGACCCCTGCACAGACCAAGTCCGAGCCTCCACGTCCCTCAAGGAGTGAAGGGAATGAATGCATCCTCGCCCAAATTCTTGGCTCTTGCAAATGGAGCCCCTCGGGCTAAAGGGCATTTGGACAGAAGACCCGGGTCAAGCCCGGAATAAAAGGAGCAGAGAGGGCTCAATGCCTCCCAAGCGCTTTTCAAAAAGACCCAGAATGGGCTCCATTATGTCGCAGAGAGAAGCTGGGGATGGGTGATGGGCAGTGGAGCGATGAGAGAATCGGACGTCAGATTACAGGCTACGAGGAGCAATTAGCTTGTCGGGGCTTGGAGAAAGCAGAGGAATGGAGGCAGAGAGAGAGAGAGAGAGAGAGAGAAAGAGAGAGAGAGAGAGAGAGAGAGGGAGGGAGGAATTTCCTTTCAAGCATTCAAATGCAAAGGCCAACAGCCACCATCCACCCTGCTTTACGTTTTGGGGGAACAATAGAAGGATTTGCATAATCTGTGTGGAATGTTAGGTTCCCTGGAGGGTGTCGCTCTCTCCTCATTAGGGCCTCGGACCCACCAGGGACCAGGCCAGGGCTATGGGTGGGATCCAACTGGCATGACTCCACGTACACCCACAACCCCGGCCCTCGTGGGGGGGGGCGGGGGGCGCGGGGAGGGCCGCTGTGTTTTCGAGACAGATGGCAGGGTGAGGGTCGGAGCCGCCGAGGGCGAGGACACCCCCCCCACCCCCTCTCCACAGAAGTCACCGGTCTTTGCCTCCCAACCTCGCTCCCTTTAGAAGGGACGTCTGACCAGCTGTCACCAGCAGCCGCTTGGGATTCAAACACATTCACGACTAGAAAAGCACCCTCCATCGCTGAGCCTATCCCAGCCGTGGGCAAACTACGGCCCGCGGGCCGGATCCGGCCCGTTCGGCTGTTCTATCCGGCCCGCGGAGCCGAAAGAGTGGAGGGTTCTCTTGCTCTCCCCTCCGCTCCTTCACCAGCAGCAGCGTTAACATGGCAACATCGGGAAACACGGCCGCAGCTCCTTCTTCTGAGTGGGCAGATTTACATCCCCCATTCAGTAGAAGGAACAACCTCTCCATCTTCCAGAGGCTCCTTGGAATGCCCGCGGACGCGTCCCCCCACATCACCCTGGGAATGCGCAGACACGTTATCGTGGTGATGTAGGGAGACACGCCCCTGGAGAGCACAGTATCAGAGCGTTAGCTAAAAAGGAAACCAACACTGTTCCCACTGAAGTGGATGTTTTAAAGACCAAAAACCTTTCAACCCAGTCTACATTGCCATCTACATCAACGTCCCGGGCATAATTTGGAAGTTGCACTAAAGAAAATGTTTAATTTACTGTTTACACATTTTGTTCTGTTCTATTTGTTTTAGTTTTAAATTATTTTATTATATTTAAGTTTAATTGGAAAGGCTTTTGTACCTTTCCTTTGTTAGGCAATTTTATTTTGCCTTTGCCATCTTCAATAGAAGGTATGTTATTGTGCTATGATTCCTCCATTTTTTGAAGTTTCAAATTATAATAATTAGTGTTTACATTCTTCTTGTTAAAATATTTGAAATGAATAAACTATTGAAATAAAAAAAAAAAAAAAGACCGTACCCTTTTAGGTAATGATGTTTACTTTGAATTTATATTAGTTCACACAAACACTCCATCCATGCTTTTGTTCCGGCCCTCCGGTCCAGTTTAAGAACCCATTGTGGCCCTCGAGTCAAAGAGTTTGCCCACCCCTGGGCTAACCCGACCGGATCAGGGGTGGCCTGCGTGGCGGTCTGGCAAACTCAGAGACCTCAAGTCACCCCAAAGGATGGTCTGAAATGAAACGTGAACTGAAAGCGGTTTATGGTGGGGAGTTACCTCCTAGGCCCGTGGTCGGCAAACCGCGGCTCGCGAGCCACCGACAGCTCTTGGGCCCCTGGAGGGTGGCTCTTCCACAAGAATACCACGGCCTGGGCGAGTCTATGTTGAAGGAGTGGCGTGAGAAGAAGTTTTAAGTTTAAAGAATGTGGCTCTCCAAAGAGATGTCCATCGTTGTGCTGTTGATATTTGGCTCTGTGGACTCAGGAGTTTGCCGACCCCTGGTCTAGGCCAACAAGGTCGCTGGTGAGGTCAGCCTTTGCCTTAACAGAGCCTATCTGTCTTTTTGCATCTATATATATAAAACCCTAACCAGGGGTCCTCAAATTACGGCCCGCGGGCCACAGGCGGCCCGCCGAGGACATGGATCCGGCCCGCCGGGGGCCGCTGCCTGTCCTGCTTAGCAGCCGACGCGTCCCGGGCCTGCAGTGCGCATAGGAATTTGTTCATAGTTTTTTTTTTTTAAACTATAGTCTGGCCCTCCAGCGGTCTGAGGGACAGTGACCTGGCCCCTTGTTTAAAAAGTTTGAGAACCAAGTGAACGGTGGACTGTTCGACCGTTCGACTGGCAGCTATGACGTGCACTGACCACCAGGGGGCAGACGCTCAACGCACAGTCATGGAAACATGGAACAGACTGATGAATCTCAGAGGGAAGCGGGGAGGGGGAGGGCGGGAAGAGATGAACCAAGGATCTTACATGCCTACTGGAGGCCAGGTGCACATGCACCAGTGGGGCCCCTCGGCCTGGCCTGCGCCCTCTTGCAATCCGGGACCCGTCGGGAGATGTCAAAGAGCCAGTTTCTTCCCGATCCCGAAAGGCCAGGCCGAGGGGCCCCACCGGTGCACGAATCCATGCACTGGGCCTCTAGCCCAGCCGTGGGCAAACTACGGCCCGCGGGCAGGATCCGGCTGTTCTATCCGGTTCTCTTGCTCTCCCCTCCGCTCCTTTACTTTGAATTTATATTCGTTCACACAAACACTCCATCCATGCTTTTGTTCCGGCCCTCCGGTCCAGTTGAATAACCCATGGTGGCCCTCGAGTCAAAAAGTTTGCCCACCCCTGCTCTAGTCTATAATAACACACCATTGAAATGTCTGGGTGAGTGGTAACCCCCCTTTTTCCGGACCCCTTGGGGCACAGCCTCATGTGCTGGGCGCCAGGACGGAGACCACACATCCCTTCATTATCATGTGAATTGTCCCTGGGCCCACCTAAGCATGTGTCCATCATTTTACTTTTCATCCAATCCCAGGGTTTCCCCGCTTTGCTTCCTCCCGCCTCTCTAGTCCCTCCCCAATGGATTTCACGTCACCCACCTACGTCCCTTCCTTTGATCGCAATGTATAAATACAGACGGAACCCGCCCTTCTCCGGAGCATTCTCTCAGTCCATTGAGGTTCTGCTTCCCGGCCATTGTCCACAGCTTGGCTCCATAAAGACACAAAAATTCTTTATGGGTTTGAATGTTTTTATGTTACCATCACATGTTGTCCTGCAAAATAATGTGAGGCCTTGCTCTAGCCGGTGTGGCTCCGTGGATAGAGCGTCAGCCTGCGGACTGAAGGGTCCTGGGTTCGATTCCGGTCAGGGGCATGTACCTTGGTGGCGGGCACATCCCCAGTCGGGGGCGTGCAGGAGGCAGCTGATGGATGTTTCTCTCTCATCGATGTTTCTTTTCTTTTTTTTTTTTTTTTATTTATTTTTTTTTTTTATTTTATTTTTTTTTTTAAATATATATTTTATTGATTTTTTACAGAGAGGAAGAGAGAGGCATAGAAAGTTAGAAACATCAATGAGAGAGACATCGATCAGCTGCCTCCTGCACGCCCCCTACTGGGGATGTGCCCGCAACCCAGGTACGTGCCCTTGACCGGAATCGAACCTGGGACCCTTGAGTCCGCAGGCTGACGCTCTATCCACTGAGCCAAACCGGTTTTGGCTCTCATCGATGTTTCTAACTATCTCTCCCTCTCCCTTCCTCTCTGTAAAAAATCAATAATATATATATACATATATATACATATATATATATATATACAAATATATATATACATATATATTTGTATATATATATACAAATATATATATTTGAAATATATATATGTATATATATGTCTTTCATATTTCATATGAAATATATATATATATATACATATATATATTTCATATATATATATGAAAGACAAATATTGCCGGGGTCATAATCTTGACCTTCTTGGGGGTCACATAAAACTCTCTCTCTCCCAGGTTAGGCCACCGTTTAATTTTCATGAATGAGAGAGTTGTTGTTGTTTTTTTTTTTTTTTTTTTTAAATATGTTTTGTATTGATTTTAGAAAGGGGGAGGGAGAGGGATCGTGAGATAGAAACATCCATGATGAGAGAGAATCATGGATCAGCTGCCTCCTGCACGCCCCCTACTGGGGATGGAGCCTGCAACCGGGCATGTGCCCTTGACCGGGAATCGAACCGTGACCTCCTGGGTCATACACGGAGTGGCCAGATTATGATAATCTCTGAACGCATCATCATCTGGCCACTCCGTGTCTATCCTATAGAATAAAAGGCTAATATGCAAATGGTCCCCTCGACCAGGAGTTCGACCAGCAGGCAGGCCGGCCAACCGCCCATGTCCCCTCCCCCTGGCCAGGCTGGCCGGACCCCACCCATGCACGAATTCATGCACCGGGGTCTCTAATACACACACACACACACACACACACACACACTGAGTGGCCAGGTTATTATATGTTCTGAGATCATCATCATCTGGCCACTCAGTGTAGGTCGACGCTCAACCACTCAGCCACTGACACAGCCGAGCGAGAGTTTTAAATCAGCTAAACTTAATTTTTTTTTAGTGGGGGAAGATGGTGATGGACACAAATCACTCAAGCATTTACAGACATGAATTATTCAGAGAAGCAAATGATCCTCTTCATGCAAAAACCAGATTTCTTGAGAAAACCCAACTCTGCTGTCAGGACTAAAGACTTCTAACTCATCCTCTGCCCTCTCCCCCCGCCCCCCCCCTCTTTTTTTTGCTTTTGTTCCATTTTCATGACTCTCATTTTAATTTAAAACTGGATCGTTATCACAGCCTGCTGTCCACGAAATGCCGTCCACCGACTTGATCATCTCAAAGAGCGACAGGAAGCCAACGTCGATGCGGAAATCTACTACGGCCCGCCTGAAAAATAGTAGCGACGCGTATGTTGTTCGTTTCGGGCTGTTCTGTGGGAAAAGGGTTTTATCTGCAAACACGAGGCAGCCTGGGCTTACCTCTGTGGCGTCTGTCGGATTTCCTACGGCGTTTCTTTCAATGGAACAGAGGATCGCAGTGCGTTTATAATTGCACCTCTACGGGGGATGGTTGAGAGTGTGTGTGTGTGTTGTTTTTTTCTCTCCTTTTGGGGATATGAGGAAGATAGACGGTGCACAAATTCAAGCTGTTTTCTATTTTCTACCGAAATCAACGCTTCTTTCTTTCCATCAAGCCTGTCCGTGCATTTCGCCCGGGGTCGTGAATTATACCAGAGTCCGCACCCACCTACATACACGTGGCAGAGCAGTTTACTTCACTGGCATCGAACAGGTCGGAAAAAATTCCTTCCCAACAGAGGAAGGAATAAATTCCTATCCCAATTGACTTTGGATATTGAGTTCTGAGCACCATTTATTATTATTATTATTATTATTATTATTATTATTATTATTTATTACGAGA
This sequence comes from Plecotus auritus, assembly GCF_963455305.1. Taxonomy (NCBI): domain Eukaryota; kingdom Metazoa; phylum Chordata; class Mammalia; order Chiroptera; family Vespertilionidae; genus Plecotus; species Plecotus auritus. The sequence continues at coordinate 2,395,272 of NC_137784.1, read as the reverse complement.
GGCCCAGAGCACAAATTTGTACACCAGTGGGGTCCCTCGGCCTGGCCTGTGGGATCGGGCCGAAACCGGCTCTCCGACATCCCCTGAGGGGTCCCGGATGGCGAGAGGGCGCAGGTCAGGGTGAGGGACCCCACTGGTGCATGATCAGGGCCAGGAAGGGATGCAGGAGGTTGGCCAGCCGGGGAGGGACCGTGGGAGGGCTCTAGGGTGTGTCTGGCCCAAATCACTCAGTCCCAATCGGCCAGACCCCAGCAGCAAGATAACCTACTAGTTGGATTATCTGCCCCCTGGTGGTCAGTGCACGTCATAGCGACTGGTCGACTGGTCAATTGTCTGCCCCCTGGTGGTCAGTGTACGTCATAGCGACTGGTTGACTGGTCAATTGTCTGCCCCCTGGTGGTCAGTGCACGTCATAGTGACTGGTTGACCAGTTGAATGTCTGCCCCTGGTGGTCAGTGCACGTCATAGTGACTGGTTGACCAGTCAAATGTCTGCCCCTGGTGGTCAGTGCACATCATAGTGACTGATCGACCGGTTGACTGCCCCCTGGTGGTCAGTGCACGTCATAGTGAGCGGTTGCGTGGCCTTAGCATATCATTAGCATATTACGCTTTGATTGGTTGAGGGCCAACTGGTTGACCGGACACTTAGCATATGAGGCTTTTATTCTACAGGATGAGGTCATCTGGAAACCAGAGGGGCTGAGCCCCCAAATAGCCCCAGCCCCCCCGCCCCTAAGGATGGGGAGTCAGAGACTGTAAAGGACCCCAGTCTGGCTTTCTCTCGGGAATTCTCTGGATGGGTGCAGACCCTGGCCAAGTCTGGAGGGGAAAGTGACTGGTCTTAGCCCACGGATGTGATCCAAGAGAAAGGGAAGGTTGGTTGTGAAATGATTTAGAGGTCAGTGTTCCAGGGGAGGGGGTATCGATTCGATTATGTGATCAGGCCTCACAGCTACCATGTCCTAGGCACCACACTAGCGATTGAGAATATAAATCAAACTCCTGCCCTCGTGTATGCAAAAATTTAATCTTCTGGCCAAGAAACTGACTACACACACACACACACACACACACACACACACACACATCCTCTAATGTATATATTAGAGGCCCGGTGCATGAATTCGTGCATGGGTGGGATCCGGCCAGCCTGGCCAGGGGGAGGGGACATGGGTGGTGGGCCAGCCTGCCTGCTGGTTGAACTCCTGGTCGAGGGGATAATTTGCATATTAGCCTTTTATTCTATAGGATAGACACGAAGTGGCCAGATGATTATGCGTTCAGGGATCATCATCTGGCCACTCAGTGTATAAATAGACCATATATATATATATATGTACATACATATATATATATACATATATATGTACATATATATACATATATATGTGTATATATATAGTCTATATAATTTATATATATATATAAATAGATTATATATATTGAAATAGACTATATATACAGAAAGAGATTATATATATAGAAACAGACTACGTATATAGAAACAGACTAATATACAGAAAAAGTCCCGGATTGCGAGATGGATGTCCGACTGTCAGATGTCCGACTGCAGGGATCCGGCCTAAACCGACAGTCAGACATTCCCGAGGGGTTCCGGATTGCGAGAGGGTGCAGGCCGGGCTGAGGGACCACTCCCTCCACCCCCTCCCCCGTACATGAATTTCATGCACCGGGCCTCTAGTATATACACGGAGTGTCCAGATGACGATGATCTCTGAACGCATCATTATCTGGCCACTCAGTGTCTATCCTATAGAATAAAAGGCTAATATGCACATGGTCCCCTCGACCAGGAGTTCGACCAGCAGGCAGGCCGGCCAACCGCCCATGTCCCCTCCCCCTGGCCAGGCTGGCCGGACCCCACCCATGCACGAATTCATGCACCAGGCCTCTAATATATATATGTATGTATACACACACACACACACACACACACTGAGTGGCCAGATTATTATGCGTCCAGAGATCATCATCATCTGGCCACTCCGTGTACATATAGAAACAGACTACCTATAAACACCGAAGGCTGATATGAAAAGTGTCCCCATGGGAGTTTGCCCGTGAGACTGGGAGTGCCGTTGCTCACTATGACGTGCACTGACCACGAGGGCGCGGTTCGGAACGAAGGAAGGATGTTCTTCTCTCTCTCTCTCCCTCTCCCTTTCTCTCTCTCGGAAATCAGGAAGAACATCCTTTAAAAAAACAACAATAACGTGGATCCTTCTGGAAAGTTCTTTGAACGCCCCCTTAATCTTGCCCGGTAATCAGAGGTCTCGGACGAATTTCTCATGCGAGCCATCCCCTCCCCCCTAGATAGCCAAATGCTTCGTGAGCTCGGAATATCCGTCTGCCTTTTGCAGAAACAGCAGGCCCCATGCCTGCATCACGCCATGGTGACGGATCTCCCCGTGGTCTTGCTTTCCCCCTGTTTCCATCATTCATACCGTTATTTATCACCATTCACACCCGCTCTCCCCGATGGATCGCCACCTGGTTAGAATAAATATTGGCTGTGGCGACGTGTTATTAAATGCTCACGTCGGAGGCCGCCTTCGTTTCTGGAAGGCGAGGGAGACTGTGTTTTAATCCCAGTCATCTATCTTCCCATAAGTTATACCTGCATTGGGACGTAAATCTCACACTTAAGTAGTTTCTGATGACAAACTGTACATCACTCAGCGGTCACCATTCTCTCGATGCCAGTTTCTTTAAAAAAATATTTTAAAAAATACGATTTAATTGCGCATGCCTTGGAATTACGACGCTGATTGCTTTTTATTTACATCCTTCGGACGACTGGCATTTTTAGGGGATCAACGTTTTGCTTGGAGACTTAGAAATTAGCATTATTTCAAGCCTGAAATTCCACGGATGATGCATGTTCTTATATAGCTATGAACTCGATGCCATTTTTTTTCCCATATAAGAAGTGTGTATTGGAATCCTTTTGTGAAGATGGATATTGCCATCCTATTGTTGAAATGTGTGAGGCAATCTCATTGTTTACCTGGTGTCCTGCGCGGCCGGTGTGGCTCAGCGGTTGAGCGTCGACCTATGAACCAGGAGGTTGCTGGTTCGATTCCTGGTCAGGGCACGTGCCCGGGTTGTGGGCGCGGTCCCCCGTCGTAGGCAGCCGATCCATGATGCTTCTCTCTCATCGATGTTTCTCTCTCTCTATCCTTCTCCCTACCCCTCTCTCTAAAACAATCAATTAAAAAAATATATTAAGCCCTAACCGGTTTGGCTCAGTGGATAGAGCATCAGCCTGCGGACTGAAGGGTCCCGGGTTCGATTCCGGTCAAGGGCACGTACCTTGGTGGCGGGCACATCCCCAGGTGGGGGCGTGCAGGAGGCAGCTGATCGATGTTTCTCTCTCATCGATGTTTCTAACTCTCTCTCCCTCTCCCTTCCTCTCTGTAAAAAAATCAATAAAATATATTTAAAAAAATAAAAAATAAATTAAAAAATGGTATCATTTGCCAACATAGAAAGTAACTATAAAAAGACCAGAAGGGCCGAAACCGGTTTGGCTCAGTGGATAGAGCGTCGGCCTGCGGACTGAAGGGTCCCGGGTTCGATTCCGGTCAAGGGCACGTACCTTGGTTGCGGGCACATCCCCAGTGGGGGGCATGCAGGAGGCAGCCGATCGATGTTTCTCTCTCATCGATGTTTTTAACTCTCTCTCCCTCTCCCTTCTTCTCTGTAAAAAAATCAATAAAATATATTTAAAAAAATTAAAAAATGGTATCATTTGCCAACATAGAAAGTAACTATACGAGGACCAGAAGGATGAAACATCAACCCCATGGAATACTACACTGCTGTCAAAAAGTGCTCTTACCATTCGCAACAGCACGGAGGGACCCGGAGAGCACGATGCTGAGCGAAAGAAGCCGGTCGGAGAAAGACACGTACCCCATGATCCCACTCATGTGTGGAATCGAATGAGCAACATAAACGGATGCACAAACATAGATCCAGAGACACAGAAGCATCGAAGACCGTCCAGCCTTGGAGGGGAGGAAGGGGAGGCTGGAGGAGGGGCGTAAGAGCTCACCCAAAGGACTGGTGTACACGCATATGAGCATGACCCAGGGGCGCAGACAGTAGGGGGGTGAGGGCATGTGCTGGGGAGCAGGGCCGGGCTGGGGAGAGGTCAATGGGGGGAAAAAAGGAGACACAGTCAATACTTTCAACGATAAAGAATTTAAATTAAAAACAAACAAAAACAAAAACAAAATGAAGGAATAAATAAATGTACAGATGTCCTTTTTACCCGAGCCCTTCCACACAGCTAGGCTGCACGTGGCCGAGTATCATCATAATTTAGCGAACACTCTGCACTGGATGGGGCACCAAGAGAATCCTATATAATAAAAGAGTAGTAATATGCTAAGTGTCCAGTCATCCAGTAGGCCGTTCAACCAATCACAGCGTAATATGCGAATGATATGCTAAGTCCTCTCAACTGCTCGCTATGACGTGCAATGACCACCAGGGGGCAGACAGTCGACCAGTCAACCACTTGCTATGACGTGCACTGACCACCAGGGGGCAGACAGTCGACCAGTCAACCACTCGCTATGATGTGCACTGACCACCAGGGGGCAGACAGTCGACCAGTCAACCAGTCGCTATGATGTGCACTGACCACCAGGGGGCAGACAGTCGACCAGTCAACCACTCGCTATGATGTGCACTGACCACCAGGGGGCAGACAGTCGACCAGTCAACCACTCGCTATGATGTGCACTGACCACCAGGGGGCAGACAGTCGACCAGTCGACCACTCGCTATGATGTGCACTGACCACCAGGGGGCAGACAGTCAACCGGTTGACCACTCGCTATGACGTGCACTGACCACCAGGGGGCAGACAGTCAACTGGTTGACCAGTTGGTGAGCTTGCAGCTGGGGTCCGGCTGATCGGGACTGAGTGAGATGGGCCGGACACGCCCTGGAGCCCTCCCGCGGTCCCTCCCTGGCTGGCCAACCTCCCGCCTCCCTCCCCGGCCCCAATCATGCACTGGTGGGGTCCCTCGGCCTGGCCTGCGCCCTCTCACAATCCGGGCTGAGGGACCCCCCCGGTGCACGAATTTCATGCAACAGGCCTCTAATCCTATATAATAAAAGGCTAATAAGCAAATTGTCCCCTTGGGCGTGAGTTCGACCAACTAGGAGGTCAACCAACCCAGAGATTGATCGCTCGCTATGACGTGCGCTGACCACCAGGGGGCGGTGCGAAAGGAAGGAAGGCCCTGACCGGCAGCCGCTAGGGACCCTACCCGTGCACAGATTTCGTGCACCGGTCCTCTCGTGGCTACAGAACCATCTCTGCTCGGCTTCTAGCATTTTCTCACGCGCCTGGGAACTGGCCTCCCTCCCACTTCACTTCATCCCCCCCGACGTGGAGAAACATTAAAAAGCCATCAGACGCCTCTCTTTGCAACGACACCCCATAAATTACCTCCCGGAGGTGCTGACAGGCGACAGCGTGACCTCACGCCTCCGGCCCGGCACCTCATCTGCAATGCAAATCCTCATTGTGCGAACAGGTCTCTCTCAAGGGCGGTTTCTTGGAGACTCAAGCATGTGGAGGCAAATTAACGAAAACATATTTCTCATGATGAACGTGACAGCGTTTCATCTTCCGTCTAGAGACGTATGTGAATCGGTAAAAAAAAAAAAAAAAAAAAAATAGCCCTAACCGGTGTGGCTCAGTGGATAGAGCGTCGGCCTGCGGACTCAAGGGTCCCGGGTTCGATTCCGGTCAAGGGCATGTGCCTTGGTTGCGGGCACATCCCCAGTAAGGGGCGTGCAGGAGGCAGCTGATGGATGTTTCTCTCTCATCGATGTTTCTAGCTCTCTATCCCTCTCCCTTCCTCTCTGTAAAAAAATCAATAAAATATATTTTTAAAAAAATAGCATTTTCCTTTTTTTAAATATATTTTTACTGATTTCAGAGCAGAAGGGAGAGGGAGAGAGAGATAGAAACATCCACGAGGAAGAGAGAATCATGGACCGGCTGCCTCCTGCATGCCCCCTACTGGGGATCGAGCCCGCAACCCGGGCATGTGCCCTCGACCGGGAATCGAACCCTGACCTCCTGGTTGATAGGTCGACGCTCAACCACGGAGCCAGGCCGGCCTGGCTAAAATAGCATTTCTAGAGGATTAACCACAGCAGTGTACCTGTAATGGTGTTTAGAAGCCGAGTAGATGATTTTCGTGAAATTTGGGAGGGAGAAAAGTCCTTTATCCTTATACTTTCTGCCATTGACCTCTTCTGACCTGCCCCCCCTACCCCAGGCCCTCACCCCCATTGTGTGTGTCCATGGGTGATGCATATACGCACACGAGTTCATTAGTTCATCTCTTCCCACCCCCCACCCTCCCCCACCTCCCTCTGAAATTCCCCAGTCTGTCCCGTGATTCCGTGTCTCCCGACCTATTCCAGAAGGACCTGGAGAGCGTGATGGTGAGCGACATAAGCCCGTCAGAGGAAGACACGTGTCCCATGATCTCGCGCATAGGTGGGATCTAACGAACAGCATACGCTGACGAACACAGCCCAGGTCTTCACACATTTCCAAAGACTGAGACACGCCATGGGCATCTCCGACCGCCACGCCATGGACTTGGAAGGCCCAGGTGTTTGGAATTATTATTATTTTTTTAAATATATTTTATTGATTTCTTACAGAGAGGAAAGGGAGAGGATAGATAGTCAGAAACATCGATGAGAGAGAAACATCCATCAGCTGCCTCCTGCACACCTCCTACTGGGGATGTGCCTGCAACCCAGGTACATGCCCTTGACCGGAATCGAACCCGGGACCCTTCAGTCCGCAGGCCGACGCTCCATCCACTGAGCCAAACCAGTCAGGGCTGGAATTATTTTATAAAAAAATGCATTATCCACAAGTAAAAAAGGAGCAAGCACAACAGAAATTAGGAAATATTTTAAGTGAACCATCTTTTAAAAATGCATATCGGGTCCCAGCTGTGCGGAGGGAAAGTGTGTGCATCAGCCAGGGAAGACTGAAGACTCATAAACTCATCGCCGTCTCAAAACGCCAAAAATTAGTAAATAACCAAGCCTTCCTGGCTGGTGTGGCTCAGTGGATGGAGCGTCGGCCTGCAGACTGAGGGGTCCCGGGTTCGATTCCGGTCAAGGGCATGTACCTTGGTTGCGGGCACATCCCCAGTAGGAGGCGTGCAGGAGGCAGCTGATGGATGTTTCTCTCCCATCGATGTTTCTAACTCTCTCTCCTTCTCCCTTCCTCTCTGTAAAAAAATCAATAAAATATATTTTTAAAACAAAAGAAGAAGAAGGCAGAGGGGAAACATATCTAGAGAGAAGAGCAGAGGTTAACGAAATGGAAGCCGAATACGTAAAGGCGCAATTCGACACAAACGCAAGTTGGTTGTTGTTCAAAAGGCCCAACCAGATAAGCAGATCAGTGATTCCGATCAGTAGACAGGGAAGGAGAGAAGGTAGAAACCACCAATATTAGGCCCGGCCATTACGGCTCAGCAGTTGGGCGTTAACCTAGGAACCAGGAGGTCACGGTTCGGGTCCAGGTCAGAGCACAGGCCCAGGTTGTGGCCTCGATTCCCAGTGTGGGGCGTGCAGGAGGCAGCCGATCCATGATTCTCTCTCACCACGGACCTCGAGGTTGCAGGCTCCTCCCCGGCCCGGGGCCTGGTCAGGGTGCGCGCCGGAGGCAACCCATCCATGTGTTTCTCTCACATCGATGTTTCTCTCCGTCTTTCCCTCTCTTCCACTCTCTCTGGAAATCAACGGAAAAATTGTCCCCGGGTGAGGATTCACAAAAAGAAAAGAAAGAGAAAGGTGAGAGGAAATGATGCTGTCAGGTGATCGCACGAATCCATGCTGAACCCTCCTTGGCATTCTCCACCGCTGCACCCCGCGAGCAGACACCCAGAACCGGTCAACACGACGCTGAACGGGATCGTCTTCCACGAAATGGGGCTCGGTCCTCCTGGTTATATAAATTCTTGGAACACGACGCAGCAAGGAAAAAGGAAGAACTCTTACCATTTGCCACAGGGACCTGGAGAGGAGGATGCTGGGTGAAACCAGCCCGTCGGAGAAAGACACGTTTCCCATGATCTCACTCCTAGGTGGGATCTAATGGATGAAATAAATTCATGAACAAAGTAGACCCAGAGACATACAAGTAGGAACATACTGTTGAACCTCAGAGGGAAGGCAGGGGAGGGTGAGTGGGTTGGGAGAGACCAACCCATGAATATGTGAGCATATATGCATCAACCACGGACACAGACAATGGGGTGGGGGTGAGGGCCTAGGGTGGGGGGTGAGAGCGGGCGGGAAGAAGTTAATGGGGGAAAAAGGGGGACCTACATAAGCCTTTCATCAACAAAGATTAAAAGGAAAAAAAAATAATTTCTCTTAAAAATCCTATAGAATAAAAGCCTAATATACAAATCAACCGAACAGCTGAATGACTGGCGGACCGACCGGTCGCTATGACGTGCACTGGCCACCAGGGGGCAGACGCTCAGTGCAGGAGCTGCCCCCAGGTCCCAGGCGGCGGGGCCAGCGAGCAGGCGGCGTCAGGATGGCCAAGGCAGGTGCCAGGGGGGTACCGCCCCCCCCCCCCGATCGCCCCACAGATAGGCCCTGATCGCCGGCCAGGCCTATGGACCTGACCTGTGCATGAATTTCGTGCACCGGGCCTCTAGTATGTACACTGAGTGGCCAGATGAGGATGATCTCTGAACGCATCATCATCTGGCCACTCCGTGTCCATCCTATAGAATAAAAGGCTAATATGTAAATGGTCCCCTCGACCGGGAGTTCGACCAGCAGGCAGACCAGCCAACCACCCATGTCCCCTCCCCCTGGCCAGGCTGGCCGGACCCCACCCATGCACGAATTCATGCACCAGGCCTCTAATATATATACTGAGTGGCCAGGTTATTATGAGTTCAGAGATCATTATAATCCGGCCACTCAGAGTGTGTGTGTGTGTGTGTGTGTGTGTGTGTGTGTGTGTGTGTCTGTGTGTATTAGAGGCCCGGTGCATGAATTCGTGCATGGGTGGGGTCCGGCCAGCCTGGCCAGGGGGAGAGGACATGGGCGGTTGGCCGGCCTGCCTGCTGGTCGAACTCCTGGTCGAGGGGACCATGTGCATATTAGCCTTTTATTCAATAGGATAGACACGGAGTGGCCAGATGATTATGCATTCAGAGATCATCATAATCTGGCCACTCAGTGTATATACATATATATTAGAGACCCCGGTGCATGAATTCGTGCATGGGTGGGGTTCGGCCAGCCTGGCCAGAGGGAGGAGACATGGGAGGTTGGCCGGCCTGCCTGCTGGTCCAACTCCTGGTCGAGGGGACCATTTGCATATTAGCCTTTTATTCTATAGGATAGACACGGAGTGGCCAGATGATTATGCGTTCAGAGATCATCATAATCTGGCCACTCAGTGTATATACATATATATTAGAGGCCCCGGTGCATGAATTCGTGCATGGGTGGGGTTCGGCCAGCCTGGCCAGAGGGAGGAGACATGGGAGGTTGGCCGGCCTGCCTGCTGGTCCAACTCCTGGTCGAGGGGACCATTTGCATATTAGCCTTTTATTCTATAGGATAGACACTGAGTGGCCAGATGTTTGTGTGTTCAGAGATTATCATCATCGGGCCACTCAGTGTATATTAATTCTGAATCAACCCCAAGGCCAGGCTGTGGACAGGGTCACCTCCACGCAGGTCTACGTGACATCTGACGACTGGCCATTTTCCTGAAAACAATCATTTTTTTTTTTTTTTTTTACAGCCAGGGAATATCCTTCCTCTCAAAGAAAATCAGGCGAGATGCATCTTCTGAGCACGGGGCCCTGACTCGAACACAATCCTTAAAAGAGCCTCCAGCTGCCATACAAAACAGATAAAAAGCAAAAAGCGTTGTCATTTCTGACCGCCCGGAAGCCGTGTGAACGCAGAGGTAGGCAGAGCGGCGGCTCAGACTTCAAGGTCATGGCTCCAGGCACCGACCGAGTGTCGTTGGTGAAAATTAACTCAGAAGCGCCTTTTAAAAGAAAGTCTAGCCCTGGCTGGTTTGGCTCAGTGGATAGAGCGTCAGCCTGTGGACTGAAGGGTCCCGGGTTCGATTCCGGCCAAGGGCACAGGCCCGGGTTGTGGGCTCGATCCCCAGTAGCGTGCGTGTAAGAGGCAGCCAATCAATGATTCTCTCTCATCACGGATGTTTCTCTCTCTCTCTCTCTCTCTCTCTCTCTCTCTCTCTCTCTCTCCCTTCCTCTCTGAAATCAATCAATCTATATACATACATACATATATATATATACATATATATATATATATATATATATATTTAAATATATTTTATTGATTTTTTACAGAGAGGAAAGGAGAGGGATAGAGAGTGAGAAACATCGATGGGAGAGAAACATCCATCAGCTGCCTCCTGCACACCTCCCACTGGGGATGTGCCCGCCACCAAGGTACATGCCCTTGACCGGAATCGAACCCGGGACCCTTCAGTCCGCAGGCCGACGCTCTATCCACTGAGCCAAACCGGTTTCGGCAATAAAAATATATTAAAAAAAAAAAAAAAAGAAATTCTAGCCCTGCCGGCGTGGCTCAGTGGCTGAGCGTCGACCTCTGAACCAGGAGGTCACGGTTCGATTCCCGGTCAAGGGCACATGCCCAGGTTGCAGGCTCCATCCCCAGTAGGGGGCGTGTAAGACGCAGCCGATCAATGATTCTCTCTCATCATGGATATTTCTCTCTCTCTCTCTCTCCCTCTCCCTGCCTCTCTGAAATCAATAAAAATATATTAAAAAAAAAATAAATTCTAGCCCTGCCGGCGTGGCTCAGTGGCTGAGCATCGACCTAGGAACTAGGAGGTCAGGGTTCGATTCCGGTCAAGGGCACATGCCTGGGTTGCAGGCTCCATCCCCAGGTGGGGGCGTGCAGGAGGCAGCCGGTCCATAATTCTCTCTCATCATGGATGTTTCTCTCTCTCTCCCTCTTCCTTTCTCTCTGAAATCAATAAAAATATATTTAAAAAAATTCTCGTCTCTGGACGGCCAATGTGCCTGCAAGGTCACGCATGTGGAAAGGAGCAGGTGGCCAGGGAGGAAGGAGGGTGAGCAACCTGCATGATTTCTTCTACCTGTTGTACCCGGGACGTTGGACGCCAGAAAGAGGCACGTTCGAGCGCGGCCTCTGCTTCGTACTTGGCATCCTGCTGTCTTGGTTCTAACCACGTAGATCAAAGAACAGGAGACATTAGGTTCATCTTTTTAAAAATATATATTTTATTGATTTGTACAGAGAGGAAGGGAGAGGGATAGAGAGTTAGAAACATCCATGATGAGAGAGAAACATCCATCAGCTGCCTCCTGCACGCCCCCCACCTGGGGATGTGCCCGCCACCAAGGTACATGCCCTTGACCGGAATCGAACCTGGGACCCTTCAGTCTGCAGGCCGATGCTCTATCCACTGAGCCAAACCGGTCAGGGCGTTAGATTCATCTTTTTATTTTTTAATATATTTTATTGATTTGTTACAGAGAGGAAGGGAGAGGGATAGAGAGTTAGAAACATCGATGAGAGAGAAACATCGATCAGCTGCCTCCTGCACGCCCCCTACTGGGGATGTGCCCGCAACCAAGGTACATGCCCTTGACCGGAATCGAACCCAGGACCCTTCAGTCCGCAGGCCGACGCTCTATCCACTGAGCCACACCTGTTAGGGCGTTAGATTCATCTTTAAAAAAAATATATATATATTTTCTGGATTTCAGAGAGGAAGGGAGAGGGAGGGAGAGAAACATCCATGAGGAGAGAGAATCATGGACCGGCTGCTTCCTGCACGCCCCCTCCTGGGGATGGAACCCACAACCCGGGCCTGTGCCCTTGACTGGAAATCAAACCGTGACCTCCTGGTTCAGAGGTCGATGCTCAACCACTGAGCCACCTGGGCCGGGTCACACCTGGACTCTGGACACACAGAAATGCTGAGAAAATAAATGAGTGTTGTTTTAAGGCACTACAGTTTTGTTATGCATTTCTTATTCATGGGGGTGATGTCGGTCAACATGGACATACAGATTTTGGATATGGTATGGGTTTCCTTTTTTGTAAATATATTTTTACGGAATTCAGAGAGGAAGGGAGAGGGAGAGAAAGATGGAAACATCCATGATGGGAGAGTATCATGGATCGGCTGCCTCGTGCGCACACCCTACTGGGGATCGAGCCCGCAACCCGGTCATGTGCCCTTGACGGGAACTGAACCCGGGACCCTTCAGTCCGCGGGCCGATGCTCTATCCACTGAGCCACACCGGCCAGGGCTGGGTTTATGTGTTCAAACCTATTTTTTAAAAATAAGTGTGTTTTTTAAATACATTTTTAGTGATTTCAGAGAGGAAGGGAGAGGGAGAGAGAGAGAGAGAAACATCCAGAATCATGGATCGGCTGCCTCGTGCACACCTGCACACCCCCCTACTGGGGATCGAGCCCGCAACCCGGGCATGTGCCCTTGACGGGAACTGAACCCGGGACCCTTTGGTCCGCAGGCCGACGCTCTACCCACTGAGCCACACCAGCCAGGGCTGTGTGTGGGTTTCTATGTGAGAAGATCTGTATATTGCACTGTGTGCCCGCCACCCAAAGTCAAATCTCCTCCCGTCACCTTAGAGGACGACTCCCTTCTCCCCTCACCCCCTTCCCTCTGCACCCCCCACACGGCTGTCTGTGTCCGCGAGTCTCAGTTTCATGTCCCACGTATGAGTGAAATCATCGGGTCCTTAGCTTTCCCCTCCTGACTTCTCTCTCTCAGTGTCATGTTCTCAGGTCCCGTCCACGGTATCGCCAAAGGCGCCGTTCCATCCTTTCTTACGGCCACCACCAAGGTTTTCAACTCTTAACATCTAGCCCAGCTGTGGGCAAACTATGGCCCGCGGGCCGGATCCGGCTGTTCTATCCGGTTCTCTTGCTCTCCCCTCCGCTCCTTTACTTTGAATTTATATTCGTTCACACAAACACTCCATCCATGCTTTGGTTCCGGCCCTCCGGTCCCGTTTAAGAACCCATGGTGGCCCTCGAGTCAAAAAGTTTGCCCACCCCTGAAAATCCAGTGTATTTATAGCAACCCACCACGCCTCCTCTACCCCAACCGATCTTTGAACGTCTAGAAATAAAAATAGGAATACCAGGATCTCAGAAAAGGATCCTATACGATAAAAGGGTAATATGCAAATAGACCGAATGGCAGAACAACCGTTCAACCAATCAAAGAGTAATATGCTAATGATATGCTAAGGCAGCTCAACCACTCGCTATGACATGCACTGACCACCAGGGGGCAGACAGTCAACTGGTCGACCAGTCGCTATGACGTGCACTGACCACCAGGGGGCAGACAGCCGACCGGTCGACCAGTCGCTATGACGTGCACTGACCACCAGGGGGCAGACAGCCGACCGGTCGACCAGTCGCTATGACGTGCACTGACCACCAGGGGGCAGACAGCCGACCGGTCGACCAGTCGCTATGACGTGCACTGACCACCAGGGGGCAGACAGCCGACCGGTCGACCAGTCGCTATGACGTGCACTGACCACCAGGGGGCAGACAGCTGACCAGTTGCTATGACGTGCACTGACCACCAGGGGGCAGACGCTCCGACCAGTAGGTTAGCTTGCTGCTGGGGTCCGGCTGATCAGGACTGAGCGAGACGGGCCGGACACCCCCTGGAGCCCTCCCGCGGTCCCTCCCCGGCCCCAATCGTGCACCGGTGGGATCCCTCAGCCTGGCCTGCGCCCTGTCGCAATCTGAGACCCCTCGGGGGATGTCGGAGAGCCGGTTTCACCCTGATCCCCCAGGCCACTCCCCGTGGGAGGGCGCCAGATGCAAGGCTCATGGCCGATGAGCGCTGCTGCAGCAGCACCAGCCTCTCCTGCTGGGGACTGATTGGGCACGAGCCCACGGCAGGCACAGTGGGGCCGGGATGAGCGGGAGCGGTAGGTCGGAGCTGCAGGTGGCGTTGGACTGCAGGTTTCGGTGGCTCAATCCCTGCAGGCCACCCAGAGAAAGCCCACCTGTGCACGAATTCGTGCACCGGGCCTCTAGTTTATATATATATATATCAATCAAGACCACATGACCTGTTGCACCCACATCTTGGATAATGCACCATCGCTTTTAAGACTGATGATGGCGGATGCACAGACGGGAACCGCAACATAATTTTGATGAAGTCTCTTTGCTTTGGAACATACAGACGTGCCTTAAGCAGGGGAGAAAAATTAGTTTCCCGTTTTCCTTTTTGCAGAGAAAATAATGAGATCGCCTGCAGGCCTCACAAGGTGTAATTGTGGGAGTCCTTGCTTGATCACCCAACAGCGATCACTCACAGGCCCGGGGGCCTGACGGGACACGTCAAGTCATCTGTAGTCATTACCCTTGCCGGTGAGAAAACGAATTATAAAATCTGAATGCAACAAAGATAAATTAAAGCCCTCACCGGTGTGGCTCAGTGGATAGAGCGTCGGCCTGCGGACTGAAGGGTCCCGGGTTCGATTCCGGTCAAGGGCATGTACCTTGGTGGCGGGCACATCTCCAGTAGGGGGTGTGCAGGAGGCAGCTGATGGATGTTTCTCTCTCATCGATGTTTCTAACTCTATCCCTCTCCCTTCTTCTCTGTAAAAAAAAATCAATAAAATATTAAAAAAATAAATTAATTTTTAAAAGAGAGAGTGACTGGTGTGGCTCAGCCCTCAAGGGTGTGGTCCTCAGTCAGAGCCACTCTTGCCAGACCTCTGATAACCCAGTGATTTTTTTTCACCTTCACTAATTGATTTAACGTGCGACACCCAAACTCTATCATTTCAGAAATGTTATATTTTCCCCAGACACGGGTGTGGTTTCTCATTGAAAGAGAAATGAACACAACATTGGTAGAAATGGGCTTAGCTCCAGGTCCCCACCCAATACGTAATCTTAAATCAATTTTTGATGTTGCTGTTAACCCTCACCCGGGGATATTTTTCCATTGGTTTTTAGAGGGAGTGGGGGAGAGAGGGAGAGACGGAGAGAGAGACACATCGATGTGAGAGGGACACATCGATGGGTTGCCTCCCACACATGCCCTGACCATGGGCCCTGGCCAGGAAGGAGTCTGCAACTGAGGTACGTGTCCTTGATTGGAATCGACTTGGGACCCTTTGATCTGCAGGCTGACACTCTATCCACTGAGCCAAACAAGCTAGGGCTTAAATCTATTTTTAACTGAGAAGCAAAAAAATATGCATGACCTGGCTGTGAAAATCTGTGTGTGCATGCGTGCATGCGTGCGTGCATGCGTGCGTGTGTGTGTGCATGCTCATGTGAGAACTTGGCAATGGTAACACCCTCTCCAGGTAGAACGCTTTGTTACACGAGTGAATACCATTGTTATTGCTACACGTCTTCAGCTAGAGTGTCCTCTTCTGATTTGCATCATGCCAATGAATGGCATCCCGTCTTTCCCAAGACAGTCCATGTATTATGCCTGTTACCGGGGACCGCCCCCTATGTGGGCCGGGGCCACCTGTCGCTGTGTCTAATCACAAAGGCAGGGTTGCATCCTATCAGGCGTTTATTGAGAAGCCAGCCCACCAAGAAGACAGGGCGCTTACAAGCATCAAATCCTGTCTCCAAGCAAGGTGCCGGGGACAGGGTCATAAAGGGGAAGGGGCTGGGGTGCTACATGCAGCCCTGGGGGTCTGCAGATGTCAGCTGTTGTCCTTTGTTCTCAGGTGATGAGATGATGTGGGTGAGATGATGTGGACGAGATGATGTGGGTGAGATGATGTGGACGAGATGATGTGGATGAGATGACGTGGACGAGATGACGTGGACGAGATGATTGGGTGAGATGACGTGGACGAGATGGTGTGGACGAGATGGTGTGGGTGAGATGGTGTGGGTGAGATGGTGTGGGCGAGATGATGTGGACGAGATGGTGTGGACGAGATGGTGTGGGCAAGATGATGTGGGTGAGATGATGTGGACGAGATGATGTGGGTGAGATGATGTGGGTGAGATGATGTGGACGAGATGGTGTGGACGAGATGGTGTGGGCAAGATGATGTGGATGAGATGATGTGGACGAGATGATGTGGACGAGATGATGTGGACGAGATGATGTGGGTGAGATGATGTGGGTGAGATGATGTGGACGAGATGATGTGGGTGAGATGATGTGGATGAGATGATGTGGGTGAGATGATGTGGGTGAGATGATGTGGACGAGATGATGTGGGTGAGATGATGTGGATGAGATGATGTGGGTGAGATGATGTGGATGAGATGATGTGGACGAGATGATGTGGACGAAATGATGTGGACGAGATGATGTGGACGAGATGATGTTTTGACTCCTGGTGGGTCGGCCTGACCCTGCGTATCCGTTCTCCTTACTGGATTCACAGCTGAGTCACCTCCCCCATCGCTTCCCACAGGCCTTGGAAAGGAAACTTAAGAAAAACTTAACCCCCTGTTCCCATAAGTGTGTGTCCTAAGATTTAAAACAATAAGGTTATTTTTCAGATTAATTCAGGGGCTCCATCTATCAGGTTATAGGCCCCCTACTATGCCCACAGAACAGAATGGCGCTTGTGACGTCTGCACGGTTTTGAGAATCGTTAAAAGACCTCTGTCGTCTCGAGCAATTTCTCTGCAAAGCACGTCCTCAAACGCTGCCACGAGGCCTCCGAGCTGATGGCTTATGTCCCTTTAGGGAGGTCGGGGGGCGGAGAGGGGGGTGGGGGGCTCCCCATCACGCCGGGTGAGCCATCCACAAAATGCGTCAGCACTGACTCCTGATTAATCCTAGAACCTTTTCCAATTAACAGAATAAACTGTACCAGGAAGACAAATGGAAGGGGGCCAAGGGTGACAGGCATTCAAGCATGAAATGCATATTTAATCTGAAACACACACAGACACACACACACACACACACCTATGAATCCTTTACCACAGAGGAAAGCTGCTCTGTGCTTTTTTTTTTTTTAATTATTATTATTTTTTAATCCTTCCCCGAGGATATACACTGAGTGGCCAGATGATGATGATCTCTGAACGCATAATCATCTGGCCACTCGGTGTCGATCCTATAGAATAAAAGGCTAATATGCAAATTGTCCCCTCGACCAGGAGCTCAACCAGCAGGCAGGCCGGCCAACCGCCCATGTCCCCTCCCCCTGGACAGGCTGGCCGGACCCCACCCATGCACGAATTCATGCACCGGGCCTCTAACATATATATATATATATATATACACACACACTGAGTGGGCAGGTTATTATGCTTTCAGAGATCATCATCATCTGGCCACTCTGTGTCTATCCTATATAATAAAAGGCTAATATGCAAATTGTCCCCTCGACCAGGAGTTCGACCAGCAGGCAGGCCGGCCAACCGCCCATGTCCCCTCCCCCTGGCCAGGCTGGCCGGAGCCTACCCACACATGAATTCATGCACCGGGCCTCTAGTATACACACACACACACACACACACACACACACACACACACACACAGAGTGGCCAGGTTATTATGCGTTCAGATATCATAATAATCCGGCCACTCAGTGTATTTTCCCATTGATTTTTGGGGAGAGTGGAAGAGAGAGGGAGAGACAGAGAGAAACATCGATGTGAGAGAGACACATCAATGGGTTGCCCCCTGCATGCACCCTGACCAGGGCCCGGGCCAGGGAGGAGCCTGCATCCGAGGTCTGTGCCCTTGACCGGAATCGAACCTGGGACCCTTTGGTCCGCAGGCCGACGCTCCATCCACTGAGCCACACCGGCCAGGGCTGCATACTTATTCTCAAAAGAAAAAAAAAACCAAAACCCAAAACAATATATGAATCCCTCATCCCCAGAGGCAGGCGCTCTGTGTCTGTAGAAAGACAAATCGCAGAGACGCAGACGGAGTCCTTTGTCGTGGACTCGTCCCGCGAACACGGCCGTTATGATTATTTATTTTATGGGGCGGCCCTCGGAACGGTCCCCGAGCCGCAGCTTAAAGAGCCAGGCCCAGAAACGTCGCAAAGAAACAAGACGAATGCTCAGCGGCGAAACCCCCACGGGGCCTGGGAAGGAAGCAGAGGCCACACTCACACACACGGGGGCCGGATTCGACGCTACCGCCAACGGCACGGAGCGGCGGCTCGAGAGCGAAGGGGGCTGTGTTTATTTTTTTTTCTGAAAGCAGCCGATGGAGAACCAGATTATTAAGACAAAATCAAATGCAGGATTCTGGACCTCTTTGACGCTGGCTCTACACTGGCATGTAACAAAATATTTAAAAGAAATTTGTGCTAATTTTTTTTTTAATATGTTTTTGATTTCAGAGAGAGGAAGGGAGAGGGAGAGAGAGAGAAACATCCATGATGAGAGAGAATCAGGGATCGGCTGCCTCCTGCACGACCCCTACTGAGGATTGAGCCCACAACCCGGGCGTGTGCCCTGACGGGGAATCGAATCGAACCCGGGACCTCCTGGTTCCTAGGTCACGCTCAACCACTGAGGCACACTGGCCGGGCCGAAACGGTCTTTTATTTTTTTAAAAATATATTTTTATTGATTTCAGAGAGGAAGGGAGAGGGAGAGAGAGAGAGAGAGAAACATCAGTGATGAGAGAGAATCATTGATCGGCTGCCTCCTGCACGCCCCGCACTAGGGATCGAGCCCACAAACCAGGTACATACCCTTGACTGGAATCGAACCCGGGACCCTTCAGTCTGCAGTCCGGCGCTCTATACACTGAGCCAAGCTGGCTAGGGCCCAAAAGGGTCTTTTAAAGCCACTTAGATAATGTTGGATTTCCCAACAGCTGCAGGGAGAAATTTCAAGAATCTGTCCCCCTGTTTCATTTGCATCAAATGATAAAAAGTACAATTTCCAGAGGTTTCCGAACCTAACGAACAAATCTAAACGCCAGAAGTAGTGTATCTGCCACATCAACGTGGCCAGACTTCACACATGCCCGTCACACATTGCCAATAAAAAAAAAACAACAGATGTGCAAAATACATTATACAATCAAAACAGAGGCTCCATGCATGGATTCGTGCACCGGTGGGGTCCCTGGGGGGATGTCGGAGAGCTGGTTTCGGCCCGATCCCTGCAGGCCAGTCTGAGGGACCCCACCGGTGCATGAATCCGTGCACCGGGCTTCTAGTAGGCATATAAGATCTTTGGTTAATCTCTTCACCCCCCTCCACTTCCCTCTGAGATTCATCGGTCTGTTCCATGTTTCCATGCCTGTGCACTGAGCGTCTGCCCCCTGGTGGTCAGTGCGCGTCATAGCTACTGGTCAAATGGTCACGACCGTCGCAACCAAAATAACTGAACGGATGACCGAACAGGCTGCGTGGGGCGATCAGCCTGGCAAGGGGGTAGTGAGGGGCGACCAAACGAATGAACAGCAGGCTGCGTGGGGTGACCAGGCTGGCAGAGGGGGGCAGTGAGGGGCAACCAGGCCGGCAGGGGGGGGGGCAGTTAGGGGCAACCAGGCTGGCAGGGGGGCCAATTTGGGGCGACCAGGCTGGCAGAGAGGGGCAGTGAGGAACAACCAGGCCAGCAGGGGGGCAGTAAGGGGCAACCAGGCCAGCAGGGGGGGAGTTAGGGGCAACCAGGCCAGCAGGGGGGGAGTTAGGGACGACCAGGCAGCAGGGGTGGGGGGAAGTTGGGGGCGACCAGGCTGGGAGGGGGGCAGTTGGGGGTGACCAGGCCATCAGGGGGGGCAGTTAGGGGCAATCAGGCAGGCAGGCAGGTGAGCAGTTAGGAGCCAGTGGTCCCGGATTGTGAGAGGGATGTCCGACTGCCGGTTCAGGCCCCACCCCCGAGGGGTCCCGGATTGGAGAGGGTGCAGGCTGGGCTGAGGGGACCCCTCCCTGTGCATGAATTTCCTGCACCAGGCCTCTAGTATATATATAGATAGATTATACATGGCCTTTCTTACTGCTAGCATCTGGAAAGTTCTCTCAGTTCAGGTTTTGGGTCCTTATGGATCGGCTGCCTCCTGCACGCCCCACACTGGGGATCGAGCCCACAACCCGGGCCTGTGCCCTGACCCGAAACCGAACCCGTGACCCTCTGGTTCATGGGCCGACGTTCAACCACTGGGCCACGCGAGCCGGGCGTGACCGTTTTTAAAATACGTACTCGTCTCCCACCTCGACTGTCTGCGGGGGTGATGACAAGAGGCGGAACGACAGACAATGTGGCCTTTACCCAGATCCACGTACGCCCGGGCGAAACGCCTCGGTGGGTCTGGGAAACAGGAGTGATGGTGCGATCAAAAAGACTCCGTCAGCCGAAACCGGTGTGGCTCAGTGGATAGAGCGTCGGCCTGCGGACTGAAGGGTCCCGGGTTCGATTCCGGTCAAGGGCATGCACCTTGGTGGCGGGCACATCCCCAGTGGGAGGTGTGCAGGAGGCAGCTGATTGATGTTTCTCTCTCATCGATGTTTCTAGCTCTCTATCCCTCTCCCTTCCTCTCTGTAAAATATCAATAAAATATATTTTAAAAATAAATAAATAAAAAGACTCCGTCATCTCTGCTGGGTTGAAAGGGAGCGGAAGATAGGACTGTCTGGATCCGGGGCTTTCTTTCAGGCCCACGACCGACAGACAGGGCTGAATCGGACCCATGGTGTGTCTGTGGTTCCTGCTCTGTCACAAGTTCGAGTTTCAGACTGTGCACCAATGCCAACACAGCCTCGTGCAGACACTGGATCACACCGGGCGGATGTCGGGGGGGCCGGGGGAGATAGGGGTCGGGGTGAGGGGGATCCTGACAATGTGACATTAACATTGAATGCAGGCGGATCTCTCTGGTGTCATAGAAATCGATGGAATCTGTGATGTTTTCCCACCGTCAGCGGAAGAACCTATATGTCTTCTTTTTAAAAAATATATTTCATTGATTTTTTTACAGAGAGGAAGGGAGAGGGATAGAGAGTCAGAAACATCGATGAGAGAGAAACATCGATCAGCTGCCTCCTGCACACCCCCTACTGGGGATGTGCCCGCCACCAAGGTACGTGCCCTTGACCGGAATCGAACCCGGGACCCTTCAGTCCGCAGGCCGACGCTCTATCCACTGAGCCACACCGGTGAGGGCTATAAATTGTGTCTTATCTTTATTCATAGTGTCTTATCTGTGAAGGGCAGAAATGAGCACCTTTTATTTATTTATTTTTTAAATATATTTTATTGATTTTTTACAGAGAGGAAGGGAGAGGGATAGAGAGTTAGAAACATCGATGAGAGAGAAACATCGATCAGCTGTCTCGTGCACGCCTCCTACTGGGGATGTGCCCGCAACCAAGGTACATGCCCTTGACCGGAATCGAACCCGGGACCCTTCAGTCCTTGGCCGACGCTCTATCCACCGAGCCACACCAGTTAGGGCAGTGGTCGGCAAACTCATTTGTCAACAGAGTGGCAAACCGCGGCTCGCAAGCCGCATGTGGCTGGCGAGCCGCGGTTTGCCGACCACTGGATTAGGGCGACAATAAAGAATTTTTAAAAATGCTACACAGCACCCATGGATTCTGGCGAATCCTTGAAGGGTATACATGTGATGGTGGTTTTTTTTTGTGTGTGTGTGTGTGTGTTTTTTATCCAGTTTAGGAAATGTCACAATTATGGATGATGATGGAAAACAGTCATTTTTCATCACGGACGCCGGAGAGAGAGATAAGAACGTCGACGACCTCCGATTCGCTCATCCCTTCTGCGTGTCCGTGGAAAAAGCTCACCAACTCCTCTGACAACATCGGGCGCAGAAGGTCAGCCCGCCGGAGGCTGTAAGAATCAGTGCAAAGTGTTGTGCCTCATGGATGGTATTTCTATCCCAAATATTGTAAAGTCTCATTGACGCCCACACTTCTGGGGAAGGGGGAGGGAAATGTGCACGTCTCTCTTCCTGGAATGAAGATGACATGGGGCCACGTCTTATTTGGAATAGACGAGCTGATGATTCTGCTCTTTGGGGAAAAAAAATGCATCTGAGCCACTTCATCTGGGCGCCATAGCAACGGGAGGCAAATGATGACCTGTGGATTAGCTTCCCAGGGTCAGGAGATGGTGCAATATCTTTTTGTTTAAAAATATATTTTTATGGCTTCCAGAGAGGGAGGGAGAGGGAGAGAGAGAGAAAAAACATCCATGAGGAGAGAGAATCATGGATCGGCTGCCTCCTGCACGCCTCCTACTGGGGATCGAGCCCACAACCCTAACTGGGGAGACATAGAACCGTGACCGCCGGGTTCATAGGTCCACGCTCAACCACTGAGCCACTCTGGCCGAGCTACCGAGCACATGGTATATGTCAGACACCGTTGTGGGTACCCCGAAAAGTTGGTGGGTCAACAAGTGGACGAGTGGATTAATGGCTTGCACTCGGATAAAACTTGATCACCTACATAAACTCTTCTTGGCGTCATTTGAAACCCTCTCTAGAGAAAGTTATTTTTTTGGAAGAAAATTCATCCTAGGAATGTCCTCATCTTATATAATAAAAGCCTAATATGATAAGTGTCCGGTCGTCTGGTCATCCGTTCAACCAATCAAAGCGTCATATGCTAATGATATGCTAAGGCCGCTCAACTGCTTGCTATGACGTGCACTGACCACCAGGGGGCAGATGCTCTGACTTGTAGGTTAACTTGCTGTTGGGGTCCAGCTGATCGGGACTGAGAGAGAGGGGCTGGACACGCCCTGGAGCCCTCCCGTGGTCCCTCCCCGCTGGCCAACCTCCCGCGTCCCTCCCCGGCTCCGATCGTGCACCAGTGGGGTCCCTCGGCCTGGCCTGCACCCTCTCGCAATCCAGGACCCCTCAGGGGAGGTCAGACAGCCAGTTTCGGCCTGATTCCACAGGCCAGGCCGAGGGACCCCACTGGTGCACGAATTTGTGCACCTGGCCTCTACTCTGTAAAATCAGGAAGCAGATAGCCTCTGCCATTAGGAAGAGATTCATAGTCCACGCCTAGGGCTCGGGACATGGCTCACCACGAGTGTTCTAGACGTGTTGGGCCTGCGGACGGAAGGGTCCCAGGTTCGATTCCCGGT
Organism: Plecotus auritus; assembly: GCF_963455305.1. NCBI lineage: Eukaryota > Metazoa > Chordata > Mammalia > Chiroptera > Vespertilionidae > Plecotus > Plecotus auritus. The sequence continues at coordinate 2,372,088 of NC_137784.1, read as the reverse complement.
CCAGGGCCCAGGCCCCGGTTGTGGGCTCCATCCCCAGTGGGGGGGGGGGGGGCGTGCAGGAGGCAGCCGATCCATGATTCTCTCTCCTCCTGGATGTTTCTCTCTCTCTCTCCCTCTCCCTTCCTCTCTGACATCAATTTAAAAAAAAGAATGAACGTGGATAACACCGGAGGGCATTGACTAGTGCCCTCACACACCGCACCTGACCTTTATCGGAGCGGCTGCTGTGCCAGATGGAGTTTATGACATCCATCAAGCGGAGTATCCGTCGCCGGCCGGCCGCGCAGCGCATTCCAATGGGGCCGGCGGAAACAGCAGAAGCTTGGACGGCCACAGACACCTGAGTTCAGCATCGGGATTCCTTTTTCCGCGGCGACAGAGAATGCCGTCTCGGTGACTGCGGCCTTCCCCGGGTTTCCGGGAACCTCCCGGGGTGCAACATAATGAAGCCGTGAAATTAAGGGAGGTCCTTTAAGGCTAACGGGTGATTTTGTGTCCGTGTATTCAGTTCGGGGAAAAGCCGAGGGCTGGGCATACATGAATGGAATTCATTTGTTTTCTGCTGCTAAAAAAAGACATTTTAATTCTCTCTCTCTCTCTCTCTCTCTCTCTCTCTCTCTCTCTCTCTCTCTCTTTTTCTCACTCTCCTCTCTAGCATTCTCTTTGAGTCTTTCTTATTACCCATCCATTAAATTACATCTTTTATATATACACGGAGTGGCCAGATGAGGATGATCTCTGAACGCATAATCATCTGGCCACTCCATGTCTATCCTATAGAATAAAAGGCTAATATGCAAATGGTCCCCTCGACCAGGAGTTCGACCAGCAGGCAGGCCAGCCAACTGCCCATGTCCCCTCCCCCTGGCCAGGCTGGCCGGACCCCACCCATGCACGAATTCATGCACCGGGCCTCTAACATACACACACACACACACACACACACACACACACACACACACGGAGTGGCCAGATTATTATGGGTTCAGAGATCATCATCATCTGGCCACTCCGTGTATATACCAGAGGCCCCATGCATGAAATTCGTGCAGGGGGCTCAACCCTCACGACCCCGGCCGGCCCTCGCAACCCCGGCTTTGTCTGCAAGGTCGTCTGGAAGGTCGTTCGGCTGTTCAATCTAATTAGCATATTCGCTCTTTATTATATAGGATTTTATTGATTTCAGAGAGGGAGGAAGATGGAGAGAGAGAGAGACAGAAGCATCAGCGATGGGAGAGAATCATCTACCGGCTGCCTCCCGCACGCCCCCTCCTGGGGATCGAGCCCACAACCCGGGCATGTGGCCTGAGTAGCAATGGGAAGAACCGTGACCTCCTGGTTCCTGGGTCGAGATGCTCAACCACTGAGCCACTCTGGCCGGGCTAAATTACACTTTAAAAAAAAAACACAAAAAACACAAACTCCTGGTTTCTGCTATTACACATATATCCCCCCCATCCCCCCATCTTAGCAAAAATCCAATTGTACTGGCAGAAATTGCCTTTTGTGTATGGGTATGAGGAACGCAGCCACCACATCCCGAGACAGGCCGTTGATGGATTCTCGCCCACACGTAGGATTTTTCAATCATGCAGCTCTAATCACCGTTCCCGCGACATGTTCGCCCCGTCTTCCCCTCCGTTAATCCTCCAGGCATTAGGCGGGCACAGCTGATGAGGCCAGAGACCTTTCGCACTCATCAACCAGAATCCTATCCATCAACAGGGCGTCCCATTGACCTTGAACCCTGGGACTGCGTGAAGGCATTCACATGGACACAAATGTTTGAAAAATAAAAAGATTTCTTTTTTTGGGGGGGGGGTGGTGGGATCCAGTTTGCATGTCAACCTCTGGATCAAAAGACCTGTCCTCTAAGATGATGCTAGACCAGGGGTGGGCAAACTTTTTGACTCGAGGGCCACAATGGGTTCTTAAATTGGACCGGAGGGCCGGAACAAAAGCATGGATGGAGTGTTTGTGTGAACGAATATAAATTCAAAGTAAAGGAGCGGAGGGGAGAGCAAGAGAACCCTCCACTCTTTCGGCTCCGCGGGCCGTAGTTTGCCCACGGCTGTGCTAGACCCTGACCAGTGTGGCTCAGTGGATAGAGCGTCGGCCTGTGGACTGAAGGGTCCCAGGTTCGATTCCTGTCAAGGGCATGGACCTTGGTGGCAGGCACATCCCCAGTGAGGGGCGTGCAGGAGGCAGCTGATGGATGTTTCTCTCTCATCGATGTTTCTGGCTCTCTATCCCTCTCCCTTCCTCTCTGAAAAAAAAAAAAATCAATAAAATATATTTTAAAAAAATAAAATGATGCTAGGAGCTTCCCCATGGGGCTGACCTGGAGGGTCAAGATGAAGGTCAAGATTTAGGCTCAGTGGTTAGAGCATCAGCCTGCGGATTGAAGGGTCCCGGGTTCAATTCCTGGTCAAGGGCACACGCCCGGGTTTGCGGGCTCGATCCCCAGTCGGGGGTGTGCAGGAGGCAGCCGATCCATGATTCTCTCTCCTCACGGATGTTTCTCTCTCTCTTTCCCTCTCCCTCTCTCTGAAATCAATAAAAAAATATATCTACGATAATAAAAGCCTAACATGCAAATCGACTGAACAGCAGAATGATCGGTCGCTATGACACGCACGGAATCCCGGGCCAGGGAGCCCCCAAGAACAGAGGTGTCACCCCAGGGATGGACAGGGCGCCCCGGATTCTGCTTTCTGCTTGCACCGTATCTGAAAATTTCCCGCAGGCGACGTCCGCAAATCCATCACGTACACGTCTGACGACAGTTCGGGGCCAACAGAGAGACACCTGCACGGCGGATGACGGGGCGCTAAGGAACTCCAACTACACGATCAGAGTCCAGCTTTCCCGAGAGCTCAGAGCTAGGACGTGGTGGCACCGCCCTGTACGTGCCACTGGTCACCAGAATCGCTTTTTAAAGAAAATCCTTCTAATAAAAGTGTAATGGGCAGATTGACCGTCACTCCCACACACAAGACGGCTGCCCCATGTGGTCAAAGATCCTGCCACCATGTGGACACAAGATGGCCACCACAAGATGGCCAGCAGGGGAGGGCAGTTGGGAGGGACCAGGCCTGCAGGGGAGAGCAGTTGGGGGGGACCAGGCCTGCAGGGGAGAGCAGTTGGGGGTGACCAGGCCTGCAGGGGAGGGTAGTTAGGGGTGACCAGGCCTGCAGGGGAGGGCAGTTGTGGGGGACCCAGGCCTGCAGGGGAGAGCAGTTGGGGGTGACCAGGCCTGCAGGGAGGGCAGTTAGGGGAAAACAGGCTGGCAGGGGAGCAGTTAGGCATCCATCAGGCTGGCAGGGGAGTGGTTAGGGGGTGATCAGGCTGGCAGGCAGAAGCGGTTAGGGGCCATCAGGAAGGCAGGCAGGCGAGCAGTTGGGAGCCAGCAGTCCTGGATTGTGAGAGGGGTCCCCAGATTGGAGAGCGTGCAGGCTGGGCTGAGGGACACCCCCCTCCCCCCATGCACAAATTTTGTGCACCAGGCCTCTAGTCTATATATATAAAAGCCTCATATGCTAAGTGTCTGACTGAACGGCCAGTCGCTATGACGTGCACTGACCACCAGGGGGGCAGACACTCCGACCGGTAGGTTAGCTTGCTGCTGGGGTTCAGCTGATGGGGACTGAGCGAGACGGGCTGGACATGCCCTGGAGCCCTCCCGCGGTCTGTCCCCGGCCAGCCAGCCCCCATCAGCCCCGATCGGGACTGGACAAGATGTCCCAGTCAGCCCCGATTGCCGGCCAGGCTGAGGGACCCCACCCATGCAGCAATTCGTGCACCGGGCCTCTAGTATATACATATGTTTTAATTGATTTCTGAGAGGAAGGAAGAGGGAGAGAAAGAGACACACACCAATGATTTTATTATTATCCTGGTCTCTATTGTCTTGCTCATATATCTAATTTTCCTCTCCCCTTTCCTTACTCATTTTTTTCTTTTTTTTTTTTCACTACTCAATTTTTAAGAATATTTTTATTGAATTCAGAGAGGAAGAGAGAGAGAGAGAGAAGCATCCATGATGAGAGAGAATCATGGATCGGCTGCCTCCTGCACGCCCCCTCCTCCTGGGGATCGAGCCCACAACCCGGGCATGTGCCCTTGACTGGGAATTGAACTGTGACCTCCTGGTTCATAGGTCGATGCTCAACCACGGAGCCACGCCACCGGGCACCGGGATTGCTTTTGGAAGCGATGGCCTCCCTGTGTGTCCACCATGTGTCTATCCATGTCGATAACCCCATGCATATTCGCGTGACACCCAGTAATAACGGTCATGAATGGCCTTCAGATATGATGATCCACCTACAGATGATGTCACTGGAATCAGTGACACCAAGGCCGAATGGGGTAAGACTGATGGTTCCAGGATGGTTTGCCTCGGAGCCTAGCTTCTCCCTCGGCCTCCTTGGCGATATTCAGTGCGATCCTGGGCCCTACACGCTCCTGTGGTTTATATGCGAACACACATGATAGAAGAGGGACGTGACCCGACCCCGTGGCACGTGTCCCGAATTCTGCGTGGACCACTCTGGGGTCGCTGTGGACATCGTCCCACGTGACAGTCACAACGTGTGGTCCTTGGGGAACATGGGACTCGTGTGAAGCCACTTGTATGTGGACCCACAGACAATGCCCTAGGCCAGTGGTCGGCAAAGTCATGAGTCCACAGAGCCAAATATCAACAGGACAATGATTGAAATTTCTTTGGAGAGCCACATTTTTTAAACTTAAGCTTCTTCCAATGCCACTTCTTCAACATAGACTCGCCCAGGCCGCGGTATTTTGTGGAAGAGCCACCCTCAAGGGGCCGAAGAGCCGCATGTGGCTCGCGAGCCGCGGTTTGCCGACCACTGCCCTAGGCTCTCACACACCCTGGGCCTCCCTCTCGGGCGCCGATGGCTGCGTTGATGCCGGTGCAGACCAGCAAGGTCACACTTTCCAATCTGAGCCTTCGGTCATTTCAGACGCAGTGACGTAGCATCCGTGGAATAATGACCACACGGAACAGCTACGTGCCGCCAATCGCCGGGAAGGAATGGGCTGCTCTCTTGTCTTGGCTACTGTTTTTTTGTTTTTAATCTTCACTGTTCAGATTATTACAGATGTCCCTCTTTTTTCCCCCATAGCTCCCCTCCACCCAGTTCTCACCCCACCCCAGGCTCCGCCATCCCACCGTCCTCGTCCATAGGAACTACATACGTGCATACAAGATCTTTGTCCCATCTCTCCCCGCACCACCTTCCCCCCGAGAATTGTCATTCCGCTCCATTTCCATGCCCCTGATTCTGTTCCATTCACCAGTTTCTTCTGCTCATCCGATTTCTTATTCATTTGATTTTTAGATTCACTTGTTGATGGATATGTATTTGATAGCTACGGTTTTTTGATGTGACTCAACAGACCAGCTCTTCCCCCGTTGGCAGGCTGGCCCCGAATCTGACCTTCCTTTCCCCACGTCTGAGACGTGTCAGAACCCGGGATAGAAAACCATCTTGTCATTAAAAGGCACATTGAAGGGCAAATGTATAGGAAGAAGAAAAAAAAACACAAAAAAAACTAGACACAGTTGAGCTCATTAGCATGAAAGAGCTCCATCATTCCATTAAAATTAGGCGGCCGCGTTTGACGATTTGACACCTATTTATGCCAATTAATTTCAATTAGGGAGAGCGAGTGTCAACACGCGTGGTCACGCCCAGCGACCAGGCTCCTTGTCGGAGGCCATTAGCCATGATCTCCACGTGCAACTGGTGGTCGGTCAGCTGTCCTTCGCGAGAATCGGTCCTGCTGGGTGGACGTCACGGTTTGTTTGTCTTTTTAAACATATTTTATTGATTTTTTTTACAGAGAGGAAGGGAGAGGGATAGAGAGCCAGAAACATCGATGAGAGAGAGGCATTTATCAGCTGCCTCCTGTACGCCCCCTATTGGGGATGTGCCTGCAACCAAGGTACATGCCCTTGACCGGAATCGAACCCGGGACCCTTCAGTCCGCAGGCCGACGCTCTATCCGCTGAGCCAAACCAGCCGGGTGAATATCATGGTTTGACAATCCTTAAAGATCCACGAGGATTCTAAGGAGTCTTGACACGCGTATGATTTTTTGTTGTTGTTGAGAAAAAATAATGCGTGAGAATTCTAGAGCCGAAGGGGAGCTGTCTTCCTTCTCTTTCATCTCGTCCCGGGAGGCTGTGTGCAATGTCAAGGCAAGAAGAATCCTATACTTTTTTTATTTAATGTTTTAAAATTTTTTTAAAAATGTATTTTTATTGATTTCAGGGACGAAGGGAGAGGCAGAGAGCGAGAGAAACATCGATGACAACGAGAGAGAATGCTGGATCGGCTGCCTCCTACACGCCCCCTACTGGGGATCGAGCTCACAACCCAGGCATGTGCCCTTGTCCGGAGTCGAACCCGGGACCCTTCAGTCCACAGGCCGGTGCTCTATCCACTGAGCCACACCAGCCAGGGCCTATACTTTTTTGTTGTTGTTCTTGAAACTTCCATTGGACCCAGTGATCCCACTTCTAGGAATATATCCCAAGAAACCAGAAACACCCATCAGAAAGGACGTATGCACCCCTATGTTCACAGCAGCACCATGGACAATCGCTAAGATCTGGAAACAGCCCGGGTGCCCATCAGCAGACGAGTGGATAAACAGCTGTGGTCCATCGACACCGTGGAATACTACGCAGCCGTGAAAAAGGAGGAACTCTTACCATTTGCCCCAGCACGGAGGGACCCGGAGAGCATGATGCTGAGTGATATAAGCCGGTCGGAGAAAGACACACATCCCATGATCTCACTCACGTGTGGAATCTAATGAACAACATAAACTGATGAACAAAAATAGAGCCAGAGGAGAAAATATTTTAGACTATAATAGCAGTAATCCTGATATTTGCAGATTTTTAATATTTCCTACCATTTCTGTGATATTATACTATGTTAGTACAGTTTTGTTAATATCATATTGAAAATATTTTTTCCTGAAATATTAATGTTTATTACATGTTTTATATTTAAAATTGTTTTTCTTGACATATTAATGTTTAGTGCATGTAATATTATTATATTTGAAATCGTCTTTCTTGGAATATTAATGTTATTACATCTAATATTACTATATTTAAAATCGTTTTTCTTGAAATATTAGTGTTTATTGCATGTAATACATTTATATTTAAAATCGTTTTTCTTGAAATATTAATGTTTACTGCATGTAATAGTATACTTAAAATCGTATTTCCTGAAAAATTAATGTTTGTTACATGTAATACATTTATATTTAAAATCGTTCTTCTTGAAATATTAATGTTTATTGCATGTAACATTATATTTAGTTTTTCTTGAAATATTAATGTTTATTGCATGTACTATTATTATACTTAAAATCGTTTTTCTTGAAAAATTAATGTTTGTTACATGTAATACATTTATATTTAAGATCGTTTTTCTTGACATATTAATGTTTAGTGCATGTAATATTATTATATTTAAAATCGTCTTTTTGAAATATTGTTATTACATCTAATACTACTATATTTAAAATCGTTTTTCTTGAAAAATTAATGTTTGTTACATGTAATACATTTATACTTAAAATAGTTTTTCTTGAAATATTAATGTTTATTGCATGTAATATTATATTTAAAATCGTTTTTCTTGAAATGTTAATGTTTATTGCATGTAATATTATACTTAAAATCGTTTATCTTGAAAAATTAATGTTTGTTACATGTAATACATTTATACTTAAAATCGCTTTTCTTGAAATATTAATGTTTATTGCATGTAACATTATATTTAAATAGTTTTTCTTGAAACATTAATGTTTATGGCATGTAAATGGCTAATGACTTTGTATCTGGAAATAGGTTTATTTTGTATGTTGTAAAAATAAATAAATAAAGTAAAATCGTGAAAGAGAAGAAGAAGGAAGCCGTAGGAGGGACGATCTACCCGAAACAATCTCTACACGCGGCATCGGTACAAGTGTCCGAGTTCACGCGACAGCTCTCCGGTGGGCGCCACAGAACTCAATAAAAATCAAATGAAGAGCCGAGAGACGGAGAGAAAAGGTGACTCCACGGTTTGGAGGCCGAAGGAATGAAAAGACGGGGATGCAATTGGCCGAGAGAAAGGGCAGGGCTGTGTGTACCCCCCCCACCCCCCGCCCCGGGGGAAAGGGGAGGTTAATGAATTCTGCTCGGGATGCGGGGAACGTATAACACGGATGACGTCAAGCAGAGGGAAGAGGCAGCGAGAGGAGTCCGGAGTCGTTTCTAAGAGGAAGCCGTTACGGGCAGCACAGAGGAGAAAGAGAGAAAAGAGGCCGTGGCCCGTGTGGCTCAGTGGATAGAGCGTCGGCCTGCGGACCCAAGGTGTCCCGGGTTCGATTCCCATCGAGGGCACGGACCCCGGTGACAGACTTCTCCCCGGCCCGGGGCCCTGGTCGGGGCGCGTGCAGGAGGCAACCCCTCGGTGTGTTTCTCTTACATCGATGTTTCTCTCTGTCTTTCCCTCTCTCTTCCGCTCTCTCTAAAAATCATGGGGAAAATATCCTCGGGTGAGGATTAAAAATCAAACAGAGAGAAAGAAAGAGAGAGAGAGAGAGAGAGAGAGAGAGAGAGAGAGAGAGAGAGAGAGAGAGAAGGGACCATCACACACTTTACAAAGTGTTCTCCCTGGTATTTTTAGAACCCAACCCAGCAGACACATTTATCACAATACTGGAGGCCCCGTGCACAAATTCGTGCACCAGTGGGGTCCCTCGGCCTGGCCTGCGGGATCGGGCTGAAACCGGCTCTCGGACATCACCCGAGGGGTCCTGGATTGCGAGAGGGTGCAGGTCAGGCTGAGGGACCCCACCCGTGCATGATCGGGGCCAGGGAGGGTCATGGGAGGTTGGCCAGCCTGCGAGGGACCGCGGGAGAGCTCCAGGGCGTGTCCGGCCCATCTCGCTCAGTCCCGATCAGCCGGACCCCAGCAGCAAGCTAAGCTACCAGTCCAAGTGTCTGCCCCCTGGTGGTCAGTGCACGTCATAGCAACTGGTCGACCCGTTGACTGTCTGCCCCCTGGTGGTCGGTGCACGTCATAGCGAGCAGTTGAGCGGCCTTAGCATATCATTAGCATACCACGCTTTGATTGGTTGAATGTCCGACCGGACGACCGGACACTTAGCATATTAGGCTTTTATTATACAGGACTGGCTCAGAGGGATTCTAGGTTGCACGTGGGAAACTACGCCTTCTTCAGAACACGGAGCCTTAGAAAAACCATTTCATACCTTTTATCGCCAAAATGCAAAAAAACAGCTCAGACAACAGGGGAATAACTAACCAATTGATTGGACCGAAAGCATAGACCAGGGGTCCTCAAACTTTTTAAACAGGGGCCCAGTTCACTGTCCCTCAGACCGTTGGAGGGCTGGACTATAGTTTAAAAAAAAAACTATGAACAAATTCCTATGCGCACTGCGGGCCCGGGACACGTCGGCTGCTAAGCAGGACAGGCAGCGGCCCCCGGTGGGCCGGATCCATGTCCTCGGCGGGCCGCATGTGGCCCGCGAGCCGTCGTTTGAGGACGCCTGGCGTAGACTATACACACACCAAAATTTAACTAGCATTGACAAGCCCCAAGCATGTTGATGTCTTGGGTAACCGAAAGTTGAATGAACGTTATATTTCATTTGGAATGATTTTAATCAGGCCAGGGCCCTCTTCCTATTATTATCTTCCAACCTGAGTTAAAGCGATGTTAAGGCTGTGTTCTCTGCAAAAAGAAAAAAAAAAAAAAATATATATATATATATATATATATATATGTGTGTATATATATATATGTGTGTATATATATATATATACACACATATATATATATATATACACATATATATATATATATATATATATATATATATATATATATATATATATCACTTTTCCCTTTGTGGCTGCAGTATTTTTATTCTTAGAGCCAGCTAAGTTTGCATTTTTATTTATTTTTTTTTTTTTAGTGCTAAAAAAATCTAACTTTCCAAACACACCAATATATCATTTGATGTGTTGAGAGCCAGAGAACGTTCGGACTCCGCTATGATAGGACATTCCACGGGATGATTTATTTCAAAGTAGGCTGAGAAAAGTAAGAAATTGTATTCTAAAAAAAGTCATTGTCCGGCTGGCGTGGCACAGTGGATGAGTGTTGACCTATGAACCAGGAGGTCACAGTTTGATTTCCTGGTCAAGGGCACATGCCCGGGTTGCGGGCTCCATCCCCAGCAGGGGGCGTGCAGGAGGCAGCCGGTCCATGATTCTCTCTCCTCATGGGTGTTTCCATCTTTCTCTCCCTCTCCCTTCCTCCCGGAGATCAATAATCGGCCTGTTTTTATTAAAAATAATATCCTCTATGTATAAAAGCCTAATATGCTAAGTGTCCGACCATTTGTTCGACCAGTTGCTATGACGTGCACTGACCACCAGGGGGGCAGACGCTCTGACCGGTACCTTAGCTTGCTGCTGGGGTCCAGCCGATCGGGACTGGGCGAATCGGGTTGGACATGCCCTGGAGCCCTCCCGCGGTCCCTCCCCGGCCCCGATGGTGCACCGGTGGGGTCCCTCGGCCTGGCCTGCACCCTCTCGCAATCCAGGACCCCTCGGGGCGATGTCAGCGAGCCAGTCTCGGCCCGATTCCCGCAGGCCAGGACGAGGGACCCCACCGGTGCACGAATCCATGCACCCGGCCTCTAGTAAGTAAATAAATGCTTTGCAGAAGTTACCGGACCGCAAGGAGGAGGCATAAGCAGCTTCGGAAAACAAGACTCGCGTAGGGGTGTAGGGTGGGTGGGCAGGGGTCACAGCAGGTGGCCGGCGTGCGTGGAGGGGGCGGGTACATTTTCAATTTGAACTCAAGGGGACAGACTTAACTATGAACCGCGGGCAAGTTGCCCCTCGGAATTCGGGCGATGGGGCCAAACGGGGGTGCGTGAGCCAGACACGAGGTGAACGCCGACGGACCAGGTTTACGATCGGGGTCCCTTCCGTGGGGGCATAGATCCCATTACGGGGGCTCAATCCTCATGACCTCTCACCTCCCAAAGGCCCCGCCCCCTAATGCCCTCACATTGCGGTTAGGATTCCAAACATAGACATTGTGGGGGGACTCAAGCATGCAGTCCACGGCACCCCAGCCACCACTGTTCTGTCTCGATGCGTCTGCGGAGTCTGGAAATCTCATATTAACGGGATCACAGGCAATGGGGTCCCCTGCTTGTGGCTTTGCCCCTTAGCATAAAGGTTTCCACGTTGTAATAAAGAATTATTAAGAAATAATCACTTTTAATAAAGAATTATTAAGAAATAATTCTTCATTGCCCTAGCTCCGTGGTCGGCAAACTGCGGCTCGCGAGCCACCTGCGGCTCTTTGGCCCCTTGAGTGTGGCTCTTCTGTGGCCTGGGCGAGTCTATGTTGAAGAAGTGGCGTTAGAAGAAGTTTACGTTTAAAAAATGTGGCTCTCCAAAGAAATTTCAATCGTTGTCCTGTTGATATTTGGCTCTGTTGACGAATGAGTTTGCCGACCACTGGTCTAGCTGGTGTGACTCAGTGGATAGAGCGTCGGCCTGCGGACTGAAGGGTCCCGGGTTCAGTTCCGGTCAAGGGCACATGCCCTGGTTTCGGGCTCGATCCCCAGTAGGGGGCGTGCAGGAGGCAGCCGATCCATGATTCTCTCTCATCATGGATGTTTCTCTCTCTCTCTCTCCCTCTCCCTTCCTCTCTGAAATCAATAAAAATCTACACGAATAAGAGAGTAAGATGCAAATTGACCGTACCTTCGCGACGCCCACCAGCCAATCAGGAGTGAGTATGCAAATGAACCCAACAAAGATGGCGGGCTAATCTGCATACGCAGGCACCTCTGGGCAGCGTGGGAAGGCGGGAAGGCGGCTCCGGCCGGAGCGAAGGCGGTGCCGGCAGCCAGGGGAAGGAAGGCCCGTTCTTGCACGAATCTTCGTGCATCGGGCCTCTAGTACGTTTAATAATAATAATAATAATAATAATAATAATAATAATAATTCTTTATTGTTAATAGCATTACACGTGTCCCCTTTTTCCCCCCATTAACTCCCTCCAGCCTGCCCCCACACCCCTACCCTATTGTCTGTGTCCATGGGCCATGCACACATGTATACAAAGTCCTTGGTTGATGACTTCCCACCCACCCACCCACCCTCCCCCGCCTGCCCTCCGAGATTCCACCCCCTGTTCCTTGCTTCCATGTCTCTGGATCGGCTCCGTTCATCCGTTTATTCTGCTCATTAGCTTCCCCCTGTGAGAGAGATCATGGGATCTGTGTCTTTCTCCCACCGGCTTATTTCACGCAGCGTCATGCTCTCCAGGTCCCTCCGTGCTGTCTCATGGGGTGAGGGTTCCTCCTTTTTCAGGGCTGCATAGTATTCCACGGTGTGCACGGCCCACAGCTTTCTTACCCACTCGTCCACCGGTGGGCCCCCGGGCTGTTTCCAGATCTGAGCCGTCGCAGATTCTGTTGCACGTACAACTTCCGCATTCTCCCCGGGAAAGGGGTGCCCGCTTGAGGCAAGCTCCCCGCGTGAGGCCAAAAGCAGACAAAACACACGGTCCCTTAGGAACGAGGAATGAACCGGCTCCAGGCCCGATCCGCTCCGTCGGCGGCTGCCACGGCGTTCCCGGGCCGTGGTCTCCCCAGGCCTCCAACGAGCTGGGGGATGAGGGATCGCACTCGCGCGTCAAATATCCGACCGAGCGCACGGGTCTGCCCGCGACGCAGCTGCCTCCCTCGAATAAATGCTCCCCGGTGGCTCACGGCCTGTGGTTAATGTCCGGGCACCCATAAACGTCATTTCTCACCCCGTTGCCCAGCCGTAGAACTGATTCTTTACGGGGAAGAGGAAAATGTTGCAGGTGCTCACTCGGCCATGTCCAGAGGTGCTGGCATCGTTTTCTTTTGCTTTTATTATTATTTTTTTAAAATATTTTTATGGATTTCAGAGAGGAAGAGAGATGGGGAAAGAGAAACATTAATGAGGAAAGAGAATCATGGATCAGCTGCCTCCTGCACACCTCCTACTGGGGATCGAGCTCACAACCCAGGCATGTGCCTTTGATTGGAATCGAACCCGGGACCCTTCAGTCCGCAGGCCAACGCTCTATCCACTGAGCCACACCAACGAGGGCTCCTTCCGCTTTTATTTATTTATTTTTTTTACATAATTTATTGATTTTTTTACAGAGAGGAAGGGAGGGGGATAGAGAGTTAGAAACATCCATGATGAGAGAGAAACATCGATCAGCTGCCGCCTGCACGCCCCCCCACTGGGGATCGAGCCCGCAACCCAGGCATGTGCCCTTGACCGGAACCCAACCATGACCTCCTGGTTCATAGGTCGACGTTCAACCACGAAGCTATGCCGGCCGGGTTCCTACATAATTTATGAACCAGTGTCACCGCAATAAATACAATTAAAAATTTGTTTGGCAGTTGCAATGCATCTTTCCCATTGTGTGCGTCCGATCGGAAGAAGAGAGATGCGACTGGGTTTCTTTGGTGGTGGTGGTTCTTTTTTAAATATATTTTTAATGATTTGAGAGAGAGGAAGGGAGAGAGAGAGAGAGAGAGAGAGAGAGAGAAACATCCATGAGGAGAGAGAATCATGGATCGGCTGCCTCCTGCACGCCCCCTACTGGGGATGGAGCCCACCACTGGGGCATGTGCCCTTGACTGGGAATCGAACCCAGGACCCTTCACTCCACAGGCCCGGCGCTCTATCCACTGAGCCACACCGGCCAGGGCGAGACTGGGTTTCAAAATGTGAGACTGTAATGTGTGCCTCTGTCAACAGAATGACATTCCAGGGGTCCTCAAACGACGGCCCGCGGGCCACACGCGGCCCGCCGAGGACATGGATCCGGCCCGCCGGGGGCCGCTGCCTGTCCTGCTTAGCGGCCGACGCGTCCCGGGCCCGCAGTGCGCATAGGAATTTGTTCATCGTTGTTATTTTTTAAATGATAGTCCGGCCCTCCAACGGTCTGAGGGACCGTGAACTGGCCCCCTGTTTAAAAAGTCTGAGGACCCCTGTAAGCTGTCATTCCGAACCGCCAGGCTGTCCCCAGGCAGAGGAAAGGCATTTTCCTTCCACCGCAGGGCAGCACGGTCCCATGCCGACGACGTGGAGGCGATCGTTAGGAACGTCCCGTCTCGGGCAAACACGCCACGTTTACGGGGTCCTGGCGCTGTGGGTGGAACTGTCGGATCTGAGTGGTGGACGAACACGTCTTGCTTTTGTGACGCCCGAGGTGTGGGCGACGGGAATGGACCCCGAAGTCGGCAGAGTACACACGCCGGGAAGAATCCGGTATCTCGCTGCCATCACAGAACACGGTCCAGGGCACTGTCGTTAACCCCTGGCACCGGCAGATCCGTACGTCACGGCTCCGGAAGATGGTCATCAACCGAACGGGAAATGGATCAGAGCACTGGTCCCGTTTGCACTGGTCCTTACAAAGTACCATTAAAACAACAGGAAAGCCCTGGCCGGTGTGGCTCAGTGGATAGAGCGTCGGCCTGCGGACTGGAGGGTCCTGGGTTCGAATCCCGGTCAGGCCACAGGCCCGGGTTGCGGGGTAGATCCCCAGTTTGGGGGGGGCGGCGTGCAGGAGGCAGCCGATCCATGATTCTCTCTCCTCATGGATGTTTCTCTCTCTCCCTCTCCCTTTTGCTCTTAAATCAACTAAAAAATATATATACATATAAAGAGGTAATATGCAAATTAGGCCGGGACGCTGTAACAGGTCATGACCGGACAGGAGGAGGACTGTAGTGGAGACAGAGACAGAGACAGAGACAGAGACAGAGACAGAGACAGAGACAGGGGGGCCTGCCCGAACCGGCACTGTGGCTTGTGTGGCCCTGGAGCGGACACAGGCATGGGGGCCGGGGGACGCTGTGAGTCAGGCACGGGTCCCAACCCCCCCGCGGGGCGCCTCCTCACGCAATTTCAATTGCTCGCTGGGCCTCTAGTAATAAAATAAAATATAAACAGCCGAGACCGGTGTGGCTCAGTGGATAGAGCGTCGGCCTGCGGACTGAAGGGTCCCTCCCGGGTTCGATTCCGGTCAAGGGCATGGACCTTGGTGGCGGGCGCATCCCCAGTAGGAGGTGTGCAGGAGGCAGCTGATCGATGTTTCTCTCTCCTCGATGTTTCTAACTCTCTCTCCCTCTCCCTTTCTCTCTGTAAAAAATCAATAAAATACATTAAAAAAAAAAACAGTAGGAAAAGATTTATCAAATGAGAAACGTTTTCTAGTCGGGTAATCCTCTCCTTTTAGGATCCTTACAATGTGTGACAGCACGCAGTGCTGTTTAATCGCTATCGTGCCTTGAAATGCAGCTACCCATGTCTTCACCGTCCTCCGCCCTCGGCCACGGGAATTCCTCGTGCTATAAAAACGGAATTCTTTGGGGTTAGAGTCACACACCCTCACAGCGGGTGATGTAGGGCACCATGAGTTCCTCTGGAATCCTTTCCCATCCAATGTATGTGAATTTCTCTCTCTTTTTTTCTTTTCTTTATCGTTTTACTAGCAGCCGGTGCACGAATTCGTGATGGGTGGGGTTCCTCGGCCTGGCCGGCGATCAGGGCTGATCCGGGCCGTGTCGCCCAGTCCTGATCGGGACCGATTGGGGCCAGCCGGCCAGCCGGGGGGAGGGACCACGGGAGGTTGGCTGTGGAAGTGCACTGACCACCTGGGGGGGGGGGGAGCTCCTGCATTGAGCATCTGCCCCCTGGTGGTCAGTGCCCGTCATAGCAACCGGTCGACCAGTCGTAATGGTTGCTTAGGCTTTTATATATATAGATTGATTTGAGAGAGGAAGGGAGGGGGAGAGAGAGAGAGAGAAACATCAACGATGAGAGAGAGTCATCTATCAGCTGCCTCCTGCACGCCCCCTACTGGGGATCGAGCTCACAACCTGGGATCAAACAGTGACCTCCCATTTCATTGGTCGACACTCAACCACTGAGTCATGCTGGCCTGGATAAATACACTTTTATTGATTTCAGAGAGGAAGGAAGAGAGAGAGAGAAAGATCAACGATAGAAGACAATCATGGATCCGCTGCCTCCTGCACGCCCCACCGTGGGTATCAAGCCCGCAACCCGGGCACGTACCCTGACCAGGAAGCGAACTGTGACCTCCTGGTTCATAGGTTGACACTCAACCACTGAGCCACACTGTCCCAGATAAATATACTTTAATTGATTTCAGAGAGGAAGGAAGAGAGAGAGAGAAGCATCAATGCTGGGAGAGAATCATGGATTGGCTGCCTCCTGCACACCCACTACTGGGGACCAAGCCTGCAACCCGGGCATGTACCCCGATCAGGAATCAAACCATGACCTCCTGGTTCATAGGTTGATACTCAACCACTGAGCAACCCTGGCCTGGCTAAATATACTTTTATTGATTTCAATATACTTTTATTGATTTCAGAAAGGAAGGAAGAGAGAGATAGAAACATCAATGTTGGGAGAGAATCATGGATCGGCCGCCTCCTGCACGCCCCCTACGGGGGATGGAGCCCGCAACCCAGGCGTGTGCCCTTGACCGGGAATCGAACCCTGACTTCCTGGTTCCTAGGTTGATGCTCAACCACTGAGCCACACTGGCTGGGCGAAAGAAGCATTTTTAGACCTAGGAAATTTTTTTATTAAAAAATACGTTTTTATTGATTTCAGAGAGGAAGGGAGAGGGAGAGAGAGAAACATCCATGAGGAGAGAGAATCATGGATCGGCTGCCTCCTGCCCGCCCCCTACTGGGGATCCAGCCCGCAACCCAGGCAGGTGCCCTTGACCGGAATCGAACCCGGGACCCTTCCGTCCGCAGGGTGACGCTCTATCCACTGAGCCGCACCAGCCAGGGCCAGACCTAGGACATCTTTAACGTCGCCTGGCTGTGATGGAAACTATATGCAATAGGGATTTAACTATTCCTGTCACACCATATTTTTTGCCACCAGGTACAATTTTTACCACCGGAATGCACTACACATTCATGGGGCGGGGTTGGGGGGAGAAGGGCAAACATAACTCAAATGATAAAAGGTCAAAAAGATAGCTTGACTTGGTTCAGAGTCGTAATAGCGGGACGCAATGAACAATCGTTGTTCCTACTGTATATATAGTCTGGGTCCTTTAAATATATTGCAAAAACATGTGGACACACAGCCCTGGCCGGTGTGGCTCCATGGATAGAGCGTCGGCCTGTGGACTGAAGGGTCCCAGGTTCGATTCCGGTCAAGGGCCCATGCCCGGGTTGTGGGCTCCATTCCCAGTAGGGGGAATGCAGGAGGCAGCCGGTCCATGATTCTCTCTCCTCGTGGATGTTTCTCTCTCTCTCTCTCTCTCCCTTTCTCGCTCAGACAAATAAACATCTCTATATATTTTTTAAAAATCTATGCGTTTACCTTTTTTTTTTCAAATCGAGTGATTAATGCTTAACTCTGAGCCCACAGCAGCGTGCATGCGTCCTGATTTCTGCATCTATTGCCCATTCTGAAATAGGATTAACACCTCTGCTGGGACCACACAGGCATACCCCCTAAAGCACTGGGCCTCGGCCCGGGATGAGTGAGTGTCAGCGAGGTTCCCCCCATCTAGTCGGTCCCAGCCCATCCCATCAGCGCGGCCCCGGAGACACCCCGCCTCACCTCCATGCTGCAGACACTTCATCTGTTCTCTGGACATTACCATGAGGGCAGGGCCCCTGACTCCACCGCTAATGGGGGGCTGCCAGCCTTATTGCCCCTAACTGCCCTCCCCTGCTGGCCTGGTTGCCCCAAACTGCTCTCCCCTGGTGGCCTGATCACCCCTAACCACTCTGCCTGCCTGCCTGATCGCCCCTAACCATCTCTTTCTCTCAGCCGTCACTGACCCCGAGCATCTCCCGCGTCCGATCAAAATGCCGCACGCGCCCTTCCCCGAATTTCAGAAACAGCTGCAGAGGGTCCCCCCGGGTTTATCCGGCAGCCCAGCCTTGCCGTTCACGGAATAATTTGAACCCCGACTCTTAAAAGCACAAATAGCAAGCATCTCCTCCATTAACCGGGACTGTTACACGTGAAGGATGTGGTACCATTTAATTTATTTTTTAAATGTATTTTTATTGATTTCAGAGAGAGGAAGAAAGGAGAGAGAGAAACATCTATGATGAGCGAGAATTGTGGATTGGCTGCCTCCCGCATGCCCCCTACTGGACATGGAGCCTGCAACTGGGGCATGTGCCCTGACGGAGAGTCAAAACCATGATGTCCTGGTTCGTAGGTTGATGCTCAACCCCTGAGCCACACCAGCCGAGCAGAACAATGCTTTTATATCTAATTTTAAACTCTTCAAACTGCTTGGCTCCTAATTCCTGGGAGCAAAGCAGTGGTTTCACCTGAGTCCAGGGCCAATTAAAACGTTCACACAACCATGAACATAAAGGCATCCTATCTAATAAAAGAGTAATATGCAAATTGACCGTCACTCCAACACACAAGGTGGCTGCCCCCATGTGGACACAAGATGGCCACCACAAGATGGCCAGCAGGAGAGGGCAGTTGGGAGGGACCAGGCCTGCAGGAGAGGGAAGTTGGGGGGGGGGGGCTCCAGGCCAGCAGGGGAGGGCAGTTGTGGGAAGTTAGGGATGACCAGGCTAGCAGAGGAGGGCAGTTCGGGGGGACCAGGCCTGCAGGAGAGGGCAGTTGGAGGGGACCAGGCCTGCAGGGGAGGGCAGTTGGGGGCGACCAGGCCAGCAGGGGAGGGCAGTTGGGGGAGACCAGGCCTGCAGGGGAGGGCAGTTAGGGGCAACCAGGCTGGCAGGGGAGGGCAGTTAGGGGCAACCAGGCTGGCAGGGGAGGGCAGTTAGGTGTCGATCAGGCTGGCAGGGGAGTGGTTAGGGGGTGATCAGGCTGGCAGGCAGGCAAGCAGTTGGGAGCCACTCCCCTCCAGTCCTGGATTGTGAGAGGGATCCCAGATTGGAGAGGGTGCAGGCTGGGCTGAGGGACACACACACATTCCCTCCCCCCGCGCCCCCGCCGTGCATGAATTTCGTGCACTGGGCCTCTAGTATAGCTATATTTTAAGATAAAGGCATCCTATATAATAAAAGCCTAATATGCTAAGTGTCTGGTCATCCAGTCGGCTGTTCAACCAATCAAAGCGTAATATGCTAATGATATGCTAAGGCCACTCAACCGCTCGCTATGACGTGCACTGACCACCAGGGGGCAGACATTCAGATCAGTAGGTTAGCTTGCTGCTGGGGTCTGGTTGATCAGGACTGAGCGAGATGGGCCGGACCCGCCTTGGAGCCCTCCCCCGGTCCCTCCACGGCTGGCCAACCTCCCGCGTCCCTCCCCGGCCCCCATCGTGCACCAGTGGGGGGTCCCTCAGCCTGGCCAGCGCCCTCTTGCAATCCGGGCTAAGAGATCCCCCACCCCCCACCCCGAGTGCACAAATTTCGTGCACCAGGTCTCTAGTGTTACATAAAAACGTAAAACATTGGCCCTAGCAGGTTGGCTCAGTGGATAGAGCGTCGACCTGTGGACTGAAGGGTCCCGGGTTCGATTCCCGATCAGGGCACATGCCTGGGTTGCAGGTTCAATCCCCAGTAGGGGGCGTGCAGGAGGCAGCTGATCCATGATTCTCTCTCCTCATGGATGTTTCTCTCTCTCTCCCTCTCCCTTCCTTTCTGGGGGTGAAAAAGAAAAGTAAAACATTGAAACACTGAAAGTCTATTTCACCGCTGTGTGGGTACCCATGTGTGCATCGCCTTCACCCCAAAATGTTCATTTCTTTTATCTCTGATTTTAAAACACACAGAGACACTTCATGTGGCCGTTGGTAGATGAGTGGATAGAGATGGGGTACATATACACGATGGAATACGACTCGGCCATGATAAAGAATGGCATCGTGCTGTTTGCAAAAACATGGATGAATCTAGAGCAGCCGTGGGCAAACTATGGCCCGCGGGCCGGATCCGGCCCGTTCGGCTGTTCTATCCGGCCCGCGGAGCCGAAAGAGCAGAGGGTTCTCTTGCTCTCCCCTCCGCTCCTTTACTTTGAATTTATATTAGTTCACACAAACACTCCATCCATGCTTTGGTTCCGGCCCTCCGGTCCAGTTTAAGAACCCATTGTGGCCCTCGAGTCAAAAAGTTTGCCCACCCCTGATCTAGAGGGTATTATGCTAAGTACTAGAGGCCCGGTGCATGAAATTCGTTCACGGGGAAGGGGATCCCTCAGCCTGGCCTGCACCCTCTCCAATCTGGGACCCCTCAGGGGATGTCTGATGGGATCGGGCCTAAACTGGGGGTCGGACATCCCTCTCACAATCCAGGACCGCTGGCTCCCAACCGCTCACCTGCCTGCCTGCCTGATCGCCCCTAACCCCTCTGCCTGCCTGGCTGATGCCTCTAACCCCTCCGCCTGCCAGCCTTATTGCCCCTAACTGCCCTCCCCTGCTGGCCTGGTTGCCCCTAACTGCTCTCCCCTGGTGGCCTGATCGCCCGTAACCCTTCTGCCTGCAGGCCTGATCACCCCTAACCGCTCTGCCTGCCAGCCTTATTGCCACTAACTGCCCTCCCCTGCTGGCCTGTTTGCTCCTAACTGCTCTCCCCTGGTGGCCTGATCACCCCTAACCCTTCTGCCTGCCGGCCTGATCACCCCTAACCCTTCTTCCTGACGGCCTGATCACCCCTAACCCTTCTGCCTGCCGGCCTGATCACCCCTAACCACTCTCCCCTGCCGGCCTGATCACCCCTAACTGCTCTGCCTGCCAGCCTTATTGCCCCTAACTGCACTCCCCTATGGCCTGGCTGATGCCCCTAACCCCTCTGCCTGCTGGCCTGATCGCCCCTAACCACTCTCCCCTGCCGGCCTGATCACCCCTAACCACTCTGCCTGCCTGCCTGATCACCCCTAACCATCTCTGCCTCAGCCCCGCCACTGTGGCTTTGTCTGGAAGGATGCCCGGAAGGATGTCTGGAAGACGTCTGGTCTATCCGGTCTAATTAGCATATTACCCTCTTATTAGTATAGATAATAAGGCCGACAGATGAAGACAAGTATCGTATCTTTCATTGACATGTGGAACCTAAAAGCAACAAAGATGGTGGTTGGAGCGTCAGCCCATGCCCTGAGGGATCGTGGGTTCAATTTCCCGATAGAGACGCATACGTGGGTTGTGGGTCCGAACCCCCCGCCCCGGTTGGGATGCATGCGGCAGGCTACCAGTCCATGTGTCCCTCTCACATCGATGTTTCTCTGTCTCTCTCTTCCTCCTCCTTCCCTCCCTCCTTCCCACTCTTTCTAAAAACCAGTGGGAAAAAAATTTCAGGTGAGGATTAACAACAAAGAAAAAAAACCTATACTAATAAAAGGGTAATATGCTAATTAGACCAGACATCCTTCCGGACATCCTTCCAGACAAAGCCACGGTGGCGGGGGCTGAGGTAAAGGCGGTTAGGGGCGATCAGGCTGGCAGGGGAGAGCAGTTAGGGGCGATCAGGCAGGGAGGCAGGCAAGCGGTTAGGAGCCAGCGGTCCCGGATTGCGAGAGGGATTTCCGACTGCCGGTTTAGGGCCGATCCCAGCCTGGCCTGCAGCGATTGGGCCTAAACCCGCAGTCGGACATCCCCTGAGGGGTCCCGGATTGGAGAGGGTGCAGGCCGGGCTGAGGGACCACCCCCACCCCCACCCCCTGGGCATGAATTTCATGCATCAGGCCTCTAGTAAATAATAATAGCCTGGCCGGTGTGGCTCAGTGGATAGAGCATCAGCCTGCAGACTGAAGGGTCCCGGGTTCAATTCCCGGTCAATGGCACATGCCCAGGTTGCAGGCTCCATCCCCAGTAGGGGGCGTGCAGGTGGCAGCTGATGCATGATTTTCTCTCATCATGGATGTTTCTCTCTCTCTCTCCCTCTCCCTTCCTCCCTGAAATCAATAAAAATGTAGATAAAAATAATTATTATTAGCTGATAGATGTTTCTCTCTCATCGATGTTTCTAACTCTCTATCCCTCTCCCTTCCTCTCTGTAAAAAAAATCAATGAAGTATATTTTAAAAAATAATAATAACTATTATTATTATTATTATACAAAACAGGAACACAGCCATGGTATAAGGAACAAGGTGATGGTGGGCCAAGTGGAAGGGGGTGATGGGTAAATAACCAAAGAGACATGTTGGGGAGCCCTGGAGAAGGCCAAACCCCGTGTGTGATGGACAACGTGGCCTTGCCCGGCCCTCTGCACCCCCATGGGGGTCAGGGGCTACTGATTTCTTCCCATCTCCGCACTTCCGACCCCATCCCCTAAGCCCATGTCAAACTCAGGGCCCGCGGGCCACATGCGGCCCACAACCAATATTTTTGTGGCTCAGCCAATAGAACTGTATGTCAGAAACATTTTCATAAAAATGTCCCTTAATTTTTACGATATCCTGTTACACACAATCCTATATAAATAAAAGGCTAATATGCAAATTGTCCCCTTGACCAGAGTTCGACCAGGAGTTCAACTGGGAGTTTGACCGGGGGGCGGAACCGGCGGACCAACTGCCCGAGGCCCATATTCCTGGCCGGCCCTGCTCCCCATCGTCTACCCCCCCCATTGGAGGCGGGGCCAGCTGGTCTACCCCCTGCAGGAGCCCCTACCCCGGCTGGCCTGGCCCAATAAGCCCCCGATTGGGCCAGGCGGCCAGACCTCACCCGTGCATGAATTTGTGCACCGGGCCTCTAGTCCTATCTAATAAAAGAGTAATATGCAGATTGACCATCACTCCAACACACAAGATGGCTGTCCCCCATGTGGTCAAAGATCCTGCCCCCATGTGGACACAAGATGGCCACCACAAGATGGCCAGCAGGAGAGAGCTGTTGGGAGGGACCAGGCCTGCAAGGGAGGGCAGTTGTGGGCAATCATGCCAGCAGGGGAGGGCAGTTATGAGGGACCAGGCCTGCAAGGGAGAGCAGTTGGGGGCGACCAGGCCTGCAAGGGAGGGCAGTTGGGGGGGAACAGGCCTGCAGGGGAGGGCAGTTGGGGGGAACCAGGCCTGCAAGGGAGGGCAGTTAGGGGTGACCAGGCCTGCAGGGGAGGGCAGTTAGGGGGGACCAGGCCTGCAGGGGAGGGCAGTTAGGGGGGACCAGGCCTGCAGGGGAGGGCAGTTAGGGGCAAACAGGCTGGCAGGGGAGCAGTTAGGCATCAATCAGGCTGGCAGGGGAGTGGTTAGGGGGTGATCAGGCTGGCAGGCAGAAGCGGTTAGGGGCAATCAGGCAGGCAGGCAGGTGAGCGGTTGGGAGCCAGCAGTCCTGGATTGTAAGGAAGATGTCCGACTGCCCGTTTAGGCCCGATCCCAGTGGAGGGGTCCCAGATTGGAGAGGGTGCAGGCTGGGCTGAGGGACACCCCCCTCCCCCATGCACGAATTTCGTGCACCGGGCCTCTAGTTGTTAATAATGAACAAAACGCTCGCTCATGACCGATGACTGTCACCTTGTGGCATTCATTTCCCTCATGTGCCTCACGCGCAGACGCGCCATTTCTCCCCACGGACACCAGCAGCGAAGGTTCTAGCAGCCGGTGGCCACGTCCTCCGTCTCGGGCTGCCTTGGTGTGGCGTGCGCAACAGGAACTGTCTTGCTTTCGGAGAAGGAGGAAAACAGGTTTATTTGCGTGACGCGTATTCATGTGTGCCGTGATTCGGTGCCTCGTAGGGTCGTGTTCGAGGAAAGCATTCATTTCTATGAACACGTCCTATCATTTTAGGTTCACGGTGACGCGTTTATGTCAGCCCTTCGCCGTCAGCACGTCTCTATCGCCATAAAACTACGTTTCTGTGGAAATGGAAGCTTTTGGCCGAAACCGGTGTGGCTCAGTGGATAGAGCGTCGGCCTGCGGACTGAAGGGTCCCGGGTTCGATTCCGGTCAAGGGCATGTACCTGGGTTGCGGGCACATCCCCAGTGGGGGGTGTGCAAGAGGCAGCTGATCGATGTTTCTCTCTCATCGATGTTTCTAACTCTCTCTTCCTCTCCCTTCCTCTCTGTAAAATATCAATAAAATATATTAAAAAAAAAAAAAAAGAAAGAAAATGGAAGCTTTTGTTTGTTTGTGGCTCGCATCCCGGTAAACCTTGTGTATCTGGCCCGTGTTCGCCTCTGTGTTTGACATGCCTGGCCTAGGGACCCCATCGGCATCCCTTGAGCCAGAACTTGCGTGCAGTTACACACGCCACACGTGTGCCGAGCCGCGTCGCGCGGAGAAACGAGAGCACGGAACACGGTGTCCTGGGTGGCCAAGGGGGACTTTATTTTAACTCCGAGTTACCGCGACAACAGGGTTTCAGGAACCATCACCGGCATGCACGCGTGTTACACGGAACTTCCTTGCGACGCAGGCGAGACGCGGTCCCCGTTTCTGTTCTCCCCTCCCCCCTGAACCCCGCTTCAGGGTCCACTTCCTGTCCGGATCCTTCATCGCCCCGACTTTCCTCCTCACGCAGCAGTACTGACCTTGGGAACAAATGCCTGTGTGTGTGTGTCACCGTTGAAACGCCAGGAATACAAGGGTTAAAAACAGACCGGACGGCGTGGCTCCGGGGTTGAGCATCAACCTAGGAACCAGGAGGTCCCGGGTTCGATTCCCGGTCAAGGGCACAGGCCCGGGTTGCGGGCTCGATCCCTAGTGGGGGGCGTGCAGGAGGCAGCCGATCCATGATTCTCTCTCATCATCGATGTTTCTCTCTCTCTCTCTGTCTCTCTTCTTCTAGGAAATCAATAAACACACACACACACACACACACACACACGTGTTTAAAGCTTTTAAAAACCACCAGGATGTGGATCTGTAACTCAAGAATGAACACCAGTGGGTGACTTGAAAGCACGTGGCTGGAAGTAGATCTCCAACAACAACAACAAAAAACAACGAACAAACTCATAGACACAGACAACCATAATACAGTGATTATCAGAGGGGGTGGGGTCGGGGGGGAGGTAGAAAAAGGTGAAGGGGGGATAGATGGGGACGGAGGGAGACCTGACTTGGGGGTGGTGAACACCCAACAGGCTGTACAGGGGACGGAGGGTCCATTCCACCCCCGGAATTCTACCTCCACAGTTTTATTACCCAGTGTGGCCCCGATACAGTCGATCATTTTTTTCCTTAAAAAAAAAGAAAGCTTAGGTCCCTTCTGAGCAAAATAATTCCATTTTCCTGTAGGATGTTGCAAGCAAAACCTGAATGGCGGCGACGCGTACGGCCGAGAGTTGAATAACCTGGAACGTGTGTTGGTGCTGAGGCTACGCTTCCCGAAAGCTCCCTTTGTGACACACGGGACACGCATCCTTCCTTCTCTCCGCACGGCACGCGGATCCAACAGTTCACCCTACACGTACCTATCGGGCACGCTTGCATCATGTATGTACATGCTGCAGGTTATGTCGCCCTCCGGCACACGGTTCCACGCCACGTGTCCCAAAGTCCGTGGCCGTCGAGGATCGCAGACGTTGACGGGACACGATGATGTGGAAGACGAATTCCCACGTGCGATCACGTCAGCGAGAAGCCTCCAACGTTTCCTATAACCGCGTGGCGGACGTGCAGCCATTTCCGGAACGTGGGCCGCGCCGGCGATGTCCGTGACGTTGGGACGACCCCACGGCTCCGTGCTTTAAACACCTCCTCCTCCTCCTCCTCGGGGAGAGACCACACGGCGTGCCGCCACGAATCCACACGTGGGGAACCCTGCGTCGCGTGTGCTCGATAACACGGATCATCGCCGCCTTCCCATCGTCCAGCACTTACCAGCGTCCACTCCCGGTCGAGCGGACGGACGGGCCTTGCTTCACGGTCAGGTCGCGTGGGCTAAGACCGGCCGGACGCCTTTCGAATCGCATCCTCCCTGCGGTTGGAGCGGTGGCCGCGTCGTGCGGGCCACGGCGCCCGATCCGACGGTGCGGGAACTGATGCCGGGTGCCGTGGCCCACACACACACTCTCTGCAGGTGGATGGGTTCCCTTTGGCCCCGTCCCGGCGTCCGTGTGTGCATGCGGCCGTCGGACACGCTCCTGGTCACCCCCTCCTGCGTGTGCATGAGTGCACCGGCTTGGCTCACGGAAGGCACACGTCTAACCTATGTCCTGTGATGATGCACTGTCCGCCTTGATGTCCCCCCCCACCCCCACCCCCCCGACGGCATCACCCCGGGGCCCGAGATGGCGCGTGCAGGGGGTCAGCTAGAGAGTGCATCCCGGTCTGCGTGTCACGTCGCACAGTGACCAGACGTGCAGAGGAGGGGGGTGTGGGCAGGGTGTCTCCGGGGCCCCCCGCACGGCTACGGGCTGCGTCCCCGGTCCAGCACCCCCTGGGGACACTGGCAGGACAGGCTGGGGGATGAGGAGCAGCACATCTGCAGCCACGGCTTCCAGAGGAGGTGACCCACGGACAACTGGCTGGTCACGTGGCCCGCGGTGCGGACGTGGCGCTCCGCTGCCTCCTGCATGGCCCCCAGGATCTCCCAGAAGCGCGGCTCGGCGCTCGGCGTCACGGGGTGCCTCTCCCGGGGGTCCCGGGACACGTCGAAGAGCAGCGGCGGGTGGTGGCGGGTGACGAAGCGCCCGTGGCAGAAGCACACGTGTGTGTGGAAGCAGCCGTTGGCGCCCTCGGGCGCGAAGTTGGGCGTGAAGAGGAAGGCCTTCCAGACGGAGGTGCCTGGGGTGGACAAGGGCAGAAGTTGGGGTCACGGGGGAAGGGTCAGGGGGGTCACCACCAACCAGGACGCGCTCGGAACCCCGCGGCCCCGCGCTGCAGGCAGGGCAGAGCTCAGCATTCGGTCGCGGGGGAAGCGTGTGGCGAAAAGAGGAAGCAGCGTCGCTTAGAAAGACAGAACCGGCCCGGCCGGGTGGCTCAGTGGATAGAGCGTCGGCCTGCGGACGGAAGGGTCCCGGGTTCGATCCCGGTCAAGGGCATGTACCTTGGTTGCGGGCACATCCCCAGTGGGAGGTGTGCAGGAGGCAGCTGATGGATGTTTCTCTCTCATCGATGTTTCTAGCTCTCTATCCCCATCCCTTCCTCTCTGTAAAAAATCAATAAAATATATTTAAAAAAAAAAAAAAAGAAAGAAAGACAGAACCTGCCCGGCCAGTGTGGCTCAGTGGTTGAGCATCGACCTAGGAACCAGGAGGTCACAGTTCGATTCCTGGTCAAAGGCACAGGCCCGGGTGGTGGGCTCCATCCCCAGGAGGGGGCGTGCAGGAGGCAGCCCATCCATGATTCTCTCTCCTCATGGATGTTTCTGTCTCTCTCTCCCTCCCTCTCCCTTCCTCTCTGAAATCAATAAAAACATATTAAAAAAAAACCAAACTGAAACCTGTTTTTTTCTAAGTGGACAACTTTCGTTGTTTTTTTTTAATTTAAGATATTCATTTACTTATTTACTTTTGCTTAATCCTCCCCCGAGAATGTTTTTTCTATTGCTAGAGAGAGTGGAAGGAAGGGACCCAGAAGGGAGAGAGAGAGGGAGAGAGAGAGAGAGAGAGAGAGAGAGAGAGAGAGAGAGAGAGAGAAACACATCGATGGGCTGCCTCCCACATGAGCCCTGACCAGCACTCAGGCCAGGGAGGAGCCTGCAACTGAGGTCCATGCCCTTGACCAGAATCGAACCCGGGACCCTTCAGTCCACGGGCTGATGCTCTATCCACTGAGCCACACCAACTAGGGCAGAATATGACATTTAAAAAAAATATATATATATATATCATATAAGAAAATATAATATAGTAAAATAAATATAAAATATATAATAAAAAAAATATATATTTTTTATTGCCCTAGCCCCGTGGTCGGCAAACTGCGGCTCGCGAGCCACATGCGGCTCTTTGGCCCGTTGAGTGTGGCTCTTCCACAAAATACCAAGGCCTGGGCGAGTCTATTTTGAAGAAGTGGCGTTAGAAGAAGTTTAAGTTTAAAAAATTTGGCTCTCCAAAGAAATTTCAATTGTTGTCCTGCTGATATTTGGCTCTGGTGACTAATGAGTTTGCCGACAACTGACCTAGCCGGTCTGGCTAAGTGGGTACAGCATCAAGTCTGCAGACTGAAGGGTCCCGGGTTCGATTCCCGGTCAGGGCACATGCCCAGGTTGCGGGCTCGATCCCCAGTAGGGGGCGTGCAGGAGGCAGCCGGTCCGTGATTCTCTCTCATCATGGATGTTTCTCTCTCTCTCTCCCTCCCTCTCTCTCTCTCTCTCTCCCCTTCTTCCTTCCTTTCTGAAATCGATAAAAAAATTTTTTAAAATATTTTTTTAAAAATGAAAGAACCAAAGCATGAATTCCTCCTGCCTTGCTGCCCAGGACACAGGAGACCAAGGAAGCCACGGCCCCCACGTGTGGACTTGGACCCCTCACCGCCGGGCATCGCTTCCTCATCCCCGCTGGTCCTCTCTCTGTCGCTCGCTCTCCTCCTCCGCACTTCCCCTCAACCTCCTGTTTCACAGGCCACTTTGCAGAGCTGGGTGGGGAGCGATCGGCCCCACACGCCCAGAAATCACTGGGTCTGGCCCCCCCAGGCACGAGGGCTGAGTTCATCCAACGTCTGATCCAGCAGAGCCGGCTCGTGTCCACGCGGACGGCTGTGTGTGGCCCGGGAATGAGGTCACACGTACCCCGTGGCTCTCGGCAGTGGCAGGAAAAGGGTCCCACCCTGCCGTGCTGGGAAGAGGACCCAAAGCCTGCTGGCCTCCGCACACAATGCGAATGACGCCGTCATGCCAGCCCCGTACACGGTCCACCGGGACGTGTCCAGCGGGCTCACGACTCGCACACGGGGACCAATGGCGTAAAAGCTCCCGGGTCCGCCCCCTCCTGCCCTCCAGGGTTTTAAACACACAGCTGGGTTTCTGCGGAACTGACATGGGAGGAAGAGCGGGGCTCCCTCTTGGCATGGACCACTGCAGGCGCACGCACACACACGCATGCACATGCATGCACACACAGTTGAATACACACGCACACAGCTCGCACATGCACACACAAACATGCACACACATGCACGCGCACACAATTGAATACACGGGTGCGCACACGTGCACATGTGTACACACAGCTCGTGCATGCACACGTGAACACAGAGAGCTACACACATGTACACAGCTGCACACATGTACACAGATGTGCATGTGCACATGGTTGAATACACAGGTATACACGTGTGCACACATGCACATGTGTACGCACAGCTTGCACATGCAAACATACACAGACACACTTGTACACAGCTGCGCACACATGCGCATGTATGCTCACATGTACACAGCTGCACACATGTGCAACCACACACGTACACAGCTGCACATGTGTGCCATTTTTGCACACATATGCACACACATGTGCAGCCACACCCATGCACACACAGCCATCGAGAACCATCTCACACGCTGCACCTCACTTAGCATCTCTTCAGCCTGGAGAACGCCCCAACGTATCCGATCCACGCACGCAGGAGTCTGGCGAACAGACGTTATCTTTGGGGTGAAGGGGACACCCTAATAGGCGACTGTGACCCGACGTGCAGAAGGCCACCACTTACTAAACGTCACTGAGCCGGACCGGCCGGTCTGTGGGTCAGGGCTTCACGAAGGGCCCGCACGTTCCCCATCAGGGGGGTGTATGGAGCCCGGAGCAGGGCGGTCACGCTGTTTTGCACACGTGAGCCCTGGATCCCCACACGTGAACATTTCAGAAGGAGATGCCTCGATGGTGAAGCGGTTAATTTCCTGCCTTCCGACCAGAAGAGCCGACTGCTCCTCCGACATCCCCTGACAGATACCAGTTCTCAGAAGTGCTCTCTGGGTCTGCGAACGCGGCACAGAGGAACCAAAACATAAATTAAAACAAAAACCACAGAGAACGAACGTGCGTGGGCCGACTGCCCCTCGGGACAGAAGGTGACGCCCTTCATGTTCTTCTTACTGATTTTTTTTAAAAAAACTGGTTTCAGAGAGGAAGGGCGAGGGAGAGAGACACATCCATGAGGGGAGAGAATCAGGGACCGGCTGCCTCCTGCATGCCCCCTACTGGGGATGGAGCCCAGAACCCGGGCGTGTGCCCTTGACCGGGAATCGAACCCGGGACCTCCTGGTTCCTAGGTCGACACTCAACCCCTGAGCCACGCCGGCCGGGTTCCTCGCTGTATGATGAAAGCCTGGTTAAAGAAACGGTGGAATGGCCAGAACAACCAGAGACCAGAACACCGTGGCCCCTCGCCCAGGCTGGCCCCGCCCCCCAGGGAGCAGGCAGGCAGGCAGGCAGAGTGGTTAGGGGCGATCAGGCAGGCAGGCAGAGTGGTTAGGGGTGATCAGGCAGACAGGGAGCAGTTAGGGGTGATCAGGCAGGCAGGGGAGTGCTTAGGGGTGATCAGGCAGGCAGGCAGAGTGGTTAGGGGCGATCAGGCAGGCAGGCAGAGTGGTCAGGGGAGATCAGGCAGGCAGGGGAGTGGTTAGGGGCGATGAGGCAGGCAGAGTGGTTAGGGGCGATCAGGCAGGCAGGCAGAGTGGTTAGGGGTGATGAGGCAGGCAGAGTGGTTAGGGGTGATCAGGCAGGCAGGCAGAGTGGTTAGGGGCGATCAGGCAGGCAGGGGAGTGCTTAAGGGTGATCAGGCAGGCAGGCAGAGTGGTTAGGGGCGATCAGGCAGGCAGGCAGAGTGGTTAGGGGCGATCAGGCAGGCAGGCAGAGTGGTTAGGGGTGATCAGGCAGACAGGGAGCAGTTAGGGGTGATCAGGCAGGCAGGGGAGTGCTTAGGGGTGATCAGGCAGGCAGGCAGAGGGGTTAGGGGCGATCAGGCAGGCAGGCAGAGTGGTTAGGGGCGATCAGGCAGGCAGGCAGAGTGGTCAGGGGAGATCAGGCAGGCAGGGGAGTGGTTAGGGGCGATGAGGCAGGCAGAGTGGTTAGGGGCGATCAGGCAGGCAGGCAGAGTGGTTAGGGGCGATCAGGCAGGCAGGGGAGTGCTTAGGGGTGATCAGGCAGGCAGAGTGGTTAGGGGCGATCAGGCAGGCAGGCAGAGTGGTTAGGGGCGATCAGGCAGGCAGGGGAGTGCTTAGGGGTGATCAGGCAGGCAGGCAGAGTGGTTAGGGGCGATCAGGCAGGCAGGCAGAGTGGTTAGGGGCGATCAGGCAGGCAGGCAGAGTGGTCAGGGGAGATCAGGCAGGCAGGGGAGTGGTTAGGGGCGATGAGGCAGGCAGAGTGGTTAGGGGCGATCAGGCAGGCAGGCAGAGTGGTTAGGGGCGATCAGGCAGGCAGGCAGAGTGGTTAGGGGTGATCAGGCAGACAGGGAGCAGTTAGGGGTGATCCCTTCCCCTCTGAAATTAAGAAAGATATAAAATTATTTAAATGCCCTAGCCCCATGGTTGGCAAACGGCGGCTCGTGAGCCACCGGCGGCTCTTTGGCCCTGGAGTGTGGCTCTTTCACAAAATACCACGGCCTGGGCGAGTCTGTGTTGAAGAAGTGGCGTTAGAAGAAGTTTAAGTTTAAAAAATGTGGCTCTCCAAAGAAATTTCCATCGTTGTCCTGTTGATATTTGGCTCTGTGGACTCATGACTTTGCCGACCACTGCCCTAGCCGGTGTGCCTCAGTGGCTAGAGCGTCGGCCTGCAGACTGGAGGGTCCCGGGTTCGATTCCAGTCAAGGGCACATGCCTGAGTTGCGGGCTCGACCCCCAGTATGGGGCGAGCAGGAGGCAGCCAATCAGGGATTCTCTCTCATCATGGATGTCTCTCTCTCTCTCTCTCTCTTCCTCTCTGAAATCAATAAATATATAAAATTATTTAAATGCCCTAACCAGTTTGGCTCAGTGGATAGAGCATCAACCCTAAGAATAAAGGGTCCCGGGTTCAATTCCCAGTCAAGGGCACACGCCCAGGTTGCGGGCTCCATCCCCCGTATGGGGCGTGTAGGAGGCAGCCGATCAGGGATTCTTTCTCATCATGGATGTTTCTTTCTCTCTCTCTCTCTCTCTCCCTCCCTCCCTCTCCCTTCTTCTCTGTAAACATATCCTCAGGTGAGGATTAAAAACGAAATAAATAAAAACAAAACAAACAAACAAACAAAAAAACCCACCCCACTCCGTGGGTTTTCCTGTGGTTTATTTTCAGTAGCCAACTTAGCACACTGTCAGGGACTACGAACGAAAGATAAATCTGTCCTAGTTTTTTTTTGTGTGTGTGTTTTTTTTCCCCTTGAGAGCTCAATGCTTTTATAAAAAAACAAAACAAAAAACACCTCGGTTTCCGTCTGCCCCTAAAACTGTTGTCGCTGTGGCACATCTTAAGATACCTTTCGCCCTCACCGGCGTGGCTCAGTGGATAGAGCGTCGGCCTGCGGACGGAAGGGTCCCGGGTTCGATTCCGGTCAAGGGCATGGACCTTGGTTGCAGGCACATCCCCAGGAGGGGGTGTGCAGGAGGCAGCTGATGGATGTTTCTCTCTCATCCACGTTTTTAACTCTCTATCCCTCTCCCTTTCTCTCTGTAAAAATCCATAAAATGTATTTTTTTTTTAAAAAAGTAAGCTTTTCCCTCACTGAGGATTCTTAGAGAAAATAACTCGATGGAAATGGCTCGGACACATTAGCTCCTCACGGATCACTCCGATTCACACGCCCCTGGATAGGTGTGTTCAGCGGCTCTTCTTGACGGCAGAGATTTACAGGGGATGCTGGGAGGACAGCGTGGATGTCCACGGAAATTAACCAGCGTGACCCGACAAAGTACTTTACTTTTTATTTTTTTAAGGGTTTAAAAAATATATATTTTTTATGCATTTCAGACAGGAAAGGAGCGGGAGAGAGAGAGACAGACAGAAACATCCATGAGGAGAGAGAATCATGGATCGGCTGCCTCCTGCACGCCCCCTCCTGGGGATCGAGCCCGCCACCCGGGCATGTGCCCTGGCGGGGAATCGAACCCGGGACCCTGCAGTCCGCAGGCCGACGCTCTAACCACTGAGCCACACCAGCCAGGGCTGAACACCATTTTGTAGAATAAATTCTGTTAGGTACATAGTGTTTTTTCTGGTGGTTTTTTTAAGGGATTGTTATTGTTTTTTTTTTTTTTAAATCACAAGGAAAACAGTTTCCAACAGGTCTGAGTGGGAAAAGAGGCAGGATTTCGGAGGCCCTGTGGGTTCAGCATCAGAACGGAGGCATCCCCGTGGGGGTTCTGTCCGACCAGATGGTGCATGAACGTGAGTGTGTGTTTCCTGGAAACAGTCACCAGCTTCAAACCCTGCAACCGTTCCTGGACCCGAGATTCTACCTGCCTTTCCAGGTAAACTTTATCCGTAAAATCACGCTGTCATCCGCCCAATTTTTATTACTTTTTTTATTTACTTACTAGAGGCCCGGTGCTGGAAATTCGTGCATGGAGGGGGTTGGCAAGTGTCCCTCAGCCCGGCCTGCACCCTCTCCAATCCGGGACCCCTTGAGGGATGTCCGACTGCTGGTTTAGGCCCGACCCCCGGGATTGGGCCTAAGTCGGTAATTGGACATCACTCGCAATTCGGGACCACTGGCTCCTAACCGCTCACCTGCCTGCCTGATCGCCCCTAACCCCTCTGCCTGCCTGATCACCCCCAACCCTTCTGCCTGCCTGCCTGATCGCCCCTAACCTCTGTTGCCTGCCTGCCTGACTGCCCCTAACCACTCTGCCTGCCTGCCTGATCGCCCCTAACCCCTCTGCCTGCCTGCCTGATCACACGTAACCACCTCTGCCTGCCTGCCTGCCTGCCCCTAACCCCTCTGCCTGCCTGATCACCCCTAACCCCTCTGCCTGCCTGCCTGATCGCCCCTAACCCCTCTGCCTGCCTGCCTGATCACACGTAACCACCTGTGCCTGCCTGCCTGATCACCCCTAAGCCCACTGTCGGCCTGCCTTATTGCCCCTAACTGCTTCTGCCTGCCTGCCTGATCACCCCTAACCCCTCTGCCTACCTGAATGCCCCTAACTGCTCTCCCCTGCTGGCCTGATCACCCCTAACTGCTCTCCCCTGCCGGCCTGATCGCCCCTAACTGCTCTCCCCTGCCGGCCTGATCGCCCCTAACTGCTCTCCCCTGCCGGCCTGATCGCCCCTAACTGCTCTCCCCTGCCGGCCTGATCGCCCCTAACTGCTCTCCCCTGCCGGCCTGATCGCCCCTAACTGCTCTTCCCTGCCGGCACGATCGCCCCTAACTACTATTTCCTGGCGACCTGATTGCCCCTCACTGCTCTCCCCTGCCTGCCTGATCACCCCTAACCGCTCTGCCTGCCTGCCTGATCACCCCTAACCGCCTCTGCCTCCGTGGCTTTGTCCGGAAGACGTCCGGTCCATCCGGTCTAATTAGCACGTTACCGTTTTATTCGTATAGATTTAATTTTTTTAACTTGTCACTGAATTCGTTGGGGTGACACTGGTAAATAAGAGGATATGGGCTACAGGGGTCCGATTGCATAAAACATCATCGGGACATTGCACGGCGTGTTTGTCACCCCCAGTCAAGCCCCCCTTCACCATTCATCCCCCGCTTACCCTCCTCTACCTCCCCCCACCTCCTTCCCCTCCGGCCATCACCATGATACGCGTCCTTGAGTTTTATTTCCTTAATTCCTTCTTCACTTTGGACACCCAGCCCCCCAACACCCCTCCCGTCCGACAGCTGTCATTCCGTCCTCTGTATCTGAATCGGTCTCTATTTTACAGCACTGATTCCTCTGTCCAAGGTTAAAGCCACCCTTTTCTAACACACACGGAATGGTCAACGTCAGGTCAGAATTCCCATTTGCGTGCCAAAAAAAAAAAAAAAAAAAAAAAAAAAAAAAGTAGTCTGTGCCACAGTCATGGTTATGTGCCTTCCGTCCAAATGCGACAGGAAATGACGGTCTCAGGTCGTAACGAAATTACGGCATCGGACTTGCACGGACAACTTAATTACAGAACGGCGAGAGGCCCGTTGCACGAAGAGATTTGGGCAAGAGGCCTTCCTTCCCTTGACTGCCAGCACCCGTTTTCCTCCGGCACCCGGGACCCAGGCCTTCGCTCCGGCCGGAGTCTGCCGTCTTCGTCTTCGCTGCAGATTCCGGAGTCTGCCGTCTTTGTCTTCCCTGCAAACTGAGGCCAGAGTCTGCCTTCTTCGTCTTCGCTGCAGACTCTAGAGCAGCCGTGGGCAAACTACGGCCCACGGGCCGGATCCGGCCCGTTCGGCTGTTCTATCCGGCCCGCGGAGCCCAAAGAGCGGAGGGTTCTCTTGCTCTCCCCTCCGCTCCTTTACTTTGAATTTATATTAGTTCACACAAACACTCCATCCATGCTTTTGTTCCGGCCCTCCGGTCCAGTTTAAGAACCCATGGCGGCCCTCGAGTCAAAAAGTTTGCCCACCCTTGCTCTAGAACATACCCCAGTCGCATTCACAGTTCCTGGATTTCCAGATTCTGAGGCGTCTTAGTCACGGGGACAACACTCTGGTTCTGAGTGGAACAATATGAAAAAAAACACACACACCAAAAGCCACCTGAGACCTATCACTAGTCTTACGATCACCACCTGGTTCCACGCGTACCTTCAGGCTGGCAAGGAAGGACACGACTCTAAGACCGGTGTCGGGCAACCCAAATCCGACGGCACAACCTGAGGAACACGCAGTAGGACAAACACCACAACATCCACGCCTCAGAACGTGGTGTCCGGGACAAAACCCTCAGGATCCGTGACAACGTACAGACGGATGAGCCATGACCCGCCCCCTCTGAGATTCAGGAGAGGAAGCAGGGCCAGCATCCCAGCATCACGCAGCGCCACAGCCCAACGCGATGGCGTGGCCATGCATGGAGCGAGCGGAGCGGCAGACACTCAGCTCAGAGCACCCGAGCTCCCGCTGCTGACGGAGGAGCCACCATTGGCGCAGACCTGGGCGAACGCCAAAGTCAGCGACCTCCCCCGCAGACAACCCTGGGACCAGAAGCGGTAAGAGCAGAGAGGAGACAGGGTTCCACGCCAAGCCAAGCGCCCTGCACCCGAGCCATCCGTCGACCGACCGCCGCAGAGCAAAGCCCTCTGGAAGCTGCACCCACTCCCCCGGCACGGAACGCCCAGAGCAGCGGACGCCCGGGGAGCTGTCACTCACTGTTGGGCGGGTGCCAGCGCACGGCGTTCAGGTACAAGTTGCAGTAGTGGAAGAGGAACTCGTGGTCGGAGCGCTGGGTCTCGCCTCGCAGGAGGGGCATCAGGTCACGCCCGTCGATGATCCTGTGGGGTCAGCCAGGTGGGCGTGAGGGTGTGAGTGGCCGTCTTCTCCTTGGACTAAACGGCTCCCCCTCCCCCACTGATTCCCGTATAGAGAGCAGCTTCGTCGTAATTAAATCACCGCCATGAAATACCGCCCCCCCCCCGACTCTGCTGGATACCATATGCAATGCAGTGAGGTCAGCATTTTTTAAAAAAATATATTGATTTTTTACAGAGAGGAAGGGAGAGGGAGAGAGAGTTAGAAACATCGATGAGAGAGAAACATTGATCAGCTGCCTCCTGCACACCCCCCACTGTGGATGTGCCCGCAACCAAGGTGCATGCCCTTGACCGGAATCGAACCCGGGACGCTTGAGTCCGCAGGCCGACGCCCTATCCACTGAGCCACACCGGTTAGGGCTCAGCATTTTTTTAATCCTCCCAACAGCATCACCAGTTGAGGCTGTTATTCCATGCCCAGCCCGCCTGGCTCACTGGTTGAGTGCCGACCTAGGAACCAGGAGGTCACGGTTCGATTCCCGGTCAAGGGCACATGCCCGGGTTGCAGGCTCCATCCCCAGTGTGGGGCATGCAGGCGGCAGCCGACCCATGATTCTCTCTCATCATCGATGTTTCTCTCTCTCTCTCCCTCCCTCTCCCTTCCTCTCGGAAATCAATAAAAAAGCATTGAAAACAAATTGCTACTATTCTTGCCCAACCGGTGTGGCTCAATGGTTGAGCGTTGACCTAGGAACCAGGAGGTCAGGGTTCGATTCCCAGTCAGGGCACATGCCCAGGTTGTGGGCTCCATCCCCAGTAGGGGGCGTGCAGGAGGCAGTCGACCCATGATTCTCTCTCCTCGTTGATGTTTCTCTCTCTCTCCCCTCTCCCTTCCTCTCTGAAATCAATAGAAATATTGAAAAAAACAAAATAAAATAAAAATTGCTACTCTTCTTTAAAAAATAAAAAAAGGGTCACAGGACTGAAATACAATAAGATGCCATCACTTCTCCCCACAAGGGACTTGGGAATAGATTTGTTTTCTTATCCTCTCTCTCTCCCTCTCTCTCTCTCTCTCTCTCTCTCTCTCTCTCTCTCTCTCTCTCTCCCTCTCTCGTAACATTTCATACGACCTCCAGCCATAACACAGCGTCAACACTGTTGAGTTGACATCCGTCTCAAGAGCAGGTTCCACCCTCATCGTTTGGCTCAGTGGATAGAGCGTCAGCCCGCACACTGAAGGGTCCCGGGTTCGATTCTGGTCAAGGGCACATATACCTCGGTTGCAGGTTCCCCCGGCCCTGGTCAGGGCCTTGGTCAGGGGGGGTACGGGAGGCAGCTAATCGATGTGTCTTTCTCACATCGATGTTTCTCTCTCTCTTTGTCTCTCCCCCTCCTTCCCACTCTCTCAGAAAATAAAAATAAAATAAAATCAATGGGAAAAATATCCTCAGGTGAGGATTAACAAAACAAAATCAAAGCAAAGGGTGCTGGTGATTTTAATTACTGCAAACCACAAAAGACGCACCCAACTCAGGGAATTGCCTGTGGGGTTATTTAAGAATGTCTATTGAGACTTATTCCAGGGGTAAGAAAGAGGGCCAATGAGGAGGTAAGATCGGGAGTGAAATTTCTGGCGTTAAGAGAAGGCTTTTTATGAGTAACCGCTGCCCCTCATCACGGGAAGACCGACAACCTCGTGGCTGAGACCCTCGAGTCCCGGGGGCACCCTTCTCTTTGCAGCCCCCAGCCCAGCCGTGGGCAAACTACGGCCCGCGGGCCGGATCTGGCTGTTCTACCCGGTTCTCTTGCTCTCCCCTCTGCTCCTTTACTTTGAATTTATATTCGTTCACACAAACACTCCATCCATGCTTTGGTTCCGGCCCTCCGGTCCAGTTGAAGAACGCATGGTGGCCCTCGAGTCAAAAAGTTTGCCCACCCCTGCCCCAGCCCCTACTGCCTGTAATCTGATCCCAGGGGTGCCCGGAGGCACCCACACTGTGCAAACCCCCCCCCCATCCTCAGCCCCCCATGACTTGTAACCTGTAATGAGTATCCCGTGCCCACTTCTCCATGCCTGTAATTCCTGCTTCCCCACGGAATCCGTGTCCTTCCACCCCATACACGCAGCTGGCTTATGGGGGGTGCGGAGCAGACGTCTGTGGGTAACCTGCTGTTCTCCCTGCTCTTTTAGGATTCAACCCCGTCTCTGCTGAGTTGGCTCAAGTAGCAACAGGAGGCCCGGCCCGCACCCCTCGGTTGTCCGGTGACATCACTGGAGGCGGGAGAACACGCCCCGGGGGAACCGGAACCCCCCCACCCGCCCCGGGACGGTGTGAGCGAGAGCACGCCACGCCACGCGTCTCGGGCCCCGTACCTGTCCTCGGGCAGCGGGGCCCCGGCCAGCTTGGCCACGGTGGGGAAGATGTCCATGTTGCTGGTGGGCTCGGGGACCTCCAGGCCGGCCCGGAGCACGCCCGGCCACCGCAGCAGGCCCGGCACACGGATGCCTCCTTCCCAGTTGTTACCTTTGCCCCCTGCAACGCCAACGGGAGGCAACAGGTGAGTCTCCTGAGGTTAGCCCACCGGGTGGGGGGGAGCCGGGGAGCCGGGGGGCGGGGGAGGGGGGGCCACGGCCG
Source organism: Plecotus auritus (assembly GCF_963455305.1). NCBI lineage: Eukaryota > Metazoa > Chordata > Mammalia > Chiroptera > Vespertilionidae > Plecotus > Plecotus auritus. Next base: position 2,333,100 of record NC_137784.1, on the reverse strand, counting down.
ATCCCGCGCTGACCTTTAAAGATCCCGTTACTTCCCCCGTGGCGTTCTCCTTTGGGGGTGACCTCCTCAACGTGGGCGCCCTGGTCGGAGGTGAAGTAGACGAGGGTGTGGTTGGTCAGCTGCAGTTCTTCCAGGACGTTCAGGATCTGCCCTGAAGGGGAGACCAGGGTCCAGTGTGAAAACCTCCACAGTTTGCAAGGGGAGAAGGGACACGGCGTGCCCCCCAATTTCTTAGGGAGCGAAGGAGGTGCTCCTTTTAAATATATCTGTACTAATAGAAGGGTCATATGCTAGTTGGAGCGGACGTCTTCCGGACAACCTTCCGGACGTCCTTCCAGACAGAGCCACAGGCCCACAGGAGCGGGGTGATGTGGACAGCGCCTGCCCCTGATCCGCTAGGTTTCCTCCCGCAGAGGGAGGCCAGACTGCGGCTTAGGCCGGGGACCGAGGCAGAGGTGGTTAGGGGCGATCAGGTCGGCAGGGGAGCAAGTGAGGGGCGATCAGGCCGGCAGGGGAGCAAGTGAGGGGTGATCAGGGGGCGATCAGGCAGGCAGGCAGGCCAGCGGTTAGGAGCCAGCAGCCCCGGACTGGGCCTAAACAGACAGTCGGACATCCCCCGTGGGGTCCCAGGTTGAAGAGGGTGCAGGCTGGGATGAGGGGACCACCCCCCACCTGTGCACAAATTTCATGCACTGGGCCTCGAGTATATGTGTGTGTGTGTGTATTTCTTATTGATTTCAGAGAGGCAGGGAGAGGGGGAGAGATAGGAACATCCGTGATGAGAGAGAATCATGGATCGGCTGCCTCCTGCACGCCCCCTCCTGGAGATCGAGCCCGCAACCCGGGCCTGTGCCCTGATGGGGAATCGAACCCTGACCTCCTGGTTCCTAGGTCGACGCACAACCACTGAGCCAGGCCGGCGGGGCACTAACTTTATCATTTCCATCCAAAGCGTCCCATACGGCTTGGCTGGGATTAACATGACAAGACCTAGTAGAGGCCATCGGACAAAAAACAGTGAAATATTTGGTTTAATTTGTGGAGAAATGGTCAGATTTCTGATTTCCTTTTATTCTCTCTTCCCCCGAAAGACACCCTCCAACATACTCTGAGTCCCATTCTGTTTAGGTCGTAAGCCCAGAGACCATTAACCATTTACCTTTTCCCAAGATTGACCCAAAAGTAGGCTTACAGCTGTCCCAATGGGAAACAATACAGCGATCCTACATAATCCTCTATCATAAAAGGCTCATATGCAAATCAACGGAACGGCGGAACGGCCGGTCGCTATGATGTGCACTGACCACCAGGGGGCACACGCTCAACACAGGAGCTCCCCCCTGGTGGTCAGTGCACTCCCACAGGGGGAGTGCCCCTAAGCCAGAAGCCGGGCTCACGACTGGCGAGCGCAGCGGTGGTGGTGGGAGCCAGCCTCGCCTCTGCGGCATCACTAAGGACGTCCGACTGCCAGCTTAGGCGGGGAGCGGGCCTAAGCTGTCAGTCGGACATCCCCCAAGGGGTCCCAGTCTGCGAGAGGGCGTAGGCCGGGCTAAGGAACCCCCCTGAGTGCAAGAATTTTATGCCCTGGGCCTCTAGTAAACCTATACAATAAAATTATAATATGTGCCCTCACCGGTTTGGCTCAGTGGATAGAGCGTCGGCCTGCGGACTGAAAGGTCCCAGGTTCGATTCCGGTTAAGGGCGTGTACCTTGGTTGCGGGCACATCCCCAGTGGGGGGCGTGCAGGAGGCAGCTGATGGATGTTTCTCTCTCATCGATGTTTCTAACTCTCTCTCCCTCTCCCTTCCTCTCTGTAAAAAAATCAATAAAATATATTTTTTAAAAAAAGGTGTAATATGCTAAGTGTCCGGTTGACCAGTCGGCCGTTCAACCAATCAAAGCGTAATATGCTAATGATATGCAAAGGCTGCTCAACCACTCGCTATGACGTGCACTGACCACCAGGGGGCAGACAGTCAACTGGTCGACCAGTTGCTATAAGATGCCCTGACCACCAGGGGGCAGACAGTCAACTGGTCGACCAGTTGCTATAAGATGCCCTGACCACCAGGGGGCAGGTGTGCTCTGACTGGTAGGCCGATCGGGACTGAGCGAGATGGGCCGGACACGCCCTGGAGCCCTCCCGCAGTCCCTCCCCGGCTGTCCAACCTCCCGCTTCCCTCTCCGGCTCCAACTGTGCACCGGTGGGGTCCCTCGGGCTGGCCTGCGCCCTGTTGCCATCTGGGACCCCCTCGGGGGATGTCGGAGAGCTGGTTTCAGCCGGATCCCGCAGGCCAGGCCGAGGGACCCCCACTGGGTGCACGCATTCACGCACCGGGCCTCTAGTTCATAAATAATGAAACAAGAATAAGCTATTTCACGTACTGACCACTGTACTCCTACTTTCTCCCGCCCGGTATGTAGGTCTAACGTATTTCTCTCCGACACCCTGTGCACACAACTCCCCCCGCCCCGCCCCCGGGAACGCACGCTCCCAAATTACTCCCGGCTTTCGGAACAACACGCAGCACATCCCCATCCCGGGTCCGCAAATATTATTTCTCAGGAAGGTTCCCCGGGGGAGAAGGAGACCAATTTACAGAGGCTGATGGTTCTGAATTACCGGTGTGCGTGCCGCGGGGTCGCTGATCAGCCAACTGTTTTCCTTTCAAAACCTCTCATCTCGTTCCCCGAGTGAAAGCAACTCGACGGGAAATAAGCCGTTTGGAGAGCAATTTGTCACTGACAACGCCAGCCAGCTCATCCGGCAGACGAGACAGCGTCCCGGCCACCCGGTGGCGACCCTGACAGAGAACACTCGGGGGTGGGACAACCTGCCTCCTTGCTGTGGACGGGGGTTGTAGGGGAAGGTTAAATCCTGGAGAGAGCCCCGGCCGGGGTGGCTCACTGGACAGGGCGTCGGCCTGCGGACCGAAGGGTCCCGGGTTCGATTCCGGTCAAGGGCACGTACCTGGGTTGCAGGCTCCTCCCCCCGGCCCAGGCCCTGGTTGGGGGCGCATGCAGGAGTCAACCCATCGATGTGTTTCTCTCACATCCATGTTTCTCCCTGTCTCTCCCACTCTCCCTAAAACTCCATGGAAAGATATCCTTGGGGGAGGATTAAAAGACACGAAAACTAATAAATCCTAGCGAGTGAGTTCCTTTATCCCACGGGGTCTCTCCACACACAAGTGCTCAGCCACTGTTGACCGTATTTTTCCATGCAGAAGACCCCCGCCCGACATCTACACAATGGAATACTACGCAGCTGTGAAAAGGAAGGAATTCTTACCATTTGCAGCAGTATGGATGGGACTGGAGAGCATTATGCTAAGTGAAATACTAGGATCAGTGAACGCATAATAATCTGGCCACTCAGTGTGTGTGTGTGTGTGTGTGTGTGTGTGTGTGTGTGTGCGCATAGGCTGATGCTCAATCCCTGAGCCACACCGGCCAGGCCAGCAGAATATTATTGGAACACTAGAGGCCCAGTGCACGAATTTGTGCACGGGTGGGGTCTGGTCGGCCTGCCCCGATTGAGGTCAATCGGACCGAGCCGGCCAGAGAGAGGGGCCGTGGGTGGTTGGCGGGCCCGCCCCGGCCCCTGGTCGAATTCCCGGACGAACTCCCAGTCAAGGGGACAATGAGCCTTTAATTATATAGGATACGTTTACCCTAGTCTCCCAAATTCTAATATGTCCTTTCTTCCGATGCCGAGAAATATTTAACTGGCTACTGAATGGTTACTTAACCTCTCAAACTTCACTTTCCCATTTTTATAGAGATGATGTGAAAAAATATCTCCTGGCAGCCCCGGCCAGTGTGGCTCAGTTGCTTGAGCATCGTCCCATGCACCAGGAGGTCACGGTTAGATTCCCGGTCAGGGCACATGCCCAGGTTGCGGGCTCAATCCCCAGTAGGGGGCATGCAGGAGGCAGCCGATCCATGAGTCTCTCTCCCTCTCCTCCCCTCCCCCCAAAATCAATAGAAAATATTTTAAAAAAACATATCTCATAGCATAGTCAAAAGGAATAATCCATGTACAATCCTATGTAATAAAAGCTTAATATGCTAAGTGTCCAGTTGGCCGTTCAACCAATCAAAGCGTAATATGCTAATGATATGCTAAGGCCACTCAACTGCTCGCTATGACGTGCACTGACCACCAGGGGGCAGATGCTATGACCGGTAGGTTAGCTTGCTGCTGGGGTCCAGCCGATCAGGACTGAGCGAGATGGGCTGGACACGCCCTGGAACCCTCCCGCGGTCTCTCCCCGGCTGGCCAACCTCCCATGTCCATCCCCGGCCCCGATTGTGCACTGGTGGGGTCCCTCAGCCTGGCCTGCACCCTCTCGCAATCCGGGACTCCTCGGGGGAAGTCGGAGAGCCGGTTTCAGCTCGATTCCGCAGGCCAGGCTGAGGAACCCCAGTGGTGCATGAATTCGTGCACCGGGCCCCTAGTCTATATATATAAAAGCCTAAGCAACCAGTTGACCAGTAGCTATGACATGCACTGACCACCAGGGGGCAGACGCTCAATGCAGAAGCTGTCCCCTGGTGGTCAGTGTGCTCCCACAGCCCACCTCCCGAGGCCGGCCAACCTCCCACGGTCCCTCCCCCCCACCGGCCGTGGTTCTTCCCCCCCCACCGCCCATCAGCAGGCCCCGATAGGCCCCGATCTCCAGCCAGGCCGAGGGATCCCACCTGTTCACGAATTCATGCACCAGGCCTCTAGCGTTTCCATAAGTGGCCAGGACAGACCGAAGGCTTTCACGGTTGAGCGATGGTTGGTCACTCGCTATGTAATTATTATCGAGGGGGTGGCTGCCCCTAGGGTGTTGTGGCTATTATTCGTGGCATCCAAATGCGACCACATCTCTTATTCACCCCGTTTGAATGAATGGGACCACGGATTCCTTGGTCGTTCTCGAGGCCGCCGTCCTTCTGGGAACCATTCGTAAAACAGTGTGAAAAACCTCTTCCTTTTACCGTGAGTTGTAAAATTCGAGGTAAAAATCACACCTGTCCCGGGCAGGGCTTTGTGAAAAATGCTAACATTACTACAGAGAGTGCGCGAAACCTGGAGGGGGCGTGATTTACAAGCGAAATTACGTTGGAGAACCACAACGGATATTCCACACAATGAATCTCCAAATTAATATTACGGCCCGACGTCTACATCACCTGGCCTGCCTCGGCCCTGCCCTGGGCCCTCGGCCAACCCTTTCTCTCTCCTCCAGGCTCAGGGGGCAAAAATCTTTCTCCAGAAAAAGGACTATTTGGTCCCAAACACAGAATTACCAGAAAGTCACATAAAAAAAAAAAAATGGAGAGAAAGAAAAACATCCACACTGCATGTTTCCTTCATCGCGGCTGCCCTGCTATTGAATTTTCTGGTAACCTGGGTTATGTTAAGGTTTACAGATGTGTACACCTGAAAGAGACATACAAAATCAAGGACAGGCTCAGGGAGGAAAAGTAAATACATTTCTGAAGATAAGGATTCATCCGCAAGAACAAGGCATTTAAAATTAGTGCAGTTGAGCCGGGCCGGCGTGGCTCAGTGGTTGAGTATCGACCTACGAACCAGAAGGTCACGGTTCGATTCCTGGTCAGGGGCACATGCCAGGGTTGCCGGCTGGATCCCCAGTCGGGGGCGTGCAGGAGGCAGCCGGTCCATGATTCTCTCTCATCATGGATGTTTCTACCTCTCTCTCCTTCTCCCTTCCTCTCTGAAATCAATAAAAATATATTTAAAAGAAAGAAGTAATCGGTGCTTAAGGACAAGGGCAAGTGATGGCAACAAGGGACATAAAGATAGAACCTAGTTTAACAGTCCTTCCTCTTGTGTGGGAGTCAGACCTACCGTCCTATGCTATCTCCAGGACGCTGGGCAAGTTAATTTACTTTGCAAACTTTACTTCCCTGTAACGTGGGCTGCTTCATCTTAACTGTCATCACTTCCTTCCTCCTCCTATCGCCATCTTTACTGATTTCATCATCATCATTTTCTCACCATCATCTTCATCACCGTCATCATCGCCATTGTCTATACCACCAACACTACCATCATCATCACCACCGTCACCATCACCATCTTTATCACCATCACTACCATCATCATTATCACCATCTTCAAAATCATCACCATCACCATCACCATCATCATCACCATCATCACCACCATCACCATCATCATCACTATCACCATCATTATCACCATCATCACCATCCCCATCCCCATTATCACCATCATCTCCATTTTCATCATCATCACCATCACCATCACCATCTTTATCAGCAACACTATCATCATCATCATCACCACCACCATCTTTATCACCAACACTACCATCATCATCATCATCATCATCACCATCATCATCTTTATCACCAACACTACCATCATTATCACCACCATCACCATCACCATCACCATCACCATCACCACCATCACCATCATCACCACTACCATCATCATCATCACCACCATCATCACTACCATCACCATCATCACCATCACCATCATCACCATCACCACCATCATCACCACCATCACAATCATCACCATCATCACCACCATCATCACCATCACCATCACCACCATCATCACCACCATCACCATCACCATCATCACCATCATCACCATCACCATCACCATCACCATCACCACCACCACCATTACCACCATCACCACCATCACCATCACAATCATCACCATCATCACCACCATCATCACTACCATCACCATCATCACCATCACCATCATCACCACCATCATCACTACCATCACCATCACCATCACCACCATCATCACTACCATCACCATCACCATTATCACCACCATCATCACTATCACCACCATCATCACCATCATCACCATCATCACCATCACCACCATCACCATCACCACCATCACCACCATCACCTCCATCTCCATCAACAGCAGCACCATCATCACCATCATATCTCTTAAGTGCATGCAAACCACTCAGCACAGTTCCAGACACCAGTGAGGTGACTATAACATCCCCCCCGAAAGTTTAATCATGATTAATGTGCCACCTACTCTTAGCCGTACGCTTTCGAATGCCCCCTTTACATTCACATGAGAGTCTTGCGTTTAAAAGAAGGTCCCATTCATCACGAATAAAGGCGTCTAAAACATTCAAGACAGCACACGGACGCAGAGGACCCCAAGGGAAATACACAGCCTTAGTGCTGAGATTCCATTCTGCAGCGAACGAAAGCATAACAGAGCGAACGCCGGCATTGCTGTTGTGGGTCCCGCCACGTTAGTATTCCAGGGGCAGCGACAAGGAGGCTGCGTTGCAAACCCTCGTCCTGGATGTCAAGGAAGATAAATCTTGAGTCCCCACCGGCTCAACTGCTTTGAACCTCCTTGCAAAGCAACCTTATCCAATCCCACGGCTGGGCCTTTATCCAGAAATGTCAGAGGCGGCCTTGCTGGGCTAGAAACGCCAGCATCTTGGGTCGGGCCTCGCCAACATCAGGCGCCTGCTCCCTGATCGGAAATAACAAGCAAAATAGAGACACACTTGCCCCGGCTGGCATGGCTCCGTGGTTGAGCATCCATCTAGGAACCAGGAGGTCACGGGTTCGATTCCCGGTCAACGGCACATGCCCGAGTTGCGGGCTCGATCCCCAGGAGGGGGCGTGCAGGAGGCAGCCGATCCGTGATTCTCTCTCATCACGGGATGTTTCTATCTCTCTCTTCCTCTCTCCTTTCCTCTCTGAGGTCAATAAAAAAATACCTTTTTTAAAAAGAGAGATGAACTATTCACCCGTCGCTAAACAAAATATTCTCCTGATGTACATCACCCAGGAGCAGGAAATACACCCTGATTGACATGCAACATGTGAAGGAGAAATGAAAGGAGGCGGGCTTACATCGGTGGACGCAAAGGCCTTACGCATAAGGGGCTGTTCTTATAGATCTCATGAGGGGAACTGCTCTGATGTTGTTTTTCCCGGAGCTCATCATCGTTTCTTATTTCTGTGGTTTTGTACAATCGCGGAGAGGTACAGAGAGAAGAAAAACAAAAACCCAACAACGTAGACCGTGCCTCGTCTGAATTCTTCACGGACGGAAGCCTGGCGGTGTTAGACGCGGCCCACGTGCACAGGGAGAGTTCAAGAAAGAGGCAGAGGCCGGGACAGGAGTCCAGTCTATTTGTTTCTTAGGACCGTGAGCCTTGCAAGATGTAAACAGAGCAAAGATAGGAACGAAGGAAACAAACGACAAAGAAGCATCTGTCCTTGTGATCACCACAACGCGCGGCCAGGATCACCTTCAATTCGCTGCTTAAAACAAACCCAGGGGCCGGCCGGCGTGGCTCCGCGGTGGAGCGTCGGGGTTCGATTCCCGGTCAGGACACATGCCCGGGTTACGGGCTCCATCCCCAGTCGGGGGCATGCAGGAGGCAGCCCATCCGTGATTCTCCCTCCTCATGAATGTTTCTGTCTCTCTCTCCTTCTCCCTCCTTCTCTGAAATCAACAATCCTCTATAATAAAAGGCTCATATGCAAATGGGCCAAACGGCGGAATGACCGGTCGCTATGACGCGCACTGACCACCAGGGGGCCGACGCTCAACACAGGAGCTGTCCCCCTGGTGGTCAGTGCACTCCGCTCAGCCAGAAGCCGAGCTCACGGCTGGGGAGCGCAGCAGTGGTAGCGAGAATCTCTCCCGCCTCCACGGCAGGTGGACATCCCCAAAGGGGTCCCGGACTGCCAGAGGGTGCAGGCCCAGCTGAGGGACCCCCCCGCCCCTCCACCGCCCCCTCAGTGCACGAATGTTGTGCTCCGGGCCTCTAGTACATCTCTATGTTTAAAATATATTTTTTTATTGATTTTTTACAGTGAGGAAAATAGAGAGAGTTCGAAACATCGATGAGAGAGAAACATCGATCAGCTGCCTCCTGCACACCCCCTACTGAGGATGTGCCCGCAACCAAGGTACATGCCCTTGACTGGAGTCGAACCCGGGACCCTTGCGTCCGCAGGCCGACGCTCTATCCACTGAGCCACGCTGGTCAGGGCTATCTCTATTTTTAAAAAGCACATTGACGGCCTCTAACGGTATCAGAAGTTGGGTGGGGACGCACGGCATTCCGCCGGAGGGAGGAAAAGACGCAGCCACATCTTAGGTTCGCAGGGAGGACGAGGACTCACGTACCGACACCCCAGTCCATCTCCTCGGCCGCGTCGCCGTAGGCACCGTGCTTGCTTTTCCCGGCAAAGTCCTGGGAGGCGTACAGGGCCGTGTGCACCTGGATACAGGAGAAGACAAGCAGGAAGGGTCTCTCGGCATTCCTGCAAAAAAAATAAAATAAATAAAATAATAATCCAATATAATAAAAGGCTAATATGCAAATCGACCCAAAAGCAGAACAACCGGTCGCGATGACACGCGCTCACCACCAGGGGGCAGACGCTCAATGCAGGAGCTGCCCCCCGGGGGGGTCAGTGCATTGACCCCCGGGCTCACGGCAGTGGGGGAACCTTTCCCACCTCCACGGCAGGTGGACATCCCCCAAGGGGTCCCAGCGTGCAGAGGGTGCAGGCTGGGCTGAGGGGACCTCCCCCCCGCAATTGCATGAATTTCGTGCACCGGGCCTCTAGTAATAATAATAAAAATCCCAAGAGCAACGTCAGCACCTTTACCCCGTTCCAATTAGGATCAAAGTTGGATGGCACACCACCACCCGAAAATGCGGAAAACACCACAAACCTCTGTGACCTACAAATAAGAACACCCACCAAACCCGGGCCGGTGTGGCTCAGTGGATAGAGCCTTGGCCTGTGCACTGAAGGGTCCCGGGTTCGATTCCCGGTCAAGGGCACGTGCCCGGGTTGCGGGCTCCATCCCCAGTGGGGGGTGTGCAGGAGGCAGCCGATCCATGATTCTCTCTTCTCATGGATGTTTCTATCTCTCTCTCCCTCTCCCTTCCTCTCTCTGAAATCAATAAAATATATTTAGCCCTAACTGGTGTGGCTCAGTGGATGGAGCATCAGCCTGCGGACTGAAGGGTCCCTGGTTCGATTCCCGGTCAAGGGCACGTGCCCGGGTTGCGGGCTCCATCCCCAGTGGGGTGCATGCAGGAGGCAGCCGATCCATGATTCTCTCTCATCATGGATGTTTCTATCTCTCTCTCTTTCTCTCCCTTCCTCTCTCTGAAATCAATAAAATATATTTAGCCCTAACTGGTGTGGCTCAGTGGATGGAGCATCAGCCTGCGGACTGAAGGGTCCCTGGTTCGATTCCCGGTCAAGGGCACGTGCCCGGGTTGTGGGCTCCATCCCCAGTGTGGGGCGTGCAGGAGGCAGCTGGTCCCTGATTCTCTCTCATCATGGATGTTTCTATCTCTCTCTCCCTCTCCCTTCCTCTCTGACATCACTAAAAATAAAGAAAAAAGAATACACACCAAGCCGTAGCTGGTGTGGCTCAGTGGATAGAGCGTCGGCCTGCAGACTGAAGGGTCCCGGGTTCGATTCCCGGTCAGGGCACATGCCCGGGTTGCAGGCTCGACCCCCACGAGGGGGCGTGCAGGAGGCAGCCGATCGGATGTCTCTCATCCATGTTTCTATCCCTGTCCCTTCCTCTCTCTCTAAAACAAAACAACAAACAAATAAGGAAATAAATATTTTTTTAAAAATAATATCCACCAAGGCGGGTTCCGTTGGTAATTTCTTTTTTTAATTTCTTTTTTATTTTTTATTAAAATATATTTTATTGATTTTTTTTTTTTTTTTTACAGAGAGGAAGGGAGAGGGATAGAGTTACAAACATCGATGAGAGAGAAACATCCATCAGCTGCCTCCTACATGCCCTTCCCAGGGGATGTGCCCGCAACCAAGGTACATGCCCTTGACCGGAATCGAACCCGGGACCCTTCCGTCCGCAGGCCGACGCTCTATCCACTGAGCCACCCCGGTCGGGGCCCGTGGGTAATTTCTAAGAGTAGAAGCCCTTGAAGGGCGTGGGGAGGAGCTGAACGTAAGTCAGGGTGTGTCACGGACTTCTGCCACACCGGCCGGACCCTGAGGCCTCCACACTACTTAATTCTGGGGAAAGTTTACTCACCCCGGGAAACACTACACCAGGGGTGGGCAAACTTTCTGACTCGAGGGCCACCATGGGTTCTTAAACTGGACCGGAGGGCCGGAACAAAAGCATGGATGGAGTGTTCGTGTGAACGAAT
>NC_137784.1:2209375-2316875 GCF_963455305.1 Plecotus auritus | reverse complement strand
GGGGTTGGGGGCCATGTGGCTGGGGGGCCATAGGAATGCGGGGCCATGAGGCTAGGGGGGCCATGGGACTGGGGGGCCATGGGACTGGAGGATGTCATGGAACTGGGGAACCATAGGGCTGGGGGCCATGGGGCTGGGGGCCATGGTGTTGGGGGGCCATGAGCCTGGGGGCCATGGGGCTGGGGAGCCATAGGGCTGGGGGGGGGCCATGGGACTGGGGGCCATGGGGTAGGGGGGCCATGAGCCTGGGGGCCATGTGGCTGGGGTCCGTGGGACTGGGGGGGGGGCGTGGGACTGGGAGGGCCATGGGGCTGGGGGGCCATGAGGCTAGGGGGGCCATGGGACTGGGGGACTATGGGAATGGGGGGCAATGGGACTGGGGGGTGTTATGGAATTGGGGGACCATAGGGCTGGGGGCCATGGGGCTGGGGCGGGGCCATAGGGCTGGGGGCCATGGTGTTGGGGGGCCATGAGCCTGGGGGCCGTGGGACTGGAGGGGGCCGTGGGGCTGGGGAGCCATGGGGCTGGGGAGCCATGGGCCTGGGGGACAATCGGGCTGGGGGGACCATGGGGCTGGGGGGTGGCCATGGGCCTGGGGGACAATCGGGCTGGGGGGACCTGCCGGGCCTGCCCCTCCGTGGAGAAACCCGAGCCCAAGTTCCCCAGGCGGCACGGGCACAGCGGGACGGGACGCGGCACCCACCGTCGTATGAAGCGGGCGGCGTCCGCCGTGAGCCGCTGGGTGAGGTTGTCGTAGGACAGGGGCTGCTGGCTGACGGCCCGGTCCCGCATGAGGAAGCAGTTGAGGGGCCGGAAGAAGTGCAGGAAGCAGAGCAGCAGGCCCAGGAGGGCGGCGGCCAGCAGCAGCAGGCCGAGGAAGACCAGGCCGGGCACCTGCAGCAGCCCCAGCCAGCGCAGCGCGCCCAGCGTCACCAGCGCGATGGCCAGCACCTGCAGGGGCGCCAGCACCAGCAGCCGGATGGCCTGGGTGAAGACGCTGCCCGCCCCCGGCTTGCAGTCCCGCAGGTTGGTCACGGGCAGCCCGTGGAAGTAGTCGAAGCCGTGGCTGGACGGGTGGTGGCAGAAGTCGGTGTTGTTGTGGCAGTGGGTGCCCAGGTGCCACTTCCCTGGGGACACGAACGGGGGAGAGGGGGGGAGCGGGGAGGGATTAGGCCCTGCAGACAATAGGCTCTGCTTCCCACACTCGGAAGAGGAGGATCTTTCTGCCTGTTTTCTATTTGTTTATTTTTCTAAAATATATTTTCACTAGAGGCCCCGGTGCACGAAATTCGTGCAAGAGTAGGCCTTCCTTCCCCCGGCTGCCGGCTCTGGCACCCGGGACCCGGGTTTCCCTCGCAGCCCCGGCTTCATCCGGAAGGTTGTCCAGTCTAATGAGCGTATTACGCTTTTATTATTATAGATTGATGTCAGAGAGGAAGGGAGAGGGAGAGCGAAAAACATGAATGAGGAGAGAGAATCATGGACCGGCTGCCTCCTGCACGCCCCCTACTGGGGATGGAGCCTGCAACCCGGGCGTGTGCCCTTGACCGGGAATCGTACCCTGACCTCCTGGTTCATAGGTCGGCGCTCAACCACGGAGCCACGCCGGCCGGGAGCTTTCTGCCTGTTTATTAGCCAACGTCCTATTTCCCGGGACCCTACAGGGTTTTTTTTTTTTTTTTGCTTCCTTTCCCACAAATACGAGGGTATTAACTCACTCTACCAGAAAACAAGGAGTAATTTAGTGACTGGGGAAGAAAAAAAAAAAAAAAACTAAAACAAAAGACAAAAACCTAACCTATTTAGCCCTAGCTGGTGTGGCTCAGTGGATAGAGCATCGGCCTGCAGACTGAAGGGTCCTGGTTTTGATTCCCGGTCAAGGGCACATGCCCGGGTTGTGGGCTCGATCCCCAGGAGGGGGCGTGCAGGAGGCAGCCGATCCATGATTCTCTCTCATCATGGATGTGTCTCTCTCTCTCCCTCTCCCTTCCTCTCTGAAATCAATAAAAATATATTTAAAAAAACACCCAAAAACGAAACATATTTCATGTGCTTGAGATGTAACTATATAGGAAAAAAACATGCATTCTTCCGAGATGGATTTTTTTTTTTTTAAACACACTTCCTTGAAATTAGAGTCTTGGAACCGACTCGATTTTGTTCCCTGAATGTTAACCGTGGAAATGAATCCTTTCTCAAAACACACACACACACACACACACACACACACACACACACACACACACACACAAATGGGCCCCTGAGGCAAGATGAAATCATACTCATAACTCAGCCATTATTTTAAGTACCTATGAACATTTCTTATAAAATGTTCATTATGCCACTAAATTAGTGAGGGTCTCACACACACACACACCAAAGATGATGGTTTTACGACAACACGTGTCAGGAATGACAATGCTCATTCTTCCCTATGAGATTTTCTAGGATTCGTCTGACGACCGTCCTGTGGACACAAGCGTGTCACGTGAAAAGGGAGAAGGCGCCCTCGCTGGTGTGGCTCAGTGGATAGAGCGTCGGCCTGCCGACTGAAGGGTCCCAGGCTCAATTCCGGCCAAGGTCACATGCCCGGGTTGTGGGCTCGATCCCCAGTAGGGGGCGTGCAGGAGGCAGCCAATCAATGATTCTCTCTCATCATGGATGTTTCTATCTCTCCTCTTCCTTCCTCTCTGAAATCAATAAAGAAATATATATTTTTTTAAAAAAAAAGGGAGAAGGCATTACTTGTATCCATGGAATAAAATCGATATGGGAATATCGACTGAGACCAATAAGGATGCAGTTTTAGTATTAAAAAGTGAAAACGAAAATCTTTACCAATAGCATGGTGTGTATTTGTGGCTTTGTATGCTCCGTGTGTGTAACCGTATCTATTAACAACCATCTGTTCCATCTGTCGGTCTCCTTCATCCATCTAGCCATCATCCACCCCATCTATTGTCCGATTCTTGTCTCTATTACTTATCTCATGTGTCTTTCCATCTGTCCATCCATCCATCCATCCATGCATCCATCTATGCATCCATTCATACATCCATTTCATCAACTGATCTATCTATTCTGTCTCTGTGATTTATCTTATCTATCTTTCCATCTATCTGTCTGTCCATTCATCCATCCATCCATACAACCATTTCATCTATGATCTATTTATTCTTATCTGTTTCCTTCTGTCCATCTATCCAATCATCCATCCATTTCATCTATTGATCTACCTATTTTTGTCTGTCTCTATTACTTATCTCATGTATGTTTCCATCTACACATCTGTCTGTCCATCCATCCATCCATGTATTCACCATCCAATTCATCTTTCGATCCATATATCCTTGTCTCTATCATCTATCTCATCCAGCTTTCCTTCCATCCTTCCATCCATCCATCCATCCACCCACCACCCATCCATTCATTCATCATCCATTCCATCTCCTGTTTTATCTATTCTTGTCTGTCTCTTACTTATCTCATGTATCTTTCCATCTACACATCTGTCTAGCTGTCCATCCACCCACGCATCCATCCATCCATCCATCCATCATACACTCCATCTACTGGTATACCTACTCTTGCCTGTCTCTATTTCTCACCTCATGTATGTTTCCATCTACACATCTGTCTGTCCGTCCGTCCACCCATGCATTCATCCATCTGTCCACCCATGCATTCATTCATCCATCCATCCATGCATTCATCATCCATTTCATCTTTTGATCTATATATCCTTGTCTCCATCACCTAGCTCATCAGTCTTTCCATCCCTCCATTCGTCATCCATTCCATCTCCTGTTTTATCTCTTCTTGTCTGTCTCTTACGTATCTCATGTATGTGTCCATCTGTCCATCCATCCATGCATGCACCCATCCATCACCCATTCCATGTACTGGCCTACCTATTCTTGTCTGTCTCTATTACTTATTTCATCTATCTTTCCATCTACCTGTCCATCCGTCCATCCATCCATCCGTCCGTCATCCATTTCATCTATTGATTTATATATCCTTGTCTCTGTCTCATCTATCTTTCCATCTACCCATACATCCACCTGTCCATCCATCTTTCTGAGTGCCTATCGTTATCTATCTATCTATATATATCTATTCATCCATCCATCCATGCATCCATCCATCCATTCATCTATCTTCCATCTATCCATCTATTCATCCATGTATCCATGTAACCACACACATCTACACATTCAAATAGCCCAGGTAGGCACTGTGTTTTAAATTAGAACCAAAATCATTTCTCCCCGACTTAAGCTGTGCCCTCTGTATCAGCAATGTCAATCCAAAGAAGGCTGCTCTCGTCCCCTCCCCCCAACTCTTCCACCCAACCTGCCCAGCTCCTGGCCTCCCCGCCCGCCATGGCCCATACCTATCAGAGCTGTGGCGTAGCCCTGGTCCTTCAGAAGTTTGGCGAACGTGACCTCAGTATTGGGAAGCCCTCCCGAGGAGGCCGAGAAGAGGAAAACTCCGATTCGTGTCTGAGACGCCATTCCTGGGGCAGGAGAAACCCGCCATGAGGATGGGGGGGACCCTGACGACAGACGCTGGGAGGGTACCCCAAGGAGAGGAGAGGGAGAGGACGGCCCAGGGACCCAGCCAGGGGGTTACCTGATCGGACGGGGTACCGGCCGGTCATAAAGGCTGCCCGGCTCGGTGTGCACAGGGGCGAGGCCGCGAGGTGCTGCGTGAGTTTCACTCCCCCTTTGGCCAACCTGTCGATGTTGGGTGTCCTGGAACACAAGAGACACGTTACCCACGATGCCTCTGGAATCGCTGCTCTGTCCGCGGCGTGTCGTGAGGAGTCACCTCTCGCCCACTTGGCGTGGCTCAGGGGTCGAGCATCGACCTACGGACGGAAGGGTCCCGGGTTCGATTCCCGGTCAGGGCCCATGCCCGGACTGCGAGCTCCATCCCCAGTAGGGGGCGTGCAGGAGGCAGCTGATCCATGATTCTCTCTCAACATGGATGTTTCTCTCTCTCTCTCCCTCCCCCTTCCTCTCTGAAATCCATAAAAATATATTTTTTAAAAAAAGGAGCCCTAACCTGTGTGGCTCAGTGGATAGAGCATCAGCCTGCGGACTGAAGGGTCCTGGGTTCGATTTTGGTCAAGGGCACTTGCCCGGACTGCGAGCTCCATCCCCAGTAGGGGGTGTGCAGGAGGCAGCCGATCCATGATTCTCTATCATCATGGATCTTTCTCTCTTTCTCTCCCTCTCCCTTCCTCTCAGAAATCAAACAACAGAACAGAACCAGGTGGAGGCCCAACGGATCTGGGTCTGGCTTGTTCAGGGTCCTCACACTGCCCACAGAAGCGGATGTGTGGGTTCATGCTGAATTACACGGGGACTCCGGAGTCACCTAAATGTGAGAGCTTCTTCTTCTTTATTTTTAAAAATATATTTATTACTAGAGGCCTGTCACACGAAGATTCGTGCAAGAATAGGCCTTCCTGCCGAAACCGGTGTGGCTCAGTGGATAGAGCGTCGGCCTGCGGACTGAAGGGTCCTGGGTTCGATTCCGGTCAAGGGCACGTAACTTGGTTGCGGGCACATCCCCAGTGGGAGGTGTGCAGGAGGCAGCTGATCGATGTTTCTAACTCTCTATCCCTCTCCCTTCCTCTCTGTAAAAATATCGATAAAATATATTAAAAAAAAAAAAAAAAAAAAAAAGAATAGGCCTTCCTTCCTCTGACTTCACTCCCGGCCACCCAGGAGCCTGCAGGTCCTCGCTCCCGGCAGAGCACCACTCCTGTAGCTTCCTCCGCCACCCGCCCTCCCCCTCATAGCAGGTATCCTGCCCTGCCCAGACGCTCCACACCCGCATATGCAAATTAACCCACCATCTTTGTTGGGTTAATTTGCATACTCGCTCCTGATTGGCTGGTGGTTGTCGCGGAGGTACGGTCAATTTGCATATGTCTCTTTTATTAGTGTAGATTGATTTCAGAGAGGAAGGGAGAGGGAGAGAGAGAGAGAAACATCCATGAGGAGAGAGAATCATGGATCGTCTGCCTCCTGCACGCCCCCTACTGGGGATGGAGCCCACAACCCGGGCATGTGCCCTTGACCGGGAATCGAACCCGGGACCCTTCAGTCAGCAGGCCGACGCTCTATCCACTGAGCCACACCAGCCAGGGCAATGTGAGAGCTGCTGACTTGACAGAGGCATGCATAGTCCTGGTTTATTTACTTACTTTTCTTTTTTTTTCATCCTCACTGGAGGATATTTCCCCATCGATTTTCAGAGAGAGTGGAAGGCAGAGGGAAAGACAGAGAGAAACATCGATGGGAGAGAAACACACTGATTGGCTACTTCCTGCACAGACCCCCTGACCAGGCCCCGGGCCGAGCCGGAGCCCCACAACCCGGGCGTGTGCCCTTGACCGGAATCGAACCTGGGACCCCTCGATCCGCAGGCCGACGCTCTATCCACTAAGCCACACCGGCTAGGGCGTCAGCCCTGGTTTATAACAACGGAGCGAGTCTGGAAAATGAGCTACTGGCCCGGCCGGCGTGGCTCGGTGGTTGAGCGTCGACCTATGAACCAGGAGGTCACGGTTCGATTCCGGTTGTGAGCTGTGCAGGAGGCAGCCGATCCATGATTCTCTCTCATCATGGATGTTTCTCTCTCTCTCCCTTCCATTCTGAAATCAATAAAAATGTATTTTAAAACAAGAAAGAAAATGAGCCTCTGTGGGGAGGGGGAGGCACACGCTCAAGGCCTTGCTCCATCCCCCCGACCACAGGCCCCCCGTTACCTCCGTGCCCCCAAACAAGGAAGGTCTGGAGACGCTTCACGCTGCTCTTCCAACCAGAGCCGAGAGGAGGCCCCTAACCAGTCCTCCCAGCCTCTGCATGTCCCACGCACGACACCGCCACACATGCTTCCTAACGCCTGTATCTGCACGGATCCACGTGCAGTCACAAGGGATCCACGTGCAGTCACAAGGGATCCACGTGCAGTCACATGGGGATCCACACGCAGCCACACGGGATCCACACGCAGTCACACGAGGATCCACATGCAGCCACACGGGATCCACGTCCAGTCACACTGGGATCCACACGCAGTCACATGGTGATCCACATCCAATCACACGGGGATCCACGTCCAGTCACATGGGGATCCACGTCCAGTCACACGGGATCCACGTCCAGTCACACTGGGATCCACACGCAGTCACATGGGATCCACGTCCAATCACACGGGGATCCACGTCCAATCACACGGGGATCCACGTCCAGTCACACTGGGATCCACACGCAGTCACACGGGATCCACGCACAGTCACACGGGGATCCACGTGCAGTCACACGGGATCCACATCCAATCACACAGGGATCCACGCGCAGTCACACGAGATCCACGTCCAGTCACACAGGATCCACGTCCAATCACACGGGGATCCACGTCCAGTCACACTGGGATCCACACACAGTCACACGGGATCCACGCACAGTCACACGGGGATCCATGTGCAGTCACACGGGATCCACATCCAATCACACAGGGATCCACGCGCAGTCACATGGGGATCCACACGCAGTCACACAAGATCCACATCCAGTCATACAGGATCCACGTCCAATCACACGGGGATCCACGTCCAGTCACACTGGGATCCACACGCAGTCACACGGGATCCACGTCCAGTCACACGGGGATCAACACGGAGTCACATGGGATCCACATGCAGTCACACGGGGATCCACACGGAGTCACATGGGACCCACTTGCAGTCACACGGGGATCCACGTGCAGTCACACGGGACCCATGTTCAGTCACACGGTGTGCCACGGGTGGGCTTTCCACGTTTCCATGCGGTCTGTGCGGTCTGTCAGCGGGACGCCAGCCTACACCCGCGGCCTCGTGTCTACAGGGTGGACGGCCGCGCCCTACCTGAGGGTCTCGTTGCCATAGCAGCCGGGGTCGCCAATGCCCAGGTCGTCCGCCATGATCAGGACGAAGTTGGGCTTGGAGGGGGCCCGGCTCTGGGCCCCCCACAGGACCATCAGCAGGAGCAGCACGCGCCTCATCGTCCTGAAACGTCAAGGGGGCGAGACGTGAGGGGTGCGGCAGGCGCTGGGCCGTCCACGTCCCTCCCCTCCCAGGTGTCCGGCGAGGACACCGACCCGGGGACAAGCCGTCACCGGCGACAAGCTGTCACCGGCAGCCCTCGGGGAAGGCGTTGACCCGCTCCTCCCCGTGAATCTGTTTCCAAGCAAAACCTCTCCTCCCCCGTGCAGAGCGGGGACGCCGAGGTCACAGCCTAGACCAGCCGTGGGCAAACTACGGCCCGCGGGCCGGATCCGGCTGTTCTATCCGGTTCTCTTGCTCTCCCTTCCGCTCCTTTACTTTGAATTTATATTCGTTCACACAAACACTCCATCCATGCTTTGGTTCCGGCCCTCCGGTCCAGTTGAAGAACCCATGGTGGCCCTCGAGTCAAAAAGTTTGCCCACCCCTGCCCTAGACCAGAACGCGGGTTCTGAGGAGACAAACGTAACCTCGGCCGCCTCCCGCCGTCTCGTCATAGAAGGGGGACCCCACCATCAGCTAAGGGTTCTCTACGGGGACCCTGGGAAGACACGTGTTTCATGAAGATCGCGTGTCCCGTCCGGCTGGTGTCATTCAGTGGTGGAGGTCACGGCTCGGTCCCCGGTCAGGGCACACGCCCGGGTTGTGGGCTCCATCCCCAGTGGGGGGCGTGCAGGAGGCAGCCGGTCCATGATGTTCCTCTTTCATCACCGATGTCTCTCTCTCCCTCTCCCTTCCTCTCTGAAATCAATAAGAACATTTTTTTCCCCCAAAAAAACACCACAAATTCCTTAACCTGTGCAGCTGGTGTGGCTCCGTGGTTGAGCGTCAACCTAGGAACCAGGAGGTCAGGGTTCGATTCCCGGTCAAGGGCACAGGCCCGGGTGGTGGGCTCGATCCCCAGTGGGGGGCGTGCAGGAGGCAGCCGGTCCATGACTCTCTCTCATCACGGATGTTTCTCTCTCTCTCTCTCCCTTTCTCTCTAAAAATCAGTAAGAACATATTTAAAAACACACACACACACACACACACACACACACACACACAAATTCCTCACCCTGACCAGCTGCTGTGACTCAGTGGTTGAGCGTCAACCTAGGAACCAGGAGGTCAGGGTTCGATTCCCGTTCAAGGGCACATGACCGGGTTGTGGGCTCCATCCCCAGTAGGAGGCGTGTAGGGGGCAGCCGATCCATGATTCCCTCTCATCATGGATGTCTCTCTCTCTCTCTCTCTCTCTCTCTCTCTCTCTCTCTCTCTCTCCCTCTGCCTTCTTCTCTGCAATCCATACAAATAATATCTGGGACTTCAGGTGACGGATCCTCTCCACCCCACATCGTCACCATCTCGGGGGGGCCCCTCGTGCCCGCGGGGGACCCGGGGAAAAAGGCATTCCAAGCGTCTGTGCTTGGCGGGGAGAGACTGGGTCTAGCCGCAGAATACTTATGCTGAAGGAGGGCGAAGGCCCATTAATAATGATTGATAGCTCTATTAATTTCCGAGTCGCCGCGGCAACAGCCCACCATTCATCGTGCCCCACGAGGGGCTCGGGGTCGGTATTAGGCAGCCTGGCGTCAGGAGCACCCTCGAGCCCAATTAAGAGCAAGGCTCGCAGAGGGGACATTTTTCCACGCCGCCCGGAATGCCACCGCATACAAATGATCACCTTCTCCCCCCGAGCATGGGCCAGGGGTCCTCACACTTTTTAAACAGGGGGCCAGGTCCCTGTCCCTCAGACCGTGGGAGGGCCGGACTATCGTTTAAAAAAAACAACTATGAACAAATCCCTATGCGCACGGCGGGCCCGGGACGCGTCGGCTGCTAAGCAGGACAGGCAGCGGCACCCGGCGGGCCGGATCCATGTCCTCGGCGGGCCGCCTGTGGCCCGCGGGCCGTCGTTTGAGGACGC
Source organism: Plecotus auritus (assembly GCF_963455305.1). Classification (NCBI taxonomy): domain Eukaryota; kingdom Metazoa; phylum Chordata; class Mammalia; order Chiroptera; family Vespertilionidae; genus Plecotus; species Plecotus auritus. The sequence continues at coordinate 2,306,901 of NC_137784.1, read as the reverse complement.
CTTACAACAAGGTGTTCATGAAGACATTTTTTATTTATTTATTTATTTATTTATTTAATATATTTTATTGATTTTTTACAGAGAGGAAGGGAGAGGGAGAGAGAGTTAGAAACATCGATGAGAGAGAGACATCGATCAGCTGCCTCCTGCACGCCCCCACCTGGAAATGTGCCCACAACCAGGTACATGCCCCTGAGCGGAATCGAACCCGGGACCCTTCCGTCCGCAGGCCGACGCTCTATCCGCTGAGCCACACCGGTGAGGGCTATAAATCGTGTCTTATCTTTATTCATGTGTCTTATCTGTGAAGGACAGGAAATGAGCACCTTTTATTTATTTATTATTTTTTTAAATATATTTTATTGATTTTTTTTACCGAGAGGAAGGGAGAGGGATAGAGAGCTAGAAACATCGATGGGAGAGAAACATCCATCAGCTGCCTCCTGCACACCCCCCACTGGGGATGTGCCAGCAACCAAGGTACATGCCCTTGACCGGAATCGAACCTGGGACCCTTCGGTCCGCAGGCCGACGCCCTATCCACTGAGCCACACCGGTGAGGGCCATAAAGACGTTTTTCAGACGATGAAAAGGGAGTCCGTTCATAGGAGCACTTTGCCATCCCACGAAGCCTGCCCCCAGCTATGAAAAGCTCGGCACGTTCACTTCGGAAAGACAACACCCCTCCCCCTCCCCCCTCTCCCCTCCCCCCTCTCCCCTCCCCCCTCCTTCAAAAACTAAATTACGTTTTCGGAACAAGGGTCCATTGGGCCCAGAGGCAAGAAGGCAAGACGAGAGGCTATTTTGAGAAAGCCGCCGTTCCTAAAATAAGAACGCGTCACGCAGGAGGGGGGAGCGAGACAGAAAGGGCATTTTCATCGCCGGAGACGTAATTACAGGAGAACGGGTTCATTCCGGGAAAACTGCCCCCTGCGCTTCCATCGCAGAGATTTCACCGCGGACGGACGGGGTGATGCTGAGGGTTTGCGGGGCTGATGGCAAACAGGCTCCCCGAGATCCTGCACTGCAAACCCCATGTCCGTTCAGGGCCGCGGTCGGCAGCCTCAGGAGTCCACAGAGCCCAATACCTACAGGACGATGACGGACGTTTCTTTGGAGAGCCCCATGTTTTAAACTTCGACTCTCTAGGTAGGTACCTTGCTATGAGCCTCATTAGGGTCCTCCTAAGCTGGCCCCTGCTAAAAACTCCAGGGCCCAAAGAGCCGCAGGGGGCTCGCCAGCCGCCGTTTGCCGGCCACGGGCGTAGGGGGAAAATACGCAGCTTTTGTTCAAGTCAAACGACAGAGGGTAAATGAAATTCCCATAGAGGTCCTGCTTTAAACTCCTAGAGAAAATGGCCCTGGCCGGTGTGGCTCAGTGGATAGAGCATCGGCCTGCGGACTGAAAGGTCCCGGGTTCGATTCCCGGTCAAGGGCACAGGCCCGGGTTGTGGGCTCGATCCCCCAGGAGGGGGCGTGCAGGAGGCAGCCGATCCATGATTCTCTCTCCTCATGGATGTTTCTCTCTCTCTCTTTCTCCCTCTTCCTTCCTCTCTGAAACCAATAAAAATATATTTTTTAAAAAAAGAAAGAAAAACGGTCCGCCCAGCCAGTGTGGCTCAGTGGTTGGGCTTCGACCTATGAGCCAGGCGGTCACAGTTCAATTCCCGGTCAGGGCACATGCCCAGGTTGCGGGCTGGATCCCCATGGTGGGGTGTGCAGGAGTCAGCCAATCAGTGATTCTCTTTCATCATCATAGATGTTCCTCTCTCTCTCCCTCTCTGAAATCAATAAAAGCATCCTATATGACAAAATAAAAGCCTAATATGCTAAGTGTCTAGTCGACCGGTCGGCTGTTCAACCAACCAAAGCGTAATATGCTAATGATATGCTAAGGCCACTCAACTGCTTGACTGCTCGCGATGACGTGCACTGGCCACCAGGGGGCAGACGCTCTGACCAGTAGGTTAGCTTGCTGCTGGGGTCCGGCCGATTGGGACTGGACACACCCTAGAGCCCTCCGGTGGTCCCTCCCCGGCCGGCCAACCTCCCGCGTCTCTCCCCGGCCCCGATCGATCGTGCACCGGTGGGGTCCCTCAGCCTGGCCTGCACCCTCTCGCAATCCAGGACTCCTCGGGGGATGTCGGAGAGCTGGTTTCGGCCCGATCCCCGCAGGCCAGGCCGAGGGACCCCACCGGTGCACGAATCCGTGCACCGGGCCTCTAGTACCAACTATAATTGAATCAGTTACCGTACATTAGTTTAGGAATATGAATAAAGAAAACGTACTGTTTAAATCCTCATCCGAGGATATGGTTTCTCTATTTTTATTTTCTTCATATATTTTTATTGATTTCAGAGAGGAAGAGAGAGAGAGAGAAACATCCATGAGGAGACAGAATCATGGATCGGCTGCCTCCTGCACGCCCCCTACTGGGGATGGAGCCCACAACCCGGGCATGTGCCCATGACTGGGAATTGAACCGTGACCTCCTGGTTCCTAGGTCGATGCTTAACCACTGAGCCACACTGGCCAGGAAGGGCCCCTATTATTCAATTCGGGATCCACTATTCTTTTACTCTAACGTCCAACATCAATATATATATAATACACGTATATACATTTATGTGTATGCATCCTATACCATAAAAGGCTAATATGCAAATTACTCCCTCCACCGGGAACTCGCCCGGGAGTTTGAAGAGGTGGGGGGCTGGCTCGCCAACTGCCCTCCTCCACACCCAATTGACCCCGATTGGGGGTGGGGCAGGCCAGCCAACCTCCTGTGTCCCCTCTCCCTGGCTGGCCTAGCCCTGTCAGCCCTGATGGGGGCGGGCCGGCCAGACCCCACCTGTGCACGAATTCGTGCACCGGGCCTCTAGTATATACGTATGTTTAAATACATATATGCGAGTAGCAAAAAATGTAAAAATGTGAACATAGGCATATGCCTGGGTTGTGGGCTCGATCCCCAGTGGGGGGCGTGCAGGAGGCAGCCGATCCATGATTCTCTCTCATCATGAATGTTTCTCTCTCTCTCTCTCTCTCTCCCCCCCTCCCTCCCCCTCTCCCTTCCTCTCTTTAAAATCAATTAAAAAATATATTTTTTAAAAAATTGTGCCTACAGCAAAAGAAACCATCAACAAAACAACAAGAAACCCCACTGTATGGGAGAACATATTTGCAAATGATATCACTGATAAAGGTTTAATGTCCAACATCTACAGGCAGCTTATACAACTTAATAAAAGGAAGATAAATGATCCAATAAAAAAATGGGCAACGGACCTAAATAGAATCTTTTTTCAAAATAAGACAGAAGGAAGGCCAAGAGACACATGAAAACATGCTCAAAGTCACTCATTATCGAGAGATGCAAATCAAAACGACAATGCGATACCATCTCACACCTGTCAGAATGACTATCATCAACAAATCAACAAACGACAAGTGCTGGCGAGGATGCGGAGAAAAAGGAACCCTCGTGCACTGCTGGTGGGAATGCAGACTGGTGCAGCCACTGTGAAGAACAGTATGGAGTTTCCTCAAAAAGTAAAATGGAACTCCCATTTGACCCAGTGATCCCACTCCTAGGAATATATCCTAAGAAACCAGAAACACCAATCAGAAAGGATATATGCACCCCTATGTTCATAGCAGCACCATTCACCATCGCTAAGATTTGGAAACAGCCTAGGTGCCCGTCAGCAGATGAGTGGATCAGAAAACTATGGTACATCTACACAATGGAATACTATGCTGCGGTAAAAAAGAAGGAATTCTTACCATTTGTAGCAACCTGGATGGAATTAGAGAACATGATGCTAAGTGAAATAAGCCAGGCAATGAAAGAAAAATACCACGTGATCTCACTCATTTGGGGATAATAAAGAACATTATAAACTGATGAACAAAAAGATAGATACAGAGGCAGTAAAGCATCAAACAGACTGTCAAATTACAGCGGGAAGGTTAGGGAGAGGTGGGGGAAATAAGAGATCAACTGAAGGACTTACATGCATGCATATAAGAGTAACCAACGGATGCAAAACATTGGGGGGTGAGGGCATGTATGGAAGTGGGGTGGGGGGGGGCCATGGTAAGATATGTACACATATAATACCTTAATAAAAAAAGAAAAAAGAAAAAAAAATTGTGCCTAGGTGGTGACGATTTTGCAGGAATGGGTGATGTTTCGCCGGGAGCACAGAAGGCAGACAGTGTCTTTAACTTGACTGAGTGGCTGTGCACAAAGGAAGCTTTAGCTGCCGTCTTAGACGCCAGAGCCAGGACTGGGTCCAAATCGAGGAGCGTGATGTACCGGGAGCTGCAGACGACGGCCCCATCGGCCAGTCAAACCCTCTCTCTCTCTCCTGCCGCGACCTGGCAGACACCGAGAGACCCCATCTGTCCGGGAAACGGCGGAGCGATTCGTTCTCGAGGACGTGGGGAGTTTGAACAAAATGACGAGTGTGATCCTGCCCAACACGGAGACTCCATCCGTGCACAAGCAAACCCATCCTCTCGGATAGGCTGACGTGGAAGGAAAATAGAGAGCGTGCCTGGTGAGCGAGAAACCCAGGAGAGTAAGCAGGCTCATCCCTTCGTACAGGGGACTGACTGCAGGAGGTTCCCTGCTCTGTGCCCCAGACCTTGGATGGGACCGCAGACCTGTGTGCCTGCTCTGTGCCCCAGACCTTGGATGGGACCGCAGACCTGTGTGCCTGCTCTGTGCCCCAGACCTTGGATGGGACCATAGACCTGCCTGCTCTGTGCCCCAGACCTTGGATGGGACCACAGACCTGCCTGCCTGTTCTGTGCCCCAGACCTTGGATGGGACCGCAGACCTGTGTGCCTGCTCTGTGCCCTAGACCTTGGATGGGACCGCAGACCTGTGTGCCTGCTCTGTGCCCTAGACCTTGGATGGGACCATAGACCTGCCTGCTCTGTGCCCCAGACCTTGGATGGGACCATAGACCTGCCTGCCTGTTCTGTGCCCCAGACCTTGGATGGGGCCACAGACCTGCCTGCTCTGTGCTCTAGACCTTGGATGGGACCACAGACCTGCCTGCTCTGTGCCCTAGACCTTGGATGGGACCATGGGGACCTGCCAGCTCTGTGCCCCAGACCTTGGATGGGACCACAGACCTGTGTGCTGTGCCATAGACCTTGGATGGGACCACAGACCTGCCTGCTCTGTGCCCTAGACCTTGGATGGGACCACAGACCTGCCTGCTCTGTGCCCCAGACCTTGGATGGGACCACAGACCTGCCTGCTCTGTGCCCTAGACCTTGGATGGGACCACAGACCTGCCTGCTCTGTGCCCCAGACCTTGGATGGGACCACAGACCTGCCTGCTCTGTGCCCTAGACCTTGGATGGGACCATGGGGACCTGCCAGCTCTGTGCCCCAGACCTTGGATGGGACCACAGACCTGTGTGCTGTGCCCTAGACCTTGGATGGGACCACAGACCTGCCTGCTCTGTGCCCCAGACCTTGGATGAGACCTCTTGATGAAATAAACGCAACAGAAACATGATTCTGACTAGTGTGGCTCAGTGGTTGAGCATCAACCCAGGAGCCAAGAGGTCACCGGTTTGAATCCCGGTCAGGGCACATGCCCCGGTTTCGGGTTCGGTCCCCAGTGGGGGGAGAACGAGCAGTGATGTCTCTCTCCCATCGTTGTTTCTATCTCTTCATCTTTCTCCCTTCCTCTCTCTTCTAAAAATCAACAACAACAAAAATATTTTAAAAACAAGCCAACAACATATAACATCATCGTTAACAAGTAACCTGGCAACCTAATGGAATGACGGGTCATTGAAATGCCGTGGAACAGCCAGAAACACAATTTGCGTCTCACTCCTTAGCCCCCTCTAGAAGCCCTTCCTGGCATTGCTCTACCAAACCTCACACAGAACCCTCACAATCAACGGAAACGAAGCAACAACCGATTTGGAAAACACACGGCGATGTTTGATGAGAGAGCACACGGCGATGTTTGATGAGAGAGCACGCCACAGGAACAGGGAGCTAGCTGCCCGTGAACTTGGCGGCTGGGTCTGTTTCAAGGTTCAAGGCATCGCCAAGTCCCGCCCCCACCCCTGTCCCCCTGTCCTTGGAGATGTACGCGGGCGGGTGGCGGAGGTGACGGCCGCTTCCTTCCCCGATTCTGCTCATGGTTCCCGCACTGGCCGGCGCTTCTTAAGCAGGTGATCGGAAGCAACCTGGTCCCTGGAGAGAGGCCTGTGCGGCCAAGGTCTTGGCAAACGTTCCCCCACCGCTTGGCTCTGCGGCTGGGGGCGGGCCCGTGGCACCCTTCCGCAGGCCGTGCGGGTGCAGACACGCCCCAGGTCACATTCTCCGTGGGTCCCCCCTAGACTCAGTATACGCTCCCCCTTTCAGCTCAACAGCGACAAATAGAAGAAGACGCTGTTCGCTTGACGTCAACCACGGACGATGCTGAATCTCGCCCAAACCTTGAGATCTTTTTTTTTTAAATATATTTTATTGGTTTTTTTTACAGAGAGGAAGGGAGAGGGATAGAGAGTTAGAAACATCGATGAGAGAGAAACATCGATCAGCTGCCTCCTGCACACCTCCCACTGGGGATGTGCCCGCAACCAAGGTACATGCCCTTGACCGGAATCGAACCTAGGACCCTCCAGTCCGCAGGCCGACACTCTACCCACTGAGCTACACTGGTGAGGGCTCCTTTCAAGAAATTATTGTTCTTGCCTGGCCAGTGTGGCCCAGCGGTTGATCAATGACCTAGGAACCAGGAGGTCAGGGTTCGATTCCCGGTCAAGGGCACATGCCCAGGTTGCAGGCTCCATCCCCAGTGTGGGGCGTGCAGGAGGCAGCCGGTCCATGATTCTCTCTCATCACGGATGTTCTCTCTCTCTCTCTCTCTCTCTCTGAATCAATAAAAACATATTTTTTTAAAAAAAAAAAAAAAGAAAAAATGACAACGTATCTGAAGCAATGTGGTGTGTCTCCACGTCACATGATGGGGCCTGGATGGATTTCCATCCCACCACATACAACGCCCCGATGTTGACCGGTTGAGTTTAACACTATGGCGGCCTCGACACCTGGAAGACAGCTGGGTTCGAATTTATGAAGCAAAACCAACACCTTTCCGCGCGCTGAACGTGATCGCAGTGACCCCGCGAGGAGCAGAACGTTACAACCGCGGAACGATCCTGGTCGCCAAGAGGGCCGTTTCGATTTTTCCGACGCCTCAGACTAGTGTTGGCCGAGTCCCTGTGGACGAAAAGGGGGCCATGTGCTGACCTGACCGGCTCGGGGGAGGCCCGCCTGGTGGCCTTGCAAACTCAGAGACCTAAAGTCACCCCAAAGGATGGTCTGAAATGAAACCTTTTAACTAAAAAGCAGTTTCTGGCGGGTCGTCACCTCCTAGGCTGGTATCTTCCCTGACAAGGTCAACCTTCACCTGAACTGAGCCTACTGTCTTTTTGCATCTATGGTAACGCTAGAGGCCTGGTGCATGAAATTTGTGCATGGGGGGGGGGGGGGGGCGGGTCCCTCAGCCTGGCCTGCACCCTCTCCAATCCGGGACCCCTCGGGGGATGTCCGACTGCCGCCTTAGGCCCGCAGGGATCGGGCCTAAGCCAGCAGTCAGACATCCCTCTCGCAATCTGGAACCGCTGGCTCCTAACTGCTTACCTGCCTGCCTACCTGATTGCCCCTAACCGCCCTACCCTTTCGGCCTGATCGCCCTTAACCGCTCACCCCTGTCGGCCTGATTGCCCCTAACCACTCTCCCCTGCCGGCCTGATTGCCCCTAACTGCCCTTCCCTGCCGGCCTGATCGCCCCTAACCGCTCTCCCCTGCTGGCCTGATTGCCCCTAACTGCCCTTCCCTGCCAGCCTGATCGCCCCTAACCGCCCTCCCCTGTCGGCCTGATCGCCCCTAACTGCTCTCCCCTGTTGGCCTGATTGCCCCTAACTGCCCTTCCCTGCTGGCCTGATCGCCCCTAACCACTCTCCCCTGCTGGCCTGATTGCCCCTAACTGCCCTTCCCTGCCAGCCTGATCGCCCCTAACTGCCCTTCCCTGCCGGCCTGATCGCCCCTAACCGCTCTCCCCTGCCGGCCTGATGACCCCTAACTGCTTCTGCCTTGGCCCTCGCCACCGTGGCTTTGTCCGGAAGGACGACCGGAAGACGTCTGGTCTATCGGGTCTAATTAGCATATTACCTTTTGATTAGTATAGATACCCTTGAAACGTCAGGGTAACTTGTACGTTCCCTTTCTCCAGACCCTTCAGGGTACAATGCACCAGGGCAGAGACCACAATCCCCTCATCGTCACTGAGTTCATTGCTGACTGTTACCTGTCCTGCACCCCCCTACGTGAAAGAATCCTTTTACTTTTTATCCAATCCCAGAGGTTCCCCGCCCCGCCACCTCACCTCCCTAATCTCTCCCCAGTGGATTTCAGGTGACCCACTCACGCCCCCTCTGACGGTTACGGAGAAAACACGGTGAAAAACCGCCTTTCTCCGGAACATTCTCCCCATCGGTGGAGATTCCGCTTCCCGGCCATTGTCCACAGTTTGGCTCAAACCAACTGTCAAAGATGGGAGAGCTGTCCCGGCTCCCATTGAGACTCAGGGTGCCATCATAGTTTTCAGAGGGTCCACGGGTGACCTGACATTTCCGATGGAGAGCTACGGAAATAAGAGCGATTATCCTCGCTCAGACGCCGCAGAACGCCAATGGCTCATTTGCAAAGTTGCACTGGCTGGGCGGTGACATTCTTCATGAGCCCTACGGTGTGCCAGCCACCCAGGCTCCGGACCCTGGTCCTGGCGGAGGCCGTGACCTTGGGGTATGTCCGTCCACACCCCACAGAACGCCACCTTCCCAGATGGTTCCCGAAAGCACCTCTCAGCTTCTTCACCCTTCACCTCTCTGTGCACGACCTCACCTTATGAACCCCGAGTTTCAGAATGACAAGCCCAACAAGCGGGGTTCGATGTCACCCCGGGGCCTGACAGTTGGCAGATCGGTCTTCACAGCCTTCTTCTTTTTTTTTTTTAGTATCTATCTATCTATCTATCTATCTATCTATCTATCTATCTATATATACTAGAGGCCCGGTGCACGAAATTGGTGCACGGGAGGTGGGACCCTCAGCCCAGCTGGCACCCTCTCGCAACCCAGGACTCCTCAGGGGATGTCTGACTGCTGGTTTAGGCCCGATCGCGCACATATCTCTTGCAATCGGGACTGCTGGCTCCTAACCACTTGCCTGACTGCCTGATCGCCCCTAACCACTCGCCTGCCTGCCTGATCGCCCCTAACCACTCTCCTGCCTGCCTGATCACCCTTAACCACTCCCCTGCCTGCCTGATCGCCCCTAACCACTCGCCTGCCTGCCTGATCACCCCCTAACCACTCGCCTGCCTGCCTGATCGCCCCTAACCACTCACCTGCCTGCCTGATCGCCCCTAACCGCTCGCCTGTCTGCCTGATCTCCCCTAACCACTCACCTGCCTGCCTGATCACCCCTAACCACTCACCTGCCTGCCTGATCGCCCCTAACCACTCTGCCTGCCTGATCGCCCCTAACCACTCGCCTGCCTGCCTGATCGACCCTAACCACTCTGCCTGCCTGATCGCCCCTAACCACTCTGCCTGCCTGATCGCCCCTAACCGCCGCTGCCTCGGCCCCTGCCACTGCGGCTTCATCCGGAAGGATGCCCGGAATGACGTCCGGAAGGTCATTCGGCTGTCCGGTCTAATGAGCATATTACGCTTTTATTATTGTCGATATTTATTGATTTCAGAGAGGAAGGGGAAGAGAAAGAGATAGAAACATCCACGATGAGAGAGAATCACCGATCGGCTGCCTCCTGCGCGCCCCCTACTGGGGATCGAACCCGCAACCCAGCCACGTGCCCCTGACCGGGATCGAACCTGGGGACCCTTCAGTCCGCAGGCCGATGCTCCATCCGCTGAGCCAAACCGGCTCTAGCCGGCCTTCACAGCCTTAACATTTTACGCTCAAAAAGGGCCATGGATTGAGTTTCTAAAATGTGTGTAGGACTTTAAAAGCATCTTTCATTGTCTAAACACCACTTCCCCTCGGTGGAACCAAGTCCCATGGTCTTTGCTTGGCAACGGACACACGAAGGGTTTTGCCCGGGCCGGCGTGGCTCTGTAGTCAAGCGCCGACCTAGGAACCAGGAGGTCAGGGTTCGATTCCCGGTCAAGGGCACATGCCCGGGTTGCGGGCTCCATCCCCAGTAGGGGGCGTGCGGGAGGCAGCCGATCCGTGATTCTCTCTCATCATCGATGCGTCTCTCTCTATCTCTCTCTCTCTCCCTCTCCCTTGTTCTCTGAAATCAATACAAATACATTTTTTAATAAATTTAAAAAATAAAACATAAACCACGAAGGGTTTTCCGGAGGGACCGTAAGCACCCCCCTCTCTGCAGACACGGGCTTGAGGCAGGATGGGGATCCCCCAGGTCCCCGCGGGCAGCTCTCCTTGCCGGTATCGGCCCCATAAGTCACATCTGACGGTACGAGGGTGGTTTGTCAACACTGGAGCGTGGCATTTAAACGATGATTTACGGGCAGATTCATAATTCGTTGCTTTCGGTGGGAAAGTATTCAATCCTGGTAGCCCAGGGCGGGTGGGGGTGTGGGATTTACAGCGGATGGGGCCTCTCTCGCGCCCGAGACTTTTACAAATGAATTAACGCTTCATAAACAGCCCCTGAGTCCCGCCCAGCGCCCAGCACCCAGCACCCAGCAGCCAGCGCAGTCACATTCATCAAAGGAACCCCTTTCACAGCCACAGCAAAGCCCGCTCTCAGACGTTAGCCTGGGTGCTGGGGAGACTGTGAGCGTGTGGCCCAAACCACAGGGCTCACTCTTACGGGGGATCCAGCCCGTAAGCCGGGCGTGTGCCCTGACCGGGAATCGAACCGTGACCTCCTGGTTCCTAGGTTGACGCTCAGCCACGGAGCCGTGTTGAACAGAGACAGAGAGGAAGGGAGAGGGAGAGAGAGAGAGAAAAAAAACATCCATGAGGAGAGGGAATCATGGATCGGCTGCCTCCTGCACACCCCCCTACTGGGGATGGAGCCCGCAACCCGGGCATGTGCCCTTGACCGGGAATCGAACCCTGACCTCCTGGTTCCTAGGTCAATGCTCAACCACTGAGCCACTCTGGCTGTGCTAAATCTTCCAAATTTTTTTTATTTATTTACTTAAAAATACATTATTATTGATGTCAGAGAGGAAGGGAGAGGGAGAGAGAGAGAGAAACATCCATGAGGAGAGAGAATCATGGATCTGCTGCCTCCTGCACGCCCCCCACTGGGGATAGAGCGTGCAACCCGGGCGTGTGCCCTTGACCAGGAATCAAACCCTGACCTCCTGGCTCCTAGGTTGACGCTCAGCCACTGAGCCACGCCGGCCGTGTTAGGTGTCTTTTAAAGGGGTGCTTCCCTCCATCAGGGTCGGGTGTGATATCCACTAAAAGACCCAGAAATTTGGCTCAGTGGATAGAGCGTCGGCCTGCGGACTGAAGGGTCCCGGGTTCGATTCCGGTCAAGGAAACGTGCCTGGGTTGCGGGCTCCTGCCAGGCCTGGGGTGCGGGTGCAGGAGGCAACCCATCGATGTGTGTCTCTCACATCGACGTTTCCCTCTGTCTTTCTTTTCTTTTTCTAATTTTTTAAAAACATGTATTTTATTGATTTCAGAGAGGAAGGGAGAGGGAGAGAGAGAGAGAAAGATCCATGATGAGAGAGAATCATGGATCGGCTGCCTCCTGCACGCACCACACTAGGAATGGAGCCTGCAAACCGGGCATGTGCCCTGACCAGGAATCGAACCCGGGACCCTTCAGTCCACAGGCCGATGCTCTACCCACTGAGCCACACCAGCCAGGGCTCTCTCTGTCCATCCCCCTCTGTGTGTTTCCCTCTCTCTTCCACGCTCTCTAAAAATCAATGGGAAAATATCCTTGGGTGAGAATTAAGAAAAATAATAATAATAATCTATACTAATAAAAGGGTAATATGCTAATTAGACCGGGAGACTTTCCGAGAGACCTTCCGGATATCCTTCTGGACAAAGCCATGGTGGTGGGGCGATCAGGCCAGCATGGGAGGGCAGTTTGGGGTGAGTAGGCTGGCGGTGGGGGGGGCAGTTGGGGGCAAGCAGGCCGGCATGGGGGGCAGTTAGAGGTGATCAGGCCGGTGGGAGGGGCGAGCAGGCCAGCAAGGGGGGGGCAGGTGGGGGCGAGCAGGCCGGCAGGGAGGGCAGTTGGGGGCAAGCAGGCTGGTGTGGGGGCAGTTGGGGGCAAGCAGGCTGGCGGGGGAGGGTAGATGGGGGTGAGAAGGCTGGCAGTGGGGGGCAGTTGGGGGCAAGCAGGCCGGTGGGGCGGGCAGTTAGGGGTGATCAGGCTGGAAGCGGGGGGCAGTTGGGTTGATCTGGCCAGCAGGCAGAGTGGTTAGGGGCGATCAGGCAGGCCGTTGAGCGGTTAGGAGCCAGCGGTCCCGGATTGCGAGGGGGATGTCCGACTGCCGGTTTAGGCCCGATCCCTGTCGGACATTTCCCGAAGGGTCCCAGATTGGAGAGGGTGCAGGCTGGGCTGAGGGACCCCCCCCCATGCATGAATTTTGTGCACCGGGCCTCTAGTAATCAATAAAAGACCCAGAAACTGAGTTGGGGTAGCCCCGGGGACCGCGCGAGCATCTTCATCCATCTGTTGGGGGCGTTTGGTCTCCCCGACATTCTGCGGAGACAGTCCAGCCATTCATTCACGTCCCGAGTCCCTCACCTTTTCCCCAAGCTCCCGGACCTCCCTGTCAAAGTCACGGTGTGGCTCAGTGGCTGGAGCGTCGGCCTGCGGGCTGAAGGGTACCGGGTTCAATTCCCGGTCAAGGGCACATGCCCAGGGTTGTGGGCTCCATCCCCAGGAGGGGGCGTGCAGGAGGCCGCTGGTCCGTGATTCTCTGTCCTCATGGATGTTTCTCTCTCTCTCCCTCTCCCTTCCTCTCTGAAATCAATACAAATATATTAAAAAAAACAAACAAAAAAAAACACCATCTCGTGACTCATGGCTGGAATGATACGTGTTAGGGATGAATTAATGGGACCTGGGAGCGGAACTTGGCCCCGTAAAGCCAGAGATAACGGCGCCTGAAACGGCGGCATTCCAAGTGCACGTGACGTTAACGGCCCCCTGTCTCTGGCCTCCAGATGGACGGACGGATGGACGGATGCCCCCCCGCCCCCCCCCCCCCTCGGGACACGGTTGACACGCTGCAGGCTGAGCCGAGCGAGGCAGAGAGAGGCCAGCAGGTCAAAGCAAATAAAACCGGGGGCCGCCCTGGAGAGCAGGCGGGCGGAGGGGACCCCCCACCACACCCTGTCTGCTCCGGCGTCCCCCCCAGGCACCCCCCCCCGCCCGCCCCGGCCGCCCAGGGCAAGCTGAGCTGCATGCTCCACTCAACACTGGCTCAGAGCCTCCTGCGAACAACGCCCACTTCCCGGGGGCCTGGCCGGCGTCCTCCCCAGACATCCAGGCCTCGGCCAACAGCCCCACGCCCCTCTCCGGCCTGGGCAGGGGCGCCGGCGGGTGTGAGGGTCCATGGGGACCACCCCCCCCCCCCCCGGCCGGTTTATCCCCTGGGAGCGATGTGGCCCTGCCTGTCCGCTGACCTGGTTCCTGGGCTCCCCCCTCCCACGTGTGACACCGGAGTCGGAAAGGCCCTGGCGATGGCCGCTCCCTGGTGCTGTGGGGCGGAGAGACACACGCCTCCCCCCCTCTCCGCCCCGTGCAGACACAGGAGCTCCCGGCCGCCCGCCGGGGACACGCATTCCTCCTGTGCAGGCTGGGACAGGACGAGAGGCGGTCCTCCACGCCGAGCGGCTCAGACGCGAAGAGACAGCCGGGCCAGTGTGGCTCGGGGCTTGAGCATCGACCTACGAACCAGGAGGTCAGGGTTCGATTCCCGGTCAGGGCACAGGCCCGGGTTGCAGGCTCGGCCCGCCCCCCCCCCCCACCCTCCCCCGGGGTAGGGGGTGAGCAGGAGGCAGCCGATGCATGATTCTCTCTCATCATGGATGTTTTTCTCTCTCTCTCTCTCTCAAAATCAATGGGCCCTGGCTGGTGTGGCTCAGTGGATAGAGCATCGGCCTGAGGACTGAAGGGTCCCAGGTTCGATTCCCGGTCAGGGCACATGCCCAGGTTGCAGGCTCGGTCCCCCAGCCCCCCCATAGGGGGTGAGCAGGAGGCAGCCGGTCCATGATTCTCTCTCATCATGGATGTTTCTATCTCTCTCTCCTCCCGCCCCCCCGCCCCGTCCCTTCCACTCTGAAATCAGTAAAAATATATTAAAGAAAAATATCCCCAGGGGAGGATTTAAAAAAATAATAGTAGTAATAAATTATACGTCAATGAATAAACAGATAAATAAGTACATGATGGAGAGAGGATAATTCCTCCTTAAAAAAAAAAAAAAAAAAAAAGGAAAAGATGGCTTTTGCCCTGGCCGGTGTGGCTCAGTGGATAGAGCGTCGGCCTGAGGACTGAAGGGTCCCGGGTTCGATTCTCGGTCAGGGGCACAGGCCCGAGTTGCAGGCTGGACCCCTGACAGGGGGCGTGCAGGAGGCAGCTGATGCATGATTCTCTCTCATCATGGATGTCTCTCTCTCTCTCTCTCTCTCTCTCTCTCTCTCTCCTTTCCTCTCTGAAATATCTTCTTTTTAAAAAATACATATATATATATATATATTTATACATATATATATATATATATATATATTTTTTTTTTTTTTAAAGGTGGAAACAAATCCAATGTGCACCAGCAGAAGAATGGACAAGCACTCGATGACCCGTGCTCACCGTGGAATACTACGCAGCCATGAAAAAGGTGCCGCTGGGACACACGGGGCAACGTGGGTGGTCCCTGAGCCCACGATGGTGAGTGACGGACAGCCAGACAGACACAAAAGGCCACATGGTGTGTGATTCCATTTATTCTTTATTTTTTTAAAACATTTTTTTAAAATTGATGTCAGAGAGGAGGGGAGAGAGGAGAGAGAGAGAGAAACATCCACGAGGAGAGAGAACCACGGACCGGCTGCCTCCTGCACGCCCCCGACTGGGGATCGAGCCCGCAACCTGGGCAGGTGCCCTTGACCAGGAATTGAACCCGGGACCCTTCAGTCCGAAGGCCGACGCTCTATCCACGGAGCCACACCAGCCAGGGCAAAAGCCATCTTTTCCTTTTTTTTTTTTTTTAAGGAGG
This sequence comes from Plecotus auritus, assembly GCF_963455305.1. Taxonomy (NCBI): domain Eukaryota; kingdom Metazoa; phylum Chordata; class Mammalia; order Chiroptera; family Vespertilionidae; genus Plecotus; species Plecotus auritus. Next base: position 2,291,601 of record NC_137784.1, on the reverse strand, counting down.
AATTATCCTCTCTCCATCATGTACTTATTTATCTGTTTGTTTGTTTATTTATTTATTTATTTACTTACTTATTTATTTATTTATTTATTTTAAATATGTTTTATTGATTTTTTTTTACAGAGAGGAAGGGAGAAGGATAGAGAGTTAGAAACATCGATGAGAGAGAACCACGGACCAGCTGCCTCCTGCACGCCCCCGACTGGGGATTGAGCCCGCAACCCGGGCAGGTGCCCTTGACCGGGAATCGAACCTGGGACCCTTCCGCCCGCAGGCCGACGCTCTATCCACGGAGCCACACCGGCCAGGGAGGGGCATGACTTTTTCGTTCCATTCATTCTGTTCCAGGGGGCGATGAAAACGCTGTCGAGCCGAAACCGGTGTGGCTCCGTGGATAGAGCGTCGGCCTGCGGACCGAAGGGTCCCGGGTTCGATTCCGGTCAAGGGCATGTACCTTGGTGGCGGGCACATCCCCAGTGGGGGGCGTGCAGGAGGCAGCTGATGGATGTGTCTCTCTCATCGATGTTTCTAGCTCTCTCTCCCTCTCCCTTCCTCTCTGTAGAAAATCAATAAAATATATTTTAAAAAAATAAAATAAAATCTTAAAAAAGAAAAGAAAAGAAAACGCTGTCGAGCCAGAGACAAGGTGGATGGAGGGACCAGATGCCTCCGCGTTGACCAGTCTGTTTTTTATTTTCCTGTGAACCCTCGCCTGAGTGTATTTTCCCCGCTGGTTGTCAGAGAGCGTGGAAGGGAGCGGGAGGGACAGAGACAGACCCACGGCACGTACGTACGTGCGGACCAAGCAGCATGCAAATGCACCAGACTCACAAAACACGTTCGCCCTGTTTGCAAGACAACGGGCCCGGGGCCTGTACACCTGGAAACCCCTTGGTGCGCCCGAGCCAGGTGGCACACGGCTCGCTCCGTTCTCTCCCTCCCACCCCGAGCCGGTGCCTCATGCACCCTCCGGGCCCCCCCCCCCGCCCCCCCCCCCCCGGCTCCCAGGTCGGCAGGCGGCCTCCGGGGTGCACGCGTCCCCTCCCTGGGACGATCCCGTGATGACACGTTCCTCAGACCCATTCACATCACGGCCCACGGGGAGTGAGTCCGGCTCCTGACATGTCAATCATCTCCTGTGGCCCAGAATGCCGCCCCCGGAGGCGGTCCACACCCCTCGGCACGCGTCACCGGCCCCGGGTGACACGGAGGCGGGCGGAAACGTTTCTGGTTTTGTGTTTTTTTTTATGAATCCTCACCCGAGGGTTTTTTTCCACGGGTTTTAGAGAGAGTGAAACGGAGAGGAAAAGACGGAGAGACACATCGATGGGTTGCCTCCTGCACGCGCCCCGTCCAGGGCCCGGGCCGGGGAGGAGCCTGCAAGCGAGGGACGTGCCCTTGACCGGAATCGAACCCGGGACCCTTCAGTCCACAGGCTGATGCTCTATCCCAGCCGTGGGCAAACTACAGCCCACGGGCCGGATCCGGCTGTTCTATCCGGTTCTCTTGCTCTCCCCTCCGCTCCTTTACTTTGAATTTATATTAGTTCACACAAACACTCCATCCATGCTTTTGTTCCGGCCCTCCGGTCCAGTTTAAGAACCCATGGTAGCCCTCGAGTCAAAAAGTTTGCCCACCCCTGGAGAGTGTCCCGGGTTCGATTCCCAGTCAAGGGCACCTGCCCGGGTTGTGGGCTCCATCCCCAGTCGGGGGGCGTGCGTGAGGCAGCTGATCAGTGATTCTCTCTGATCATGGATGTTTCTCTCTCTCTCTCTCTCTCTGCCTCTCCCTTCCTCTCTGACATCAATAATCTTAAAAAAAAAAAAAATACTCTAAAAAAAAATGATAGGCTTGGCCTAGCCAGTGTGGCTCAGGGGTTGAACATCAACTACGAACCGGGAGGTCAGGGTTCGATTCCCGGTCAGGGCACATACCAGTGTGGGGCGTGCAGGAGGCAGCCGATCCGTGATTCTCTCTCATCATGGATGTTTCTCTCTCTCTCTCCCTTCCTCTCTGACATCAATGCTAATATATAAAAAGCCAGGGGCCTTCACGACCGAAACAACCGGACGGATGACCGAACAGCAGGCTGCGTGGGGCGACCAGGCCGGCAGGGGGGGCAGTGAGGGGTGATCAGGCTGGAAGTGGGGGCAGTGAGGGGTGATCAGGCTGGAAGGGGGGGCAGTGAGGGGTGATCAGGCTGGAAGGGGGGGCAGTGAGGGGTGATCAGGCTGGTGGGGGGGGCAGTGAGGTGCGATCAGGACAGCAGGGGGGGCAGTGAGGGGAGATCAGGCCGCCGGGGGGGGGGCAGTGAGGGGTGATCAGGCCAGCAGGGGGTCAGTGAGGGGCAATCAGGCTGGAAGGAGAGGCAGTGAGGGGTGATCAGGCTGGTGGGGGGGGCAGTGAGGTGCGATCAGGACAGCAGGGGGGGCAGTGAGGGGAGATCAGGCCGCCGGGGGGGGCAGTGAGGGGTGATCAGGCCAGCAGGGGGGACAGTGAGGGGCAATCAGCCTGGAAGGGGGGTCAGTGAGGGGCGATCAGGCCGGCAGGGGGGGGTGGGCAGTGAGGGGCGATCAGGACAGCAGGGGGGACAATGAGGAGCAATCAGGCTGGAAGGGGGGTCAGTGAGGGGCGATCAGGCCAGCGGTGAGGGTGGGCAGTGAGGGGCTATCAGGTCGGCAGGGGCGGGCAGTGAGGGGTGATCAGGCTGGAAGGAGAGGCAGTGAGGGGCGATCAGGCTGGAAGGAGAGGCAGTGAGGGGCGATCAGGCTGGCAGGGGCGGGCAGTGAGGGGTGATCAGGCCGGCAGGGGGTGCAGTGAGGGGCGATCAGGCCAGCAGGCAGGTGAGCGGTGAGGAGCCAGCGGTCCAGGATTGTGAGAGGGATGTCCCCTGAGGGGTCCCGGATTGGAGAGGGTGCAGGCTGGGCTGAGGGGACCCCCCTCCCGTGCACGAACCTCGTGCACCGGGCCTCTAGTAAAAATATTTTAAAGAAGGAGATCGGCTTTGTCTTCCCACCTTTAAACTCGGACTCAGCATAGAGCGCAGCGTAAGCCTGGGGCCGCGGTATGAACCCGAGGGGCTGTGCCTGCCCGGGGAAATGGGTCACCTGGGGGTATTTTTAATGATCACCCCTCGCAGCCCGTACCCCTGGCATCCCGTGGGCAGGGGCCACGGACGCTCCTGCCTATCCGGCCACGCAGGACACGGTCCATGACTGGAGAATGACTGGGCCCCACACGTCCGCAGCGCCGAGCAGCGAGTCCACTCTACGTCCAGCTCTGTCTTACTCATTTTCTAAAATATTTTTTTATTGATGTCAGAGAGGAAGGGGGAGGGGGAGAGAGAGAAACATCCATGACGAGAGAGAGTCATGATAGCCGCCTCCTGCACGCCCCCTCCTGGGGATGGAGCCCGCAAACCGGGCATGTGCCCTGGACCGGGAATCGAACCCTGACCTCCTGGTTCCTAGGTCGATGCTCAACCACTGAGCCACACTGGCTGGCGTGGAATTCTTAACACTAACCAGCAAACCCGCCCCACTTCCCATCCCCCGTCCCCCCAAAGTGCTGCTGTTGGAGGTGGTCCCCCACTTTCCATCCCCCATCACCCCCAAACCAAAGCACTGCTATTGGAGGTGGTCCCCCACTTCCCAGCCCCCATCCCCCCAAAGTGCTGCTGTTGGAGGTGGTCCCCCACTTCCCATCCCCCGTCCCCCCAAACCAAAGTGCTGCTGTTGGAGATGGTCCCCCACTTCCCATTCCCCCATTCCCCCAAACCAAAGTGCGGCTGTTGGAGGTGGTCCCCCACTTCCCAGCCCCCATCCCCCCAAACCAAAGTGCTGCTGTTGGAGGTGGTCCCCCACTTCCCAGCCCCCATCTCCCCAAAGTGCTGCTGTTGGAGGTGGTCCCCCACTTCCCAGCCCCCATCCCCCCAAACCAAAGTGCTGCTGTTGGAGGTGGTCCCCCACTTCCCAGCCCCCATTCCCCCAAACCAAAGCGCTGCTGTTGGAGGTGATCTCCCACTTCCCAGCCCCTGTCCCCCAAAGTGCTGCTGTTGGAGGTGATCCCCCACTTCCCATTCCCCCATCCCCCAAACCAAAGCGCTGCTGTTGGAGGTGATCCCCCACTTCCCAGCCCCCATTCCCCCAAACCAAAGCGCTGCTGTTGGAGGTGATCCCCCACTTCCCAGCCCCCATTCCCCCAAACCAAAGCGCTGCTGTTGGAGGTGATCCCCCACTTCCCAGCCCCCATCCCCCCAAAGTGCTGCTGTTGGAGGTGATCCCCCACTTCCCATTCCCCCATCCCCCAAACCAAAGCGCTGCTGTTGGAGGTGGTCCCCCACTTCCCAGCCCCCATTCCCCCAAACCAAAGCGCTGCTGTTGGAGGTGATCCCCCACTTCCCAGCCCCCATCCCCCCAAAGTGCTGCTGTTGGAGGTGGTCCCCCACTTCCCAGCCCCCGTCCCCCCAAACCAAAGTGCGGCTGTTGGAGGTGGTCCCCCACTTCCCAGCCCCCCAAACCAAAGCGCTGCTGTTGGAGGTGGTCCCCCACTTCCCATCCCCCATCCCCCCAAACCAAAGCACTGCTGTTGGAGGTGGTCCCCCACTTCCCAGCCCCCGTCCCCCCAAACCAAAGTGCGGCTGTTGGAGGTGGTCCCCCACTTCCCAGCCCCCCAAACCAAAGTGCGGCTGTTGGAGGTGGTCCCCCACTTCCCATCCCCTATCCCCCCAAAGCACTGCTGTTGGAGGTGGTCCCCCACTTCCCATCCCCCCAAACCAAAGCGCTGCTGTTGGAGGTGGTCCCCACTTCCCAGCCCCCATCCCCCCAAACCAAAGTGCTGCTGTTGGAGATGGTCCCCCACTTCCCATCCCCCCAAACCAAAGCGCTGCTGTTGGAGGTGGTCCCCACTTCCCAGCCCCCCAAACCAAAGCGCTGCTGTTGGAGGTGGTCCCCACTTCCCAGCCCCCATCCCCCCAAACCAAAGTGCTGCTGTTGGAGGTGGTCCCCACTTCCCAGCCCCCGTCCCCCAAACCAAAGCGCTGCTGTTGGAGGTGGTCCCCCACTTCCCATCCCCCCAAACCAAAGTGCTGCTGTTGGAGGTGGTCCCCACTTCCCAGCCCCCGTCCCCCAAACCAAAGCACTGCTATTGGAGGTGGTCCCCACTTCCCAGCCCCCGTCCCCCCAAACCAAAGCACTGCTGTTGGAGGTGGTCCCCTGACCTGGATGGAACTGTGACCTCCCGGCTGACAGGTTGATGCTCAACCCCGGAGCCACGCCAGGCCGGCCGTGTTACTCACTTTTAAATGCTTGTCGAGAGCCGTGGTTGTCACCCGGGGTGACTCCGTCGCCCTGCCTGGCCCCGGAGACACTCAGACAATGCGACCGTGCCGGCCGTCACGTCTGAGGTCACCGCGGGCCCGGCCCACAGCCTGTCGGAGGATGCGGCCACCCATCCGACTGTGCGCAAGGCCCCTCCCGCCTCCAGGCGATCACCAGCTCCAGGTGGGACCTCACAACATCCACGCTCACCCGAAATGGACCGGGGAGGGGGGGCGGGGAGGGGGGGGGCTTTGGTGTGTTTGTTAGAATCGGACGTATCGGGGTGACATTGGTTAATAAAGTTACATAGGTCTCAGCAGGACAAGTCCATAATCCATCATCTGTCGACTGTCTTGTGTGTTCGCCACCCCAAGTCGAGTCTCCTCTGTCGCTGTCGATCCCCCCTTTCCCCTCTCCCGCCTCCCCCCCCCCTTTCCCGGTGGTCATCACCAGCCTGTTGTCTGTGTCTCTGTTTTTCTCCTCACCTGTGGCATTTTTGTTAAAATATATTTTGTATTGCTTTTCAGAGAGAGGAAGGGAGAGGAAGAGGGAGAGAGAAACACCCAGGACGAGAGAGAATCATGGACCAGCTGCCTCCTGCACGCCCCCCCCGACGGGGGATCGGGCCCGCAACCCGGGCGTGCGCCCTGGACCGGGAATCGAACCCACGACCTTGGTGCAACCTTGGGAGTATTGTAACGATGCTCCAAGCAACTGAGCTATAAACTAGTAGCCCTTATGTTGTGACCCCGAACTTACCCCAATTCAGGCCGCATGTCACCGTCAAACAAGTTATCCCCCCAAAACCGAGCCCCCCCATCTTTCTCTTTTCTCCTGGGCTCTGGACAGAGGGCGGTCTGTCCATCCTTCCGAAAGGAGGTCTCGGACGAAGACGCCCATCGACGCCGACGGGGACCAGGGCCGAGTCACTTGACCTTAGATAACCCCGGCGTCTCGTCACTCATCACACAGGACGGGGTGGCCGAGCAGGCCCAGGGGACCCTCACCCGGGGACCCAGGTCCCACGAGCCGGGCCCCGTCCAGCCCGACGGCAGAGCCGCTCTGAGGGGTGGCGGTACACGGGCGGCCACCACGCCGGCAGCCTGCTCCCCCATCGCCCCAAAGCCACTGCTTGTCTTTAAGTCCCTGATTCTAAACGGGAGGGGGGGTCTGTGTATGGGTTGGGGGTGGTGGGGGAAGGATTTCCCTCCAGGAAACATGTGGCAAGACCTGGAGACTATTTTGAAAAGAAAAAAAAAAAAGTTTCTTTGTTAATATTATTTCTTTGATGTTATTTGTTCCCATTGATTTTTAGAGAGAGTGGAAGCGAGGGAGGGAGGGAGGGGCGGGGACAGAGAGAGGACACGGATGCGAGAGAGACACGTCCACTGGTTGCCTCCTGCACGTACCCCGACCGGGGCCTGGGCCGGGGATGGAGCCCGCAACCCTCGACTGGAAATCGAACCCGGGACCCTTCAGTCCGCGGGCCGCCTGAGCTCTAGCCACTGAGCCACACCAGCCAGGGCTGGAGACTATTTTTTATTTTTATTTTTTAATCCTCACCCGAGGATATTTTTCCGTTGATTTTTTTAGGGAGCGCGGATGAGAGAGGGAGAGACCGAGAGAGAAACATCGACGTCAGAGAAACACATCGATGGGTCGCCGCCTGCCTGCGCCCGACCGGGGCCCGGGCCGGGGAGGAGCCCGCCACCGAGGCACGTGCCCTTGACCCCAATCGAACCCGGGACCCTCCGGTCTGCAGGCCGGCGCTCTATCCACTGAGCCACACCAGCCAGGGCTGCATGGGGGTGGGGCGGGCGGTGGCTTCCCACGGGTAGACTGACGGTAAATATCCTCCATGCATACGCCCGCCCCCGAGCAAACAGACACATCCCACCTGGCCAACACGGCTCCGTGGTTCAGCCTCAACCTATGAACCCGGTCCAGGGCAGGCACACGCCCGGGTTGTGGGCTCCGTCCCCAGCGGGGGGCGTGCAGGAGGCAGCCGGTCCATGATTCCCTCTCCTCATGGAAGTTTCTGTTTCTCTCTCTCCCCCTCCCTTCCTCTCTGAAATCAATGAAAATTTATTTTATTTAAAAGTCAGCATGGCCCTAGCCGGTGTGGCTCAGTGGATAGAGCATCAGCCTGCGGACTAAAGGGTCCCGGGTTCGATTCCCGGCCAAGGGCACATGCCCGGGTTGCAGGCTCCATCCCCAGTAGGGAGCGTGCAGGAGGCAGCTGGTCCATGATTCTCTCTCCTCATGGATGTTCCTCTCCCTCTCTCCCCCTCTCCCCCTCTCTCTCTCTCTCTCTGAAATCAATAAAAATAGAAAGGCCTGCCCTAACCGGTGTGGCTCAGTGGATAGAGCGTCGGCCTATGGACTGAAGGGTCCCGGGTTCGATTCCGGCCAAGGGCATGTACCTTGGTTGCGGGCACATTCCCAGTAGGGGGTGTGCAGGAGGCAGCTGATCGATGTTTCTCTCTCATCGATGTTTCTAACTCTCTATCCCTCTCCCTTCCTCTCTGTAAAAAAATCAATAAAATATATTTTTTTAAAAAGAATTAAAAACAAATAATAAATAAATAAATGTATACAATGTATCATTTAAAAAAAAAACACCTAGGGAAATGAACACTGTTGATTACATAGTCATTTACATTCCCCCCGCCTTGATTTTTGTTTTTATTTTTAATTTTTTTGTAATTTTTAAAAATGTATTTGTTTATTGATTTCAGAGAGGAAGGGAGAGAGAGAGAAACATCCATGATGAGAGAGAATCATGGATCGGCGGCCTCCTGCACGCCCCCTACTGGGGTTCGAGCCCACAACCCGGGCATGTGCCCTTGACCGGGAATCGAACCCGGGACCCTTCAGTCCACAGGCCGACACTCTATCCACTGAGCCAAACTGGCTAGGGCCATGCTGACTTTTAAATAAAATATATTTTTATTGATTTCAGAGAGGAAGGGAGAGGGAGAGAGAGAGAAACGTCCATGACGAGAGAGAATCATGGATTGGCGGCCTCCTGCACGCCCCACACTGGGGTTTGAGCCCACCACCCGGGGGCATGTGCCCTTGGCCGGAATCGAACCTGGGACCCTTCGGTCTGCAGGCCGACGCTCTATCCGCTGAGCCACACCGGCCAGGGCTGCCCCACTGATGTTTAGAGAGCGTGGAAGGGAGGGAGGAGGGACGGGGATGGAGAGAAACGTCGATGGGAAGCACAGTCACCTGCATCTCGGATAAAAACTGCTGTTTCCAATTGTAACCCTGCTGTCCCGGCGTCTGTCAACGCTCGCTTGCTTAAATAATCGGGAAAACCAGGACGACGCCCATTGCAGAGAGGCCATCCACCAGGCCCCAGGCAGGGCTGTCCGTGCGGGCGCCAGGCCAGGCCTTGAGATACGGTCTCACGGCCCCGTCCCAGCACACAGGACTTCCTTCTCAGAAGGTCCGGAAGTCTCGGTCCACATTTGGAAGACAAAGAGCTGAGGAAAGTATAATCAGGGAGGACGTCCACCACGTTGGGGCCCAGAATTTGACGGAGACATTCCACTCGGAGCCCGCTAGCACTAGCGTGATAATAAAAAAATAAATAAAAAGACTCCACGTGCATTTGGCTTGTTGATCGAGGCGTCTCGTGTCGGCTCGCGGGTTTACAGCACAGCAGATGAGAGAGAGACGCATGCATCCATCGGTTGTAACCCTCCGGCACTCACCCCCAACCGTGGCCGGGACAGGGGGCCGAGCCTGCAAATGACGCACGTGCCCTTGACCGGGAATCGAACCTGTGACCCTTCGGTCCTCGGGCCGATGCTCTAGCCACTGGACCCCCCGGGGCCAGGGAAACTCTGGGTGCCCCGTCCCCGCCCCCCCGGCTTTTAATCCTTGTCCCTCCAGCCTCCTGGGGGACGCCTGGTGTGGCGAGTTTCGGTTTTGAATGCGGATGAAAGCAGGCTGGCCGTCTTGTTGTTGTTTTTTTTCATGCACAGAAAGCATTTGCATATGTAGATCCTGACAGCTAGGCGCTAATCCTACATAATAAAGAGGTAATATGCAAAGTGACCCCCACACCCTCGCACAAGATGGCCGTCCCCATGTGGTCATAGATGGCCACTTCAAGATGGCCGGCAGGGGAGGGTCGTTGTGGGTGATCAGGCCTGCAGGGGAGAGCAGTTGGGGGGGACCAAGCCAACAGGGAAGGGCAGTTTTGGGAGACCAGGCTGGCAGGGGAGGGCAAATTAGGGGTGACCAGGTCAGCAGGAGAGGCAGTTGTGGGGGACCAGGCCTGCAGGGGAGGGCAAATTAGGGGCAACCAGGCCAGCAGGAGAGGGCAGTTGGGGGGACCAGGCCTGCAGAGGAGGGCAGTTGTGGGGGACCAGGCTTGTAGGGGAGGGCAGTTAGGGGCGACCAGGCCAGCAGGGGAGGGCGGTTGGGGGGGACCAGGTCTGCAGGGAAGGGTAGTTAGGGGTGACCATGCCTCCAGGGGAGGGCTGTTGGGGGGTACCAGGCCTGCAGGGGAGGGCAGTTAGGGGTGACCAGGCCAGCAGGAGAGGGCAGTTGGGGGGAACAGGCCTGCAGGGGAGGGCAAATTAGGGGCAACCAGGCTGGCAGGTGAGGGCAGTTGGGGGGACCAGGCCTGAAGAAGAGGGCAGTTGTGGGGGACCAGGCCTATAGGGGAGGGCAGCTAGGGGCGACCAGGCCAACAGGGAAGGGCAGTTATGGGAGACCAGGCCTGCAGGAAAGGGCAGTTGGGGGGACCAGGCCTGCAGGGGAGGGCAGTTGGGGGGGACCAGGTCTGCAGGGGAGGGCAGTTAGGGGTGACCATGCCTCCAGGCGAGGGCTGTTGGGGGGGACCAGGCCTGCAGGGGAGGGCAGTTAGAGGTAAACAGGCTGGCAGGGGAGCAGTTAGGCATCAATCAGGCTGGCAAGGGAGTGGTTAGGGGGCGATCAGGCTGGCAGGCAGAAGCGGTTAGGGGCCATCAGGAAGGCAGGCAGGCGAGCAGTTGGGAGCCAGCAGTCCTGGATTGCGAGAGGGATGTCCAGATCAGAGAGGGTGCAGGCGGGGCTGAGGGACACCCCCCTCCCCCGTGCACGAATTTCGTACACCGGGCCTCTAGTCGCATAATGAATGACTACGGGGCGATTCCTCCTCGGCGGGTAAACACTCATGTCTCCATCCACACCGATTCGCAGGGACGTGGTGTCGGGCGCGATCCCACGTCTGGCGGGACAAAGGGCGCCCATCGTCACGGAGCATCGCACGGAATCACCTCCCAACAAGACATCTTCCTCGTTTTAGTGGCATCAACTCTCACGACAGGTCTTCTCAGCCGCCCACCCCCCCAATCCAACCCCGGAGGTCAGCACGCAGAACCAAAGCCACGGACACGCGAAAAACGCTGTTTGCCGACAGGGAGACACGCGGACGGGATGGCACGTGAGGGAGAACTGGACACCTACACGACTGAAAGACAAAGATGCAAATTGACCGTACCTTCGCGACGCCCACCAGCCAATCAGGAGTGAGTATGCAAATTAACCCAGAGGGAAAAAAAGATGGCGGGTTAATTTGCATACACAGCCGCTCCGGGCCTCTGGGCAGCGTGGGAAGGCGGAAAGGCGGCTCCGGGCCAGAGCGAAGGCGGTGCCGCCAGCCAGGGGAAGGAAGGCCCGTTCTTGCACGAAGCTTCGTGCATCGGGCCTCTGGTCTTAATACAGCGAGCATCGTTCACGGTGACACGGGGAAGGGTTTACCGCAAAAGCATCATCACATACACGCCCTGGCCGGTGTGGCTCAGTGGATAGAGCATCGGCCTGTGGACGGAAGGGTCCCGGGTTCAATTATCGGCCAGGGCACATGCCCAGTTTGAGGGCTCGATCCGTGGACAGAGTGTAAACCCACAGACAGGAGGGTCCCGGGTTCGATTCCTGGTCAGGGCACATGCCCGGCTTGCGGAATCGATCCTTGGACAGAGCGTAGGCCCACGGATGGGAGGGTCCCGGGTTCAATTTCCGGTCAAGGGCATGTCCCTCGGTTGCAGGCTCGATCCCAGACCCTGGCCCCAGGATGCAGCAACCAATCTCGATGTGTCTCTCTCACATCAATGTTTCTCTCTCCCTCTCTCTCTCTCTCTCTCTCTCTTTCCTCCTCCTCCTTCTCCTCCCTTTCCACTCTCTCTAAAAAAAAAGCAATGGAAAAATATCCTCGGGCGAGGAGGAACAAAAATAAAAATAAATATTTTTAAACAACAATAAATACACCAAAACCAACACAGTCTGTGTGGAAGCGTTGGGGCCCGTGGTCCTGAGGATATTTTTCCCACTGCTTTTCAGAGAGCGTGGAGGGGGGGGGGGGAGAGAGAGAGAGAGAGAGAGAGAGAGAGAGAGAGAGAGAGAGATCCACATGAGAGAGACACCGGACTGTTTACCTCCTGCACGCGCAGCCCTGGGGGCGGAGAGCGAACCTACAACCCTACAGTTGATGGGCTGATGGCGCTCTAACCATTGGGCTAAACAGGCCAGGGCGGGGGGGGGGGGGAAATAAAGTTTTAAAAAAGCATGAAATGGCTGCGAATTCCTTCCCTGACGGACTTTTCAGAAAAGCAACAAATAGAAAGTTTCAAAGAACAGCGGTCTGTCATGAATGCACACGTATTTATATTCACTGCATCCAGCTTAAAAGCCGTAGGTGTGATGTTATGATACACTAGTGGCCCGGTGAATGAAAATCGTGCGGGGGGGGGGTCCCCTCAGCTCAGCCTGCACCCTCTTTAATCTGGGACCTAAACCGGCAGCCGGACATCCCTCTCGCAATCTAGGACCGCTGGCTCCTAACCGCTCACCTGCCTGCCTGATCACCCCTAACCACTCTACCTGCCAGCCTGATCGCCCCCTAACCACTCCCCTGCAGCCCAATAGCCCCCAACTGCCCCCACTCCGGCCTGCTCACTCACACCTGACCTCCCTGCTTGCCCCTACCTGTTGTCCCCACTGGCCTGATTGCCCCCAACTGCCCCCACACCGGCCTGCTCACCCCCAACTGCCGGCCCCACCGGCCTGATCACCCCCAATTCCCCCCCCCGCTGGCCTGATCACCCCCAACTGCCCCCCCTGCTGGACTTATCACTCCGAACTGCCCCCCCACCGGCCTGATCACCCCCAACTGCCCTCCCCCACCAGCCTGATCATCCCCAACAGCCCTCCCCCACCGGCCTGATCACCCCCAACTGCCCCCCCACCAGCCTGATCACCCCCAATTCCCCCCCCGCTGGCCTGATCACCCCCAACTGCAACCCCCACCGGCCTGATCACCCCCAACAGCCTCCCCACCGGCCTGATCACCCCCAACTGCCGCCCCCACTGGCCTGATCACCCCCAACTGCCCCCCCACCAGCCTGATCACCCCCAATCCCCCCCCCGCTGGACTGATCACCCCCAACTGCCCCCCTCACCAGCCTGATCACCCCCAACTGACACCCCCACTGGCCTGATCACCCCCAATTCCCCCCCACCGCTGGCCTGATCACCCACAACTGCCGCCCCTGCTAGCCTGATCACCCCCAACTGCCCCTGCCCGCTGGCCTGATCACCCCCAATTCCCCCCCACCGGCCTGATCACCTCCAACTGCCCCCCCACTGGCCTGATCACCCCCAACTGCCCCCCCACCGGCCTGATCACCCCCAACTGCCCCCCCCACCGGCCTGATCCCCCACAACTGCCCTCCCCTCTCGGCCCCTAACCGCCTCTACCTCGGCCCCACCACCATGGCTTGGTCCCGAAGAACATCCGGAAGGTCTCCAGGAAGGTCTCCCAGTCTAATTAGCACATTACCCTTTTATTAGCATAGATACGTTTCCGGGTTCGATCTCTCCCCTAGAATACGCGACGGCTCGAGCAAAATGCCCTGTTCGTTGGGATTTTTTTTTTTTTCTGCCTCTGGCCTTGCCGTGTTTAGGATTCTCAAGCCTGTGGTTTCAAACCACCCCTTTAACACAGACACAGAGAAAGACGAAATTCAACGCTGCAGGTACGGATGTACCGACTTTCATTCTTTCCACAGAAGACAGCTTAGAACTAACTCCCCGAGCTAAGAATTAGCTCCTTAATTCTTTTTTTTAATATATGTTTTTATTGCTTTCAGAGAGGAAGGGAGGAGAGAGAGAGAGAGAGAGAGAGAGAGAGAGAGAGAGAGAGAGAGAAACATCCATGATGAGAGAGAACCATGGATCGGCTGCGTCCTGCACGCCCCCCACTAAGGATCGAGCCCGCAACCCGGGCGTGTGCCCTTGACCTGGAATCGAACCCGGGACCCTTCAGTCCACAGGCCGACGCTCTATCCACTGAAACACACCAGCCAGGGCTAATTTTTTAAAAATATATTTTCATGGATTTCAAGAGGAAGGGAGAGACAGAGAGAGAAACATCAACGATGAGAGAGAATCATGGATCGGCTGCCTCCTGCACACCCCCCACTGGAGATCGAGCCCGCAACCCGGGCGTGTGCCCTTGACCTGGAATCGAACCCTGGACCCTTCAGTCCATAGGCTGACGCTCTATCCACTGAACCACACCAGCCAGGGCTAATTTTTTAAAAATATATTTTCATGGATTTCAAGAGGAAGGGAGAGACAGAGAGAGAGAGAAACATCCACGATGAGAGATAATCATGGACCAGCTGCCTCCTGCACGCCCCCCACTGGGGATCGAGCCAGCAACCCGGGCATGAGCCCTGACCTGGAATCGAACCCTGGACCCTTCAGTCCACAGGCTGACGCTCTATCCACTGAGCCACACCAGCCGGGGCATAATTTTTATTTTTTTTTAATTAACCCTCACCGCGCGCACAGTTTAGTCCAGAAAGAGACGCAAACAGAAGCCTGAAGACTCCTTTCCAAGACCGTCCCCTCCGGTCGCCATCCCCGGCAGCCCCCATGGCGGTTTTTATCTCCACATCTGAGCCGCCGGGGAGAGAAAGAAAAAATTAAACCCATCCAACTCACCACGTCTGACGAGGCGAGACGTCCGGACGGGGCCGCTCCCTGGAACCCGGACAGACAAGACGTGGTGGGACCTCCCGCCCGGCCTGCCCTCCCCGGGAGTGGATAACCATTGCGCGGTCCGGCCGGTTATATGGGGCCACCTGTCCCTGGTCCTCCTTGTCATCCCCCGGGGCAGCTGGCGAATCTCTCATAAAAAAGCTATTCAGATGGCCGTGTCCCTCACCCGGCCTGCCCTCCGCCCCACGTGTCTCAGACATAAGTCAGACGGAAGCCGGCTTCCTGGCCCGAGTGAGCGCATCGGGCCGGACACGTGGCCGGCCTCTGAATTCATCCGATGTACCTGCTGGCACCTTGGAGTCAGAAAATAAAACAAACAAAAAAAAAACACAGCAAGTTCACTGGGGAGCAATTTCGGGGCATAGAGCAGAGAAACAGAACAGGTGTTTGCGAACGCACCGGCATCGGATGCCGGGGGCCCCGGACAGGCGGAGACCTGCCTCTGTGGGTCCGAACGGCTGGCTCACTTGCATCCTCAGCCGGACGCGCGGAGGCCCTGCCAGCCTGCTATGCCAGGGACGCCCACGGGCACGGCGCCCCGAGGAATCCATTCCTCGCCGACACCCAGCTCAGGCGGTGAGCCAGGCCCCCCGTCAGCGCCGGGGGCGGAGGCCAAACCCTGTCTTATCAGCGATGACTGACGACGACGTGGCTGGGGAGTGCGTGTTCACATATCGGGGCGATCGGACCCCGGGACCCTAGGAACACCAGTTTCCTGTGGGATTCTTTCTTATTCCCCCCCACCCCCACCCCATGCCATTCAATGGGCTTTGTTTAGGGAGGAAAAAAAAAAAAAAAAGCCAGCCCTAACCGGTGTGGCTCAGTGGATAGAGCGTCGGTCTGCGGACTCAAGGGTCCCGGGTTCGATTCCGGTCAAGGGCATGTACCTTGGTGGCGGGCACATCCCCAGTGGGAGGTGTGCAGGAGGCAGCTGATCGATGTCTCTCATCGATGTTTCTAACTCTCTCTCCCTCTCCCTTCTTCCCTGTAAAAAATCACTAAAATATATTAATAAAACAAAAAACAAAAAACAAAACCCGTATGGTGCCCTGACTGGTGTGGCTCAGTGGATAGAGCGTCGGCCTGCGGACTGAAGGGTCCCGGGTTCGATTCCCGGTCAAGGGCATGTACCTTGGTTGCGGGCACATCCCCAGTAGGAGGTGTGCAGGAGGCAGCTGATGGATGTTTCTCTCTCATCAATGTTTCTAGCTCTCTATCCCTCTCCCTTCCTCTCTGTAAAAAAATCAATAAAATGTGTATTTTTTCAAAAAGCCTAATTCTGCATGTTTGTTTCCATGGAGCCACGACTACAAATAAAAGGCGGCTTATCGTAAACGGTTCTGTGTGCCTCGGGCCCTGGGTAGGCACGCCAGTCATTAACACGTCAGGTCACGTGGGGGACGGCTCACATAGTTTGCATTCTTTTTTTTTTCTCAACCCTCACCTGAGGGTATTTTTTTCCATTGATTTTTTTTTTTTTTTTTAGGAGAGAGTGGAAGGGAAGAGGAGAAACACAGAGAGAGAGAAACATCAACACGAGAGACGACACATCGACGGATTGCCTCCCACACGGGCCCCGACCGACGGGAGCTGGGGATCGAGCCCGCCACCCAGGCACGTGCCCTTGACCGGAATCGAACCCGGGACCCGTCAGTCCGCAGGCTGACGCTCTGTCCACTGAGACGAGGTTTGGTCTCTCAGGGTCGGCAGCAAACGTCTGCATTGCAAGGATGCTGTAAAGGTTTTATTCTTTTCATTTTTATTTCATTATTATTTTGTTTACATTATTATTGATGTCAGAGAGGAAGGCAGAGGGAGAGAGAGACAGAAACATCCAGGACGAGAGAGAATCATGGATCGGCTGCCTCCTGCACGCCGCCCCCTAGGGACCCCGGAATGTGCCCTTGACCAGAATCGAACCCGGGACCGACCCTACAGTCCACAGGCCGACGCTCCATCCACTGAGCCACACCGGCCAGGGCAAAAGATTTTTTTTTTTCTTTTTAATTGATTTCACAGAGAGAGGAAGGGGAAGGGAACGAGAGATAGAAACATCCATGATGACAGAGAATCATGGATCGGCTGCCTCCTACTGGGGATGGAGCCCACAACCAGGGCATGTGCCCTTGACCGGGAATCGAACCCGGGACCCTTCAGTCCACAGGCTGATGTCCTATCCACTGAGCCAAACTGGCTAGGAGTGATGTTTTTAATTTAAATATATATATTTTTTATTGATTTCAGAGAGAAAGGGAGAGGGAGACAGAGGGAGAGAAGCATCTGTGATGAGAGAGAATCATGGATCGGCTGCCTCCTGCACGCCCCCCACTGGGGATGGAGCCCGCAACCCGGGCCTGTGCCCTTGACCGGGAATCGAACCCGGGACCCTTCAGTCCACAGGCCGATGTCCTATCCACTGAGCCAAACTGGCTAGGAGTGATGTTTTTAATTTAAATATATGTATATTTTTATTGATTTCAGAGAGAAAGGGAGAGGGGGAGAGAGAGAGAGAAGCATCCGTGATGAGAGAGAATCATGGATCGGCTGCCTCCTGCATGCCCCCTACTGGGGATCGAGCCCGCAACCCGGGCCTGTGCCCTTGACCGGGAATCGAACCCTGACCTCCTGGTTCACAGGTCGACGCGCAACCACGGAGCCACACCGGCCGGGTGGTCTCAGCCGTTGCTTTTACAGAAGGTGGGTGAGGTGTTTGGGAAACGTGGCGTCAGAAATAAAAACGGGCAGAGCGTCGGGGACCACGGAGGGGCCGGTGTCCACCGCAGGCAGTGGCTGTGAACACATCGCTTGTGGATTAGAGCCTCGGACCCGGGCCTATGTCACCGGGCGAGGAAGAGGCGGCGGCCCCAGAGCGGGCCTTCGCCCCCGCCTGCTGCTTGCTCAATGCGGACCGGGTGCTGCTTCCCGACACCTGGCACCGTGGCATGATTTACGTCCAAACGGCGGCGGGAAAGCAGTTCCTCGCCCGGCCGGCCTGGCTCCGTGGTTGAGCGTCGACCTGTGAGTCAGGAGGTCAGGGTTCGATTCCCGGTCAAGGTCACATGCCTGGGTTGTGGGCTCCATCCCCAGTCGGGGGCATGCAGGAGGCAGCTGGTCCATGATTCTCTCTCCTCATGGACGTTTCTCTCTCTCTCTCTCTCTTCTTGTCTGAAATCAAAATATTTTTTCTTTTTTTTAATATATATTTTTTATTTCAGAGACAGAGAGACCAAGAGAGAGAGCAAGAGAGAGAGAGAAACATCCATGAGGAGAGAGAATCATGGATCGGCTGCCTCCTGCATGACCCCTACTGGGGATCGAGCCCGCAACCCAGACATGTGACCTTGACCGGGAATCGAACCTGGGACCCTTGATTCTGCAGGCTGATGCTCTATCCACTGAGACACACCAGCCAGGGCAATATAAATATATTTTTTAAAAATTGTTTCTCCTTGTTCATTTTTCAGATCTTTCTTTCTTCCTTTAGTCTCACTTTATATACAAATATATATACATATATATACATATAAATGTGTGTGTATGTATACAATTTTTGGATATACTAGTATACATTATATAAATTTTATATATATACATATATACATGTAAATGTGTGTATATATACAGTTTTTGGATATACTAGTGTACATTATATAAGTTTTAAATATGTACATATATACATGTAAATGTGTATATATATATATATATATACAATTTTTGGATATACTAGTATACATAATATATATGCTATACTTATATATTTATATATACATGTGAATGTGTGTGTATATATACGATTTTTGGATATACTAGTATACATAATGTATAAGTTTTATATATATACTTATACACTGAGTGGCCAGATTATTATGATCTCTGAACGCATAATAATCTGGCCACTCAGTGTGTGTGTGTGTGTGTGTGTGTGTGTGTGTGTATGTGTGTGTGTATGTGTGTGTGTATATATATATATATATATGTGTGTGTATATATATATATATTAGAGGCCCGGTGCATGAATTTTATATATATATACACACACACACATTAGAGGCCCGGTGCATGAATTCGTGCATGGGTGGGGTCCGGCCAGCCTGGCCAGGGGGAGGGGACATGGGCAGTTGGCCGGTGTGCCTGCTGGTCGAACTCCTGGTCGAGGGGACAATTTGCATATTAGCCTTTTATTCTATAGGATCAACACAGAGTGGCCAGATGATTATGTGTTCAGAGATCATCATCATCTGGCCAGTCAATGTATATATACATGTGAATATGTGTGTATATATATATATGTATATATATATATATATATATACACAATTTTTGGATATACTAGTATACACACTACATATAAATTTTATATATATACACACACACACACACACACACACACACACATATGTATATTCTTTTGACACAGCCATGAAGGCATTTAATTTTCACATCTGTTCTCTCTCAGGGTTTTCGCTTCGATTACTTACCCACCATGCAAGATGCTCGGAAAGGCAGAGAGAAACGGAAGAACAGAGAGCTGTGTCTGTCGGGTCTGGGAGAGGAGGCCGGACCCGGGTGGGGCTGCCCGCCTGCTCCCTCTGGGGCGCTCGGCCCGGGGCCACGCCCTGCCCTTCTCCCAGCTCCGTCAGGATCCTCGCTGGGCACCTGGCCAGGTCCCGGGGAGAGTGACATCAGGGACCGTCTGTTAGGGATGAGCGTGCCCGGGTCATCCGAGGGCACCCGACTAAAGGCCAATTTAACGTCTAGCGACTCATCCCTCTTTCAACTGGACACCTGGCCCGGCCGGCGAGGCTCAGTGACCGAGCGTCGACCTAGGAACCAGGAGGTCAGGGTTCGATTCCCGGTCAAGGGCACAGGCCCGGGTTGTGGGCTCCATCCCCAGGAGGGGGCGTGCAGGAGGCAGCCGGTCCATGATTCTCTCTCATCATGGATGTCTCTCTCTCCCTCTCCCTTCCTCTCTGACATCAATACAAATACACTGAGTGGCCAGATGATGATGATCTCTGAACGCATAATAATCTGGCCACTCAGTATATATATATTAGAGGCCCGGTGCATGAATTCGTGCATAGGTGGGGACCAGCCAGCCTGGCCAGGGGGAGGGGACATGGGCGGTTGGCCGGCCTGCCTGCTGGTTGAACTCCTGGTCGAGGGGACCATTTGCATATTAGCCTTTTATTCTATAGGATAGACACGGAGTGGCCAGATTATTATGCATTCAGAGGTCATCATCATCTGGCCACTCAGTGTATATGTATATATGTATTTTTATATATAATTTTTTTCTTTATTGCTTAAGGTATTACATATGTGTCCTTATCCCCCAATTACCCCCCTCCACCCCCCCCTCATGCCCTCACCCCCCTGTTGTCTGTGTCCATTGATTAGGCTTATATGCATGCATACAAGACCTTTGGTTGATCTCCCCCCCTTACCCTCACCCTCCTGTAACTTCTCATTTATGGAATACTAGAGGCCCGGTGCATGAAATTCGTGCATGGGGGGGGTGTTCCTCAGCCCGGCCTGCACCCTCTCCAATCTGGGACCCCTCGGGGGATGTCCAACTGCCGGTTTAGGCCCGATTTCTCTCGCAATCCAGGACAGCTGGCTCCTAACCGCTCACCTACCTGCCTGCATGATCGCCCCTAACCACTCTGCCTGCCAGCCTGCTCGCCCCCAACTGACCCCCCTGCTGGCCTGCTCACCCCCAACTGGCCCCACCCTGCCAGCCTGCTTGCACCCAACTGCCCCCCCCACTAGCCTGATCACCCCCAACTGCCCTCCCCTCCTGGCCTGATCGCCCCTAACCGCCTCTGCCTCAGTCCCGCCACCACGGCTTTGTCCGGAAGGACGTCTGGAAGGTCTCCCGGTCTAATTATCTCACCCTTTTATTAGTATAGATAATGAACAACATAAAATGATGAACGAATACAAATATATTTTATTTTATTTTTATTTTTTTATTGATTACAGAGAGGAAGGGAGACGGAGAGAGAGAGATAGAAACATCAATGATGAGAGAGAGAGAGTCATTGATCAGCTGCCTCCCCACATGTGCCCTTGGCCGGAATCGAACCCGGGACCCTTCAGTCCGCAGGCCGACGCTCTAGCCACTGAGCCACACCGACCAGGGCCATACAGATATATTTTTTAAATAATGATCTAAGCCGTGTTTTCACGTCTTTGGGGAGCAGAAGAACGCGTGTCTCCCCCCACACCCCCATCTCTTCCTCCGCGGCCCCGAGGTTTCGGCAGTTCGGCCCCTCCCACCACCCAGATCCTGTGGGTGAATACAATGGCTGCGCCAACACGAGCCATGCCCGGGCCTGCTGGGGCTCCCACAGGGCCAGGGGGACCCCCTCTTCCAGGATCCCTGTCCCAGCTCGCCGGGCAAGTTCCTCACCCGAAACCCCGTGTGTGCTCAGGTCTTCAGCGCCTCTAGACTAGGAGGGTTCGAAGCCCAGACTCCTCGTGAGCGCCAGGCCGGCCGGCGGGGCTCAGTGGTGGAGCGTCAACCCGGGAACCAGGAGGTCTCGGTTCGATTCCCGGTCAAGGGCACATGCCCGGGTGGCGGGCTCCATCCACAGTTGGGGGCGTGCAGGAGGAAGCCGGTCCACGATTCACTCTCCTCATGGATGTTTCTCTCTCTCCCTCTCTCCCCCTTCTTCTCTGAAATCAATCCTATCTAATAAAGAGGGAATATGCTAATTGACCATCACTCCGCCACAGAGATGGCTGCACCCACAGCTGAGGCCGAGTTCCCGTAAGGAGCCTTAATGAGCCATCAGCAGGGATCTGAGGCTGCACCCACCCCCACCCCCATGGGGCTTGACAGGGGACCTCAGTCCACGCTCCCCCCTGCCCGGCAGGGCTTGACGGGGGACCTCAAGGTGCGCTCCCCACCCCGGTGCTGGGCTGGGGGACCTCAGGCCATGCCCTCCGCCCTGGCGCCGGGCCAGGGGACCTGAAGCTGAGCCCCCAACCTGGCAGGGCTTGACAAGGGTGGGACCAGCCAGGTCTGGATCTATCCCAATGGGGAGGGGGGTGCCGGCCGGGTCTGGGTCTCACGCGATTTTGAGGTGCACATGGGTGGGCGGGGACGTAACTCTGGGTCCCGTGGTGCGCCCCAGACTCTGACAGGAGGAAGGTTTTCATATACATTTTACTAATTTTCTTTCATCTCTGACACTTCTATTGTAGAGAAAGGGCAAATAGCAATATTAAATTATTTCCTCTAAGTAATCCCCTTTGGATGTGCACAAATTTCGTGCACTGGGCCACTAGTAAAAATATATATTTTTAAAAAGAGAGAGAGAGAGAGGGAGGGAGGGAGAGAGAGATCAACTATAGCATCCCAGCTGTTCTGCAGTTTCGAAGGCTGGGTCCTGGCATTCGAGCCCTTATCCCTTTTCAAAACAAGCCTTTTATCTGAGAAACCCACAGCCATGCCATGTGGTTGCAATGGTTACGACAGGAAAGACACACAAGTCTCTGGCTTTTGTCTCTCTTTGTTTCCAGAACAAACGGAAGGAACCGGTGAGCACAGGACACTGTAGCTGCCCCACCCGTGTCTGTGGGATGAATCTGTAAAGGGTTGCATGCACTGTGTCCTCCCCCCCATCCCACCCCCCAAAAAAAGGTATGTTGGAGTTCAAACTCCCAGAACTTCAGAAAGGGGCCTTATTTGCATACTAGAGGCCCGGTGCACGAATTTATGCACGGGTGGGGTCCCTCGGCCTGGCCGGCGATCGGGGCCGATCGGGGCTGGCTGGCGGGGGGGTGGGGAGGGACCGCGGGAGGTTGGCGGGCTGCAGGAGTTTGGCTGTGGGAGCGCACTGACCACTAGGGGGCAGCTCCTGCATCGAGCGTCTGCCCCCTGGTGGTCAGTACGCGTCATAGCTACTGGCCGGCTGGCCGGTCGTCCGGTCGTCCAGTCATCCAGTCATAACGATCGCTTAGGCTTTTATATCCTCTATAATAAAGAGGTGATATGCAAATTAACCCTCACGCCCTCACAAGATGGCTGCCTAGGACCAGGTCGGCAGGGGGGTTAGTGAGGGACGACCAAACGACTGAACTGATGGCTGCGTGGGGCGACTAGGCCGGTGGGGGGGGAGGGGAAGGGGCTGTGAGGAGCGACCAGGCCAGCAAGGGGGGCAGTTAGGGGCGACCAGGCAGGCAGGCAGGTGAGCGATTAGGAGCCAGCGGTCCAGGATTGTGAGAGGGATGTCTGACTGCCGGTTTAGGCCCGATCCCTGGAATCGGGCCTAAACCGGCAGTCGGACATCCCCGAGTGGCCCCAGATTGGAGAGAGTGCAGGCCGGGCTGAGGGGGCCCCCACCCCCACCCCCGTGCACGAATTTGGTGCACCGGGCCTCTACTATATAGATAAGAGTCTTGTGTGTTTTTGTTTTTTTAATTTTTAAAATATATTTTTATTGATTTCAGAAAGGAAGGAAGAGGAAGAGAGAGAGAGAAACATCCACGATGAGAGAGGATCGTGGATCGGCTGCCTCCTACACGCCCCCTACCGGGGACCGAGCCCACGACCCGG
Source organism: Plecotus auritus (assembly GCF_963455305.1). Classification (NCBI taxonomy): domain Eukaryota; kingdom Metazoa; phylum Chordata; class Mammalia; order Chiroptera; family Vespertilionidae; genus Plecotus; species Plecotus auritus. The sequence goes on along the minus strand of NC_137784.1, from coordinate 2,268,657 downwards.
GCCTGTGCCCTGGACCGGGAATCGAACCCTGACCTCCTGTTTCATCGGTCGGTGCTCAACCACTGAGCCACACCAGGTGGCCGAGCATCTTTACTGAGGTATCAAGTGAACATGGGGACATGAGGGTGGGTGGCAATCTATGAATCCTGCTCTCCTTGCCCAAAGAATAAATTTGGGCGCAGACATAGACAGAGAGAGAGAAGACAACAGGAAGAGATGGGGTTAAGAAAGGCTGTGTACATGCCGAGGAGAGAGGCCTGCGGAGAAATGAGGGCCACCTAGACCAGGCGTCCTCAAACTACGGCCTGCGGGCCACATGCGGCCCGCCACCGACATTGATCCGGCCCGCCGGGGGCCGCTGCCTGTCCTGCTTAGCAGCCGACGCGTCCCGGGCCCACAGTGCGCATAGGAATTTGTTCATAGTTTTTTTTTTTAAACGATAGTCTGGCCCTCCAACGGTCTGAGGGACAGTGAACTGGCCCCCTGTTTAAAAAGTTTGAGGACCCCTGGCCTAGACCTGAATCGAGGCCAGTGGTCGGCGAACTCCTTCGTCCACGGAGCCCAATAGCCACAGCACAACGATGGACATTCCTTTGGAGAGCCACATTTTTTTAAAATGTAAACTTCTTCGAACGCCCCTTCTTCAACATAGACGCACCCAGGCCGTGGTATTTTGTAGAAGAGCCACACTCCAGGGGCCAGAGAGCCGCCGGTGGCTCGCGAGCCGCGGTTTGCCGACCACGGGATTCTAGGCCTTCTGGCCTGCCAAACCGTGGGTGAGCACGCCGGGTCACAGCCTCGCCCATTCGGGTCACAGTCCCCTAACGGGTTGACGCATTACCTTCTTGGGGCCCCAAGTCCCCAGGGGAGACTCGAGATGGGATTAAATGGGGGGGGGGGAAGAGTCTCTTACAGCAACAGCTCTAAAAAGACCTAAATTAATTGACAATACGCCATTTGTAGTACTGAGCCTCACCTGCTTCTTGCCATCCGCCGGCCCATTTTACAGGTGAGGAGACTGAGGCACGGAGGTTGCCCCTTCGATGGAGAAGCTTGCCGAACGGGAGCGTCCCAAGTGCCCCAGAAATACAGCCTCGCGTTTTATTTATTTGCTTTATTTTAAATATATTTTTATTGATTTCAGAGAGGAAGGGAGAGAGAGAAAGATCAACGATGAGAATGACAGAGAATCATGGATCAGCTGCCTCCTGCACGCCCCACCCTGGGGATGGAGCCTGCAACTTGGGAATCGAACCCTGACCTCCCGGTTCGTAGGTTGATGCTCAACCCCAGAGCCACGCCTGCCGGCCGGGCCGGCCCCACCTTTTAACATCTCCGGGGCTTTGTCATTTCTGCTTCCCGATGCTTAAACGCGCATGGGCAACGTGAAGGAACATCCACAGGACCAGGGACAAAAAGGCCTGAGTTGTGAGCGTGGGCTGAAAATGGCTTTCAGGTGGCTTCCTTGTCAAAGGCCCCAAACCCAGAGCAACCCCAAGACCAGTGGAACCCAAGAAGGCAAAGACGGCGAGGCATTAAAACAAGTCTTCCTGCCCTAACCGGTGTGGCTCAGTGGATAGAGCGTCCGCCTACGGACTGAAGGGTCCCGGGTTCGATTCCCGTCAAGGGCATGTACCTTGGTTGCAGGCACATCCCCAGTAGGAGGTGTGCAGGAGGCAGCTGATCGATGTTTCTCTCTCATCGATGTTTCTAGCTCTCTATCCCTCTCCCTTCCTCTCTATAAAAGATCAATAAAATATATTTAAAAAAAAACACAAGAAGCCCTGACCGGTTTGGCTCAGTGGATAGAGCGTCGGCCTGTGGACTCAAGGGTCCCAGGTTCGATTCCAGTCAAGGGCATGGACCTCGGTTGCAGGCACATCCCCAATAGGGGGTGTGCAGGAGGCAGCTGAATCGATGTTTCTCTCTCATCGATGTTTCTAACTCTCTCCCCCTCTCCCTTCCTCTCTATAAAAAAATCAATAAAATATATTTTTTTAAAAAGAAAAGCTAAAAGAATTCCTATAGGTAGAAATTTCTATAGAAATTCTTTTAGCTTTTCTTCTATAGGTAGAAGGCAAGTGAGATCAGAGGGAAACTTGGTTCTTCAAGAAGAGATGATGAAGAGCAACAAAATTGATAAAGGGTTAAAAATAAAAAGACAATTTAAAAAATAAAAATAAATTTAAGAGTCTTCCTAGGACACGTCTTTCCTATCCGAATGCCAGGAGATGCCAAGCAAGATGCAGGTGCCAAGTCTGCAGACCTTAGCGCCCCTGCGCATGCGCCTGGGCTCCGAGGACCACCCCTGAGGTCCTGGGACTGAGGCCCCGGTCTGCACCTCGACCTGGAGGCTCGCGGGGACGCCATCGCGCGCACCTCTGCACCTTTCCCCCCCACAACCCTCTAGGCTTTTCCCTCCGTCCGCACTGCGTCCGAATTCCAGCCATGCATTTGCCCCAAATAGGCGACATCGGCCCCTGGACTGCCAGCATCCTCCCTGCCCCGCAGCCCCTTGGCTACAGACCCCTCAAAGCCCAGGGGCGCGTGCGCAGGGCAGGCCCCCGCGGTCCAGAGCGAGCGCGCGTGCGCGGGAAACGGCGCGGCGCGCGTCCCCGAACAGGGCCGAGGGCGCGTGCGCGTGCGCGTGCCGCCCCCGGCCCCGAGGAGGGAGGCGGCCCTGGGCGCGCATGCGCAGACGTGCGCTTTGGGAGGCGTGCGCGGCGTAGCCCCGAGCGCGCGCGCGCGCGCGCGGCTCCTCCCTCCCCGCCCCCACCTGGCGGACCTGGCGGCACCAATGGCGGCGCCCATGGCCTCCCCGCGGCCCGTCACCCACCTGCTCTTTGACATGGACGGCCTCCTTCTGGGTGGGTAGCCTGCGGCCGCATCCCGCGAGGGCGACACGGGGCGGGCGCGGGCAGGGAGCGCGGGCTCTCAGGGCCAGGGGTCGCGGGGGGGCGGCCATGCCCCGGACCCTCGAGGGGGCGGGCGCGCGGGGTCACGTCAGGCCGGCCGCACGCTCGCCGGGCAGAGGCGCCGACGCCGCTCGGGGCACCCACTTCCGGTGACCGCTCCGTGCGGGGGGTCGCGGCGCGGAAGGGCGCACCGCTCGGCAGGACCCCTCCCCACCCTGCCCCTGCGAGGCCGGGAGGTGCGCGCGCAGCACGGGCCTCGGTTTCCCCGTCGGCACCGGGGCTGCCTCCACCTGGCCGGTCGCACCTTGCAGAGCAGCCGTCCTCCACCCGCCGGTTTGGGGACATCTGACCATGTGTCCGGAGGCATTTGCGGAGCCCTCGATGGCGGGGGGGGGAGGGGAGAGGGGAACGGGGGGGGGGGTGCTGTCGGCCGGCCAGGGGGTGGAGGCCAGGGCTGCTGCTGCACCTCCCGCCGTGCACGGGACCGCCCCGCGCCACCCCGCATTGTCCAGCCCCCCAGCCCCGAATGCCCGTGGGGCGCGGGTGCCAGGACCCTCCCGAGTGTCCCGGCTGCTCAGCAGCCCACCCCCGCCCGCTGAGAATCCGTATTTTTTAACCCAAAAGCCTGCAAGTTGGAGACACGCACGGAGGGATGCATTTGCGAGGCTTTCTCTATGCGCACCCCACAGCCCCCTAGACACCCCGACTTCACCAGCCACGGCGCCTTCCAAGTAGAAATGAAAGCAGAAAATGCTCGGTGTTTAGCTCCGGAGACACCCTGCCTGGGCGCAGCCCCACAGCCCCATCGCTCCCAAAGGCTTCCTAGGACTTAAAAAAAACAAAAACAACAACAACAAAAAAACGCCCGCTTACTTTATGTCGACCCGCCGGGCGTGCACGTCTGTTATTCCTTCCTGTCCTAAAATCCTGGAGGGAACAGTTGCATGGGGCGAATGAACAACAAAGCCCGCAGCCCAGACAGGGAAAGGGACTCGCCCGAGGTTGCCCAGCTCATCAGGGGCAGAGCTGAGAAAGGCTGGCCGATCGATATCCGGTTCTAAATATAACCCATGGTCGCCTCTCACATGGGGTGCGCGACCTTGACCCTCGCCGGACATCTGCCAGGTGGTTCAGTACTAAAGAGACTTGATTTTTTTTTTCTTTTTTGTAAAGGCCCATCAATAAAAGTCTCTCTTTTTTTTAAATTTAAAAAACTATATATTTTATTGATTTTTTTTTACAGAGAGGAAGGGAGAGGGAGAGTTAGAAACATCGATGAGAGAGAAACATCCATCAGCTGCCTCCTGCACGCCTCCTACTGGGGATGTGCCCGCAACCCAGGTACGGCATGCCCTTGACCGGGAATCGAACCCGGGACCCTTCATTCCACAGGCCCACACTCTATCCACAGAGCCACACCGGTTAGGGTTAAAAGTCTCTTTATTTATGGACCCAGAGAGATTAAACGGACAAATTCCTAAGAAGAAAAAAAAAAAAGGAAGAAGAAAAATCCCCATAGAGGTCGGTAATGGGTGAGAACATTCGTGTATACAGCTCCCAATTCTGACACCACAAAGCTTTTGGGGTTGCTCACGAGTTTGTGGACAGGAATTTTCCTGCTCAGGTGGCTCAAGCCGTGACAGCGTCCAATTCCTGAGCCTGCAAGCAGAGATCCAGGGAACCTGGGGCGGGAGGCTCATGAATTTTAATGCAAATGGAGCTGCCTCATTAAAATTAAATTTATTAACTTCTCAACGGGCTGGCTGGATGCTTACTCGGGCCTTTAGATTCCATAGTTGTTCCCTGAAGCGATGAAGGGTGACTTACGGGCTTGCAGATTGCCCTAGGCCGGGCCTGGCCGGGGTCTCCTCTTTGCTGCTCCGGGTACTGTTACCCAATCCCCTAAAAGCCAAGAATTCGTGGCCCTTGGGAAGATAAGACGTGGCCCTTTCCCCATCCCTTTTCCTGCCCTTTTTTCTCCTTCACGGATTTCTCAGAAACTCATCTTTGCTTAGTCTCTCTCTCTCTCTCTTTTCAAAATTTCCCCGTTCGTACAGAACTGCAGTGAACGGCGCAGGGATGGGCCCTTCTCCGCGCCAGAGAAGGGAGTTTGCAGTCTAGAGCAGCACTCCTGGAAATAGCATCCTTTGCATGAAATTTTCTACGAGCAACATTGTAGCAAGTACAAAACCCTGCCTTTCAGCCGGTGCTACTGTATCTCAGTTACGCGGCCCAGCTATGCCTGCTCTCAGTCGGAAGCACCTGGCCCAGCTTCAGTTGTATCTGTTATTGGCTTAACAAAGTATCTATACTAATAATCTATACTAATAAAAGGGTAATATGCTAATTAGACCGGGAGACCTTCCGGTTGTCCTGCCGGACAAAGCCATGGTGGCGGGGCTGAGGCAGAGGCGGTTAGGGGCAATCAGGCCAGGAGGGGAGGGCAGTTGGAGGTGATCAGGCCGGGGGGTGAGGGGGGTGGGGGTTGGGGGCGAGCAGGCCGGCAGGCAGATTGGTTAGGGGCGATCAGGCAGGCAGGCAGGTGAGTGGTTAGGAGTCAGCGGTCCCAGATTGCGAGAGGGATGTCTGACTGCCGGTTTAGGCCCGATCCCCCGAGGGGGTCCCAGATTGGAGAGGGTGCAGGCCAAGCTGAGAGACACCCCCACCCCCATGCACGAATTTTGTGCACCGGGCCACTAGTCCTATTAATAAAAGCCTACGTGGTCATCACGCCCTCATGCCGTGACGTCCTCACGCTGCAATGAGTGATCTCCAGGAGGCTGTGTGCACAGCATGCGTGCGTGGGTGGGTGGGTGGGTGGGGCTGCGTGCGGGTGGGTGGGGGCTTGATGCTGCGTGCATGGTGCGGAGGCGGGTCCCGCAGTTCCGTGCGGTGAGGCCTGGGGGTCCTGCGGCTCTGCGTGGTGCAGAGGTGGGACCCCCGGCTCCGGCCTACCTCTTTGGGGCAATCCATCAAGGAGCCCCAGATGGGTGGGCGGGGCCTACCTCTTTGGGGCAGTCCATTGCAGACCTCCTGCACTGTGAGAGGGCACAGGCCAGGCTGGGGGACCCCCCCCCCCCCTTTAGCCGAGTGCACAAATTCCATACACTGGGCCTCTAGTCAGTTTATAATGAGTTCTTTTGCAGGAGGTCTGCTTCTCTTTTAGGAATTTTGAATGCATCCCCTCTCCCCCCCACTCCCACCCGCCTCCCCAGAAGTTCTCTTTGATACTGTAGCCCCCCCCCCCCCCCCATTGTTGATTTTCAAGGAAGTGGAATTGAATACAGGTTCCTGGGGAAATTCTTACAGGAGCTGCTTGCTTCATCCAAGGAGAACGAGGAAGTAAATAGAGATTTTCTTTCCTTTTTTTTTTTTTCTTTCGGAAACGTTGACGGGGAATCCCAGCTGCTTCGTGGCGTATTGTGGCACTGTCGTCCCTCCAAACAGAAAGGATTCAGTTTTTGTTGACAGAGGCTCATGTCACGCGGTTACCCTGGGCGAGGATCCAGGTATATGATCCGTCTTGGCATTCCGTGCCATTTAGGGCGAGAGAGAGAGGGGTGGGGGGGACTGAGGAGAGAGAGAGAGAAGGGGACTGAGGTGGCTATGAACCAGGACAAGATTGTGCAAGAATGACAAAGACGACAAGTATTTCCCAGTATCTCAGCTCTGCGGGAGGGGGGTTAGTATCTGGTTCATAAACAACTGGGAATAGGCACGCATGCACGCACACATGCACGGGTGGGACTTCTCTGCAAAAGACCAGGAAGTTGTGGTCGAGAGCAGCACAAACAGAAATAAATGAACACGCCTTAAATTTTCTCCTAGTGACACTAGTGCACAGGGCGGGGAGGGATGTCTCTCAGTTTGTCCTGCACCCTCTCCAATCTGGGACCCCCCCTCGGGGGATCGGGCCTAAACTGGCAGTCGGACATCCCTCTCACAATCTGGGACTGCTGACTCCTAACCACTCACCTGCCGGCCTGCTCGCCCCCAACTGCCCCCCCCTCCTGGCCTGATTGCCCCTCACCGCCTCTGCCTCGGCGCCACCACCATGGCTTTCTAGGGAAGGTCTCCCGGTCTAATTTAGCATATTACCCTTTTATTATGGTCTGCAAACTGTGGCTCGCGAGCCACATGCAGCTCACGAGCCGCGGTTTGCCGCTCTGTTGACTAATGAGTTTGCCGACCACTGGGATAGGGCCTTAATCACAAGGAACAACAGCCTGTGATTATTGGAATCGAGAGTCTAGGTCAGTGGTCGGCAAACTCATTAGTCAACAGAGCGGCAAACCGCGCCTCGCGAGCCGCATGTGGCTGGCGAGCCGCAGTTTGCCGACCACTGGTATAGATTGAAACCAGCCAAAGGAGGCAGATGCAACATGAATGGAATTTTTTTTTTTTTATTATTCTATCCTGTTATCCAAAGGTTGCCATTCAACACATAATCAGTGTAAAAAAATCATCCCGGTGGTTTGCATGCATTTTTGACGGCTGGTCTTCGAAATCTGTGCATTTTACACTCAGCCCGTCGCGTCTCGGCTGCAAGGAGCCGCATTTGAGGGGCGGGGGTGGGGTGGCTACCCCCACCTTATTGGACAGGGCAGGCCCAGGGCTGTAGGGAGCACCCCATGATGTCTGCTGTTGGCAACAGAGCCAGGCAGACGGTGGACATTAAGAATATTCACTCCCCGGCCGGTGTGGCTCAGTGGATAGAGCGTCGGCCTGCGGACTGGAGGGTCCCGGGTTCGATTCCGGTCAAGGGCATGTACCTGGGTTGTGGGCACATCCCCAGTGGGGGGCGTGCAGGAGGCAGCTGGTCAATGTTTCTCTCTCATCGATGTTTTTAACTCTGTTCCTCTCCCTTCTTTCTGTAAAAAATAAAAAATATATATATATATACACATATATATATATATATATATATATATATATATATATATATATAAAGAATATTCACTCCCAGGCCAGTTTGGCTCAGTGGATAGAGCATCAACCTGCGGACTGAAGGGTCCTGGGTTCGAGTCTGGTCAAGGGCACATGCCCGGGTTGTGGGCTCCATCCCCAGTGTGGAGGATGTAGGAGGCAGCCGATCAGTAATTCTCATCATGAATGTTTCCCTCTCTCTCTCTCTCTCTCTCTCTCTCCCCCTCTCCCTTCCTCTCTGAAATCAATAAAAAATATCTTTAAAAAGAAAGAATATTCGGAATTAGGGATTTGGGTCTACGTCAAATGCGGTGGAAGGTGAAATGTGTTTTCCAGGGATCTGACACAGGCATTATTTAGAATCTTAAAAAAAAAAAAAAAAAAAAAATGGGCCAAGAAAAACAAGCTGTATTTTCAAATTCATTTTAAAAAATCAGCAGGAAACAAGGTTGCTCTGTGAGGGGAGTTAATGCCGAGTTGCGTGTGATTTACCAGGTCTCTGTAGACGCCCGTGGATGGCAGGGTTGTAATGGGGGACACGTGGCTTCACCTGTTTGTCTGTCTGGGTCCAGGATGGCCTGTGAGCTGCCGGCGGGGGGGGGGGGGGGGGGGCAGCCTTTGGGGGCCTGCACCAGCTCTCAGTCACGCCTAGTCCGTGGCCGGAGTCCCCTCTCCCACGGTCCTGCTCACCTCCGCTCCGGTCCGCAGCCCCCACAGAGCACTTGACGGAAATAGAAGAGGCTCTAACGTTATTAGCTGGTGCCCTAGATTCACTCTCAGAGGAAGCAACACGCACCGAGGGGCAGGAGGGGGCCGTGACGACGTGAAACACGGTTCCTTCTTGTGTTGTTGTTATTAAATAGGGGCTCGATGCACAAAATCCGTGCAAGGGACTCGGCCCTCACAGCCCTGGGCCGCCTCGGCCAGAAGGTCATTGGGGTAGTTCGGTCTAATTAGCATATTAGCTCTTTATTACACGTATAGGATTATTATTGTTTTAATATATTTTATTGATTTTTTTTTTTTTACAGAGAGGAAGGGAGAGGGATAGAGAGTTAGAAACATCGATCAGCTGCCTCCTGCACACCTCCTACTGGGGATGTGCCCGCAACCAAGGTACATGCCTTTGACCGGAATCGAACCCGGGACCCTTGAGTCCGCAGGCCGACGCTCTATCCACTGAGCCACACCGGTCAGGGCTGTACAGGATTATTTTAATTGTTTGTTTTTTTGTGAATCTTCCATTGATTTTTTTTATTTTATATTTTATTTTTATTTATTTATTTAAATATGTTTTTATTAATCTCAGAGAGGAAGGGAGAGGGAGAGAGAGAGAGAGAAACATCCATGATGAGGGAATCATGGATCGGCCGCCTCCTGCACGCCCCCTTCTGGGGATTGAGCCCACAACCCGGGCAGGTGCCCTTGACCTGGAATCCAACTGTGACCTCCTGGTTCATAGGTCAGCGCTCAACCCCTGAGCCACGCCGGCCAGGCTCCATTGATTTTTTTAGAGAGAGTGAAAGGGAGGGGGAGAGACAGAGAGAGAAACATCCATGTGAGAGAGACATGTGGATCGGTTGGGGCCGGGGATCAACCTACAACCCAGGTACTTGTCCTTGACTGGAATCGAACCCGCGACCCTTCCGTCCTCGGGCTGGTGCTCTATCCACTGAGCCACACTGGCCAGGGCTTGTATTATTATTTAACTAGAGGCCCAGTACCCTAAGTCCCTGCACGGGTAGGGTCCCTAGTGGTTGCAGGCGGCCTGTGGGTCCGGCCTCCCTCCCTTGCCCCGGCCGGCCCCACCTCCTGGTCGACCTCCCGGTCGGGTCGAGGGGACAATGCATAGTACGCTTTTATTACATGGGATCATTGTATGATTTTCCACGCGAACCGTAAACACTCCGTACAGTGTCATTTGACCACACATGCTTAGGTGGGTCCAGGAACAGTTCACATGATAATGAAGGGATTTGTGGTCTCCGTCCTGGCGCCCAGCACATGAGGCTGTGCCCCAAGGGGTCCAGCAAAAGGGTAAGTTACCAGTCACCCAGACATTTCAAGGGTGTGTTATCGTCGATGCAAAAAGACAGGTGGGCTCCGTTAGGGTAAAAGGATGACCTTATCAATGACCTTGTGGGCCTAGGAGGTGACTCCCCTCCATCAACTGCTTTTAGTTCAAGTTTCATTTCAGACCATCCTTTGGGGTGACGTCGGGTCTCTTGAGTTTGCAAGACCGCCATCCAGGCCTCCCCTGAGCCGGTCGGGTTAGCACGCGGCCCCTCTCGTCCACATCTGTTTACTTTGTTATCATCATTTTTTTAATTACTGTGATTTCAGTATCAGCTGTGCCCTGTCCTGTTTGGGGGCCAGACGCGACTGCATGCCACGTGAAAGAGCCAGGGAAACCGTCCCCCAGCCAGCGTCCCAGCACCCCGCGTCACGTAGACGCCCAGGTGGCCCCTGGGTCTTAGGGCCGCGAGATGTTTGAAAGCGATGGATAGCCAGCCTGCTGCGGGGAGACACAGACCAACCAGCAGTCAGAAGGCTGATGGACCTTGGGCTTGAGCAAGGGCTGAAAGCTGGACACCGATGGTTCGTGGAGACAGTGGCGGCTGAAGGCACTCTTCTAACCTGGTGACAACCTCTTACTGTTTACCAGGCCTCACCTCCGATAGGTCTGTCTGGTTTGCTAAAGGGCAAATGTATATTCTGGCCTCTGTTCCTCCAGTGGTGCCGCTGGCTGGCAGCCGGAGCCGCCCACCGGCTCACCTGAGCTCACCTGAGCGGGGCAGGTAGCCCGCCGCCCGCCCGCCCGCCTGCCCTTGACGTGGCGTCCCACTGCCAGCCTGTCCGTGGGCCCGTCCCTCTGCGGCTGACATCTCGCTTGGGGGTAGAGCTTTCAGTTGGACAGGAGCGTGAGAAAGGCGAGGTGGGACGGATCCACGGGGATCCCGAAGGGGAGGCGTTCGGGGAGTGGCACGAATCAGTCTGTCCATGAAGGGGAGCTTTTGGGGCGTGTCTCCGAGTGCCGGCCACTGAGACACGGGCGGGGAGTGGGTGCGGCTCCGGCCCCGTGCTTCCAGCTGTCATGGGTGCTGGGGGGTGTGGTCAGGGGTGCTGAGGGCTGTGGTCAGGGGTGCTGGGGGCTGTGAGGGGTGCTGGGGACTGTGAGGGTTGCTGGGGGTTATCAGAGGTGCCGGGGGCTGTGAGGGATGCTGGGGACTGTGAGGGGTGCTGGGGGCTGTGAGGGGTGCTGGGGGCTGTGAGGGGTGCTGGGGCTGTGGTTGGCGCAGTGGGGTGTGCTGGGGACTGTGAGGGGTGCTGGGGCTGTGGTCAGGGCGCAGTGGGGGGTGCTGGGGGCTGTGAGGGGTGCTGCAGGCTGTCAGAGGTGCTGGGGCTGTGGTCAGGGTGCAGTGGGGGGTCCTGGGGGCTGTGAAGGGTGCTGCGGGCTGTCAGAGGTGCTGGGGCTGTGGTGAGGGGTGCTGGGGCTGTGAGGGGTACTGGGGGCTGTGGTCAGGGGTACTGGGGGCTGTGAGGGGTGCTGGGGGCTGTGAGAGGTACTGGGGGCTGTGAGGGGTGCTGGGGGCTGTCAGAGGTGCTGGGGCTGTGGTCAGGGCGCAGTGGGTGTGCTGGGACGCACCCATTTGTCCTGCTGTGTCGTTTACCTGTGAGCTGACCCGGTTTCCCTGGGGTCCGGGAAGTGGCTGGCGCCCCGTGAGCCTCTCGGGAGGGTTCACCCTGAGCTGGGGCGCAGCCGGGGGAGTCGCTCAGGTCGGGGGGGGGGGGGGCAGGGGGGCCCAGATGCTGTAGATCCGTGGCCGTTTGTTTGTTTTTTAATACATTTTTTTTTTATGTCCGAGAGGAAGGGAGAGAGAGACACATCCATGGTGAGAGAGAATCATGGACCAGCTGCCTCCTGCACGCCCCTCCTGGGGATGGAGCCCACAACCCGGGCATGTGCCCTTGACCGGGAATCGAACCCGGACCTCCTGGTTCCACACCGGCGGGGCCACACGTGGCTTTCCATTGTGAGCAGCCAGAGCCGCAGGAAGCTGGAGGGATGGGGGGATGGGGGGTGCCCTGTGGTCTGGGGGCGTTAGCTGCTGTAATGGCACCGGCCCCTCTCCCGGGCCCTGGCTCTCATCACCTCTAAGCAGAGGTTCCAGAGGTGCCCAAGGCCAAGGACTCTGCGCGCACGTGGTGAGGCCCCGTCCCCCCGCCATTTCCCCCGCCGGAGCCCCGAGTTCAGCTCCTCCAGACGCGTCACCCCAATAGGCCGTTGCCCGCGGCCGGGCTGGTAACGTGCGCCTCCTGCAGACAGGCCCCCCATTACCCGCCCCCGTGGGAAGGCTGTTCGCGTCATTCATTTGCACCCGCACCCGCGTGTCAGCGAGGGGCCTGGGATGTGCAGGTGCAGGGGGTGCTGCTCCTACCGTTAGCACACGCTTCCCGGGGGGTGGTGGCAATACAGGCGGCACCAGACCCGGCTCATGACACCCCCCCACCCCCCGCCAGCACCCGACACCCCGTCCTCTTTCCAACCGGCCCCACCCACCCCTGATGACAGTCCCCCTCTCTGGGTGCCTCCTGGAGCGCCGGGCATCGCTCTGCCCTGGGCAGTGGCTCACCTCGGGTGCCCGCAGGGCCAGCCCCTCCTCCCTCTGCTCCTGGCGAGGCTGATGACGCAGGGCAGGGCAGGGCAGGGCAGGGCAGGGCGCGCCCAGGCTGTGTTCCTGCCGAGACACCTCTGTTCCGCCTTGGCCAGCGCTGTCTGCACGGAGAACCATCAGCTATGGCCTGGCTGCTTGCTCAGTGCTGGGAGCGTCCGCCCGCAGACTGAAGGGTCCCGCGTTCGATTCCGGTCAAGGGCATGTACCTCGGTGCAGGCTCCATCCCCAGCCCTGGTCCGGGTGAGAGTGGGGGAGGCAACCCATCGGTGTGTCTCTCTCACATCGGTGTTTCTCTCTCTCTCTCTCTCTCCCCTTCCCTTCCACTCTCACTAAAAATCAGTGGAAAAATATCCTCGGGTGAGGATTAACCAGATACACACACACACACTCACACACATCACACACACACATACACACACACACATTAATGCACACACAACACACACATCACACACACATTCACACACTCACAATCTCACACACACGTACATACACACACATTCACACATGCACAGACACTCACAATCACACATACATAAACACATTCACACATACACACACACTCACAATCTCACACACACGTGCATACACTCACACATTCACACACACGCACACACACATTCACACACACACACACAATCTCACACGTACATACACACACACATTCACACACACGCACACACACACACTCACAATCACACTCACACACAATCACACACACCAAATACACACACACACTCAAACACACACACGTACTCACACACACAAACTTACCAACGATTAGCCTTGTAGGTTCAGAGACACACCTGTCCCTTCAACATCCGATTCCTTCGTATTCTGTTTATTTACGAAGCTCGTGGTTTTCACCGCCACCATTTCCTTTCAGTCCTCCCCCGAGGATATTTTCCCGTGGATATTTTCCCGTGGATTTTTTAGAGGGAGGGAAAGACAGAGAGAAACATCGATGTGAGAGAAACACATCGATGGGTTGCCTCCTGCACACACACACACACACACACACACACACTCTGACGAGGGCCCAGGCCTGGGAGGCGCCTGCAACCGAGGTACGTGCCCTTGACCGGAATCGAACCCGGGACCCGTCGGTCCGCAGGCTGACGCTCTATCCACTGAGCCACACCGGCCAGGGCTTAACCGGCCAGGGCTTAACCGCCACTATTAAGAGGTCCCCACAGGGTTTGACCGCGCACCAATGTTCACCAGCTCAAACCCCGTGAGGCTCGCTCAGCCACGTCATAAAGAGACGGTGCTCTGTCCCCCGACCGGATGGACAGACACCCCCTTTCCGAACAGGCAGGGGTCCGTGTAAGCCCCATCAGTGACTTCCTAGGAACGACGGAGGCCCCGTTCACCCCCCTCTTCAGTCGAGGGCCCACGGCGCCCCCGTGGATTGCCCGTGCAATCAGCCGTTCCGGCCTGCGTTTCAGAGTCACGCACGGTATTGTCGCCCCGACGGGCCCACTTCCACCAGAGCAGGCACGTCCCACAATGACAAGGAGCTCGCCAACCCGGACGCGGGGCCGTCCTGCGCTCACGGGCATCCCCTGAGGTGTTGGGATGGGGGAGTCCTTAGGGGACTCCTGTCCCTGCCCACCCAGCCCGTTAGAATTCACATGTCGTAACCCACGGACACGGCTGTCCACCCCCACCGGTCATTTCCGACCCCGCCAGCGATTCTGCATTCTCTCATCGCATGTCCCAGCTTCCTCCCAGACCCAGCTTCCTCCCAGCCCCGCGAGGGCCTTGCCAGTGGTATCTGGTCGAAGACGGGGTGTCTTTCCTGTGCTGTGCCCCACAGCGGCACCTGACAGGGCCACATACCCACCCCAGTCACGAACGGAACGTGGAGCCAGCCTTGAATTCCCTGTCCCAGCTGTCACCTCCCAGCCCCCAGGGGTGCTGCATCAAAACCATGGCTGTTTGAGAGGAGTGGGCGATTTTTAAAAATACACACTGAGTGGCCAGATGATGATGATCTCTGAACGCATAATAATCTGGCCACTCAGTGTGTATGTATATATATTAGAGGCCTGGTGCATGAATTCGTGCATGGGTGGGGTCGAGCCAGCCTGGCCAGGGGGAGGGGACATGGGCGGTTGGCCGGCCTGCCTGCTGGTCGAACTCCTGGTCGAGGGGACAATTTGCATATTAGCCTTTTATTATATAGAATAGACACGGAGTGGCCAGATGATTATGCGTTCAGAGATCATCATCATCTGGACACTCAGTGTATATTTGTATTGATTTCAGAGAGGAAGGGAGAGGGAGAGAGAGAGAGAAACATCCACGATGAGAGAGAATCATGGATCGGCTGTCTCCTGCACGCCCCCTACTGGGCATGTGCCCTGACCGGGAATCAAACCATGACCTCCTGGTTCATCGGATGACGCTCAACCACTGAGCCACACTGGCCGGGCCGTTTCTTTCTTTTTAAAATGCTTCTGTTGATTGCAGAGAGAGGAAGGGAGAGCGAGCGAGAGAGAG
This sequence comes from Plecotus auritus, assembly GCF_963455305.1. NCBI lineage: Eukaryota > Metazoa > Chordata > Mammalia > Chiroptera > Vespertilionidae > Plecotus > Plecotus auritus. The sequence continues at coordinate 2,253,635 of NC_137784.1, read as the reverse complement.
AGAAGCATGGATCAGCTGCCTCCTCCACGCCCCCGACCGGGGATCGAGCCCACCACCCGGGCATGTGCCCTGACTGACGGGGAATCGAACCGTGACCTCGTGGTGTTTATGTGTTTGAGAGTCATTGTACAGTTAGGAAAAAAAAGAAAAGTAGATGGTTGGGAATGTTCCCCGTGTTTTCGACTGCTGAGGTCCCCCGTGGACAGGGGCTCACGGCAAAGCAGACGCGTTAGGCTGCGTTCCTGGCGGTCGGAAATCCCAGGTCCGCCTCAGAGGCCAGCACCGTTGGGCCCGGAGTCCCGGTGTTTCTGGGGCAGAACCTACTCCCTTCTCCTTCCCAGCTTCTAGGGGCGCTGCCTGCATCCCTTGCTCACAGCCCCCTCATCCTCAGATCCATGCACATCTCCTCTCTGACCACTCCTTTCTACGCACACGGAGTGGCCAGATGAGGATGATCTCTGAACGCATAGTCATCTGGCCACTCTGTCTACCCTATAGAATAAAAGGCTAATATGCAAATGGTCCCCTCAACCAGGAGTTCGACCAGCAGGCAGGCCGGCCAACCGCCCATGTCCCCTCCCCCTGGCCAGGTTGGCCGGACCCCACCCATGCACGAATTCATGCACCGGGCCTCTAATATATATATATCTCCTTATATATATATCCTTATATATATATATCCTGAGTGGCCAGATGATTATGCGTTCAGAGATCATAATAATCTGGCCACTCAGTGTATGTTTTTATTGATTTTAGAGAGAGAGGGGGAGGGGAAGGGAGAGAGAGAAACATCCATCCGTCGCCTCCCATGTGCACCACAGCCGGGAAGGGAAACATACACCCCGGGTTCGTGCCCTTGAGCGTAATCGAACGCGGGACCCTCCCGTTTGGGGGCCGGCGCGCTAACCATTGAACACACCTGCCAGCGCTGACACAGGCTTTTAGAGAGAGGCGGGTATGCGTGTGCCGACGGCTCGGAGCCGTGTCGTTCTGTGCCCACTCAGCCCCCCAACCCCCAGCTCCTGCCTCGGATCTGCCTACAGCCCCTTCTTGCACGTGTAGGTGGACACGCCGATTTAATCCCAGTATCACAGGCCGTCCGGCTGGCTCTCTGCACAGCCTCACCTGCAGGCCCTGTAGCTGCCTTCAGTCCACAACTCCAGACCGTCCCTCTGCCTCCTCCCACGGCACCTGGGGCCCGTCCCCCAGCAACCCCGGAGTGGAACGGGGGGCCTCACTGTGCTGTCGCCAGCCCGGAACCCCCACTGGCCGAGCTTCCCCCAGACGCCCCCCTACCTGCGGGTCCTTCCGTGCCCGGAGCTGCACCGTGTCCTGTGCTGTCCTGCACGGGGCCGGCCGTCACCCCAGAGCCAGGCCACTGCTCCCCTTAAATTACCCCTTGGGGCCCACCTCCCCCGTAATTACAAGTGCATAGAGCGGGGAGCCTGCTTGCAGCCCCGGTGACGTGGGCGTGGAGGGAGGACTCCGCAGATTCCCTGGGGGACGTGGCGCCGGCCTGGGGGTGGCGTTCCGATGTGGGAGATACCCTTCCACGGCACGGGTCCCCTCCCGGCTCGGGGGGCCCTGTCTGTTCTGCGCGGCCTTGCGAATAGATGAGAACCTGGATACAATTTTTAAAAAATGCTTTTTTATTGATTTCAGAGAGGAAGAGAGAGAGAGAAACATCCATGATGAGAGAGAATCACGGACCGGCCGCCTCCTGCACGCCGCCCACTGGGGATGGAGCCCACAACCCGGGCCTGTGCCCTTGACTGGGAATGGAACCCTGACCTCCTGGTTCCTAGGTCGATGCTCAGCCACCGAGCCACGCCGGCTGCCGGGCAAGTTATAATTTTGGTGGCGCCGGCAGACTTCGCCAGTGGGCCTGGCCTCCCGCCCCCGTGTCCCGCGGGAAACCCACGCTGCATCTGAACGGCAGCAGATGTGGGCACGTCTCAGCCTCGTGTGTGGAGTCAGTCAGTGTGTACCCCCTTTCATCTTCCTCTCTCGGAGCACGCATGTGTCTTTGAAACTCAGGTTATCGTGTCTACGGCAGTTTTATTTCCTCCCCCTGGTCCTGCGTGTGGTTATAGACCCAAGGCCTGTGCTTAACTTTTTTTAAAAATATATTTTATTGATTTTTCACAGAGAGGAAGGGAGAGGGATAGAGAGTTAGAAACATCGATGAGAGAGAAACATCCATCAGCTGCCTCCTGCACACCTCCCACTGGGGATGTGCCCGCAACCAAGGTACGTGCCCTTGACCGGAATCGAACCTGGGACCCTTCAGTCCGCAGGCCGACGCTCTCTATCAAACTGCGGCCCGCGGGCCACATGCGGCCCACCGAGGACATGGATCCGGCCCGCCGGGGGCCGCTGCCTGTCCTGCTTAGCAGCCGACGCGTCCCGGGCACGCCGTGCGCATAGGAATTTGTTCATAGTTTTTTTTTTAACGATAGTCCGGCCCTCCAACGGTCTGAGGGACAGGGAACTGGCCCCTGTTTAAAAAGTTTGAGGACCCCTGCTCTATCCACGGAGCCACACCGGTGAGGCCTGCACTTCGTGAGAAAGTGGTGCTCAGGGTGGGCTGTGTGTGCGGGTCTGACGGCTGCTGTAACGGCTGATCCCGGACCTGGTGGTGTAGCAGGACACTCCTTTGTTCCCTCACAGTTCTGGAGGCCAGGCGGCCTGATGGGCTGGAGTCCGGCGTGCAGCCCTGGCCGCTGTGGCTCAGGGGATAGAGCATCGGCCTACGGACCAAAGGGTCCCGGGTTCGATTCCTGTCAAGGGCACGTACCTCGGTGGCAGGATCTACTCCCCGGCCCGGGACCCTGGTCGGGGTGCATGCAGGAGGCAACCCATCGATGTGGCTCTCTGTCTCTCCCTCTCTCTCCCAGTCTCTCTAAAAATCAGTGGAAAAATATCCTTGGGTGAGGATTAACAACAACAACAAAATAATCTATACTAATAAAAGGGTAATATGCTAATTAGACCGGATGTCTTCCGGACATCCATCCGGACGTCCTTCCGGACAAAGCCACGGTGGCGGAGGCCGAGGCCGAGGCGGTTAGGAGCAATCAGGCAATCAGGCCGACAGGGGAGAGCAGTTTGGGGCGACCAGGCCCTGGTCGGGGCTCATGCAGGAGGTAACCCATCGATGTGTTTCTCTCCCATCGATGTTTCTCTCTGTCTCTCCCTCTCCCCTCCACTCTCTCTAAAAATCAATGGAAAAATATCCCCGGGGGAGGATTAAAAAAAATTTTTTCTCTCTCAATCTGTGGCTTGCTTCCCTCTTTTACTGGCCGGGGAGGGGCGGGGGGGTCCTATAATTTTGAGTATGTTTTGTGGCCCTTAGTGTGTTGTGTGATGGGCACGTCATACCTCCCTCACTTTCAAGAACATTCTCCTATGTCTTCTACAAGTTTCCTAGTTTTAGTTCTACATTTAGGTTTATAATCCTAAAGGTCAGTCTTCTTTTATATATATATATATATGTAATACACACCTGTTTACATCAGATGTGTAATATAGCAATATTTTTATTTAATTTATTTTTTTTTAATATTTTTATTGATTTCAGAGAGGAAGAGAGAGAGAGAAACATCCATGATGAGAGGGAATCACCGACTGGCTGCCTCCTGCACGCCCCCCACTGGGGATCGAGCCCACAACCCGGGCGTGTGCCCTTGACCGGGAATCGAACCCTGACCTCCTGGTTCCTAGGTCGATGCTCAACCCCTGAGCCACACCAGCTGGGCAACATTTTTTACTTTCAAAACTAGAGGCCCGATGCATGAAATTTGTGCATGGGGCTCGGCCCGCGGGCCCGCCCACAGCCCATTCTAGAAGGTCATTCCACCGTGCCGTCTAATTAGCATATTAGCGCTTTATTATAGAGGATGGTATCTTCAACCCGAATCTGATTCCCAGGAAAACCTCCTCAGACCAACACCCCTGCCTATTAAATAGAATACTTGATCATAAAGCTCAATGCTAATCAGAGGTTTCCGTGTACCCATGATCCTTCCATCAGACGATCATCACCCATATTTATCTTACGCAACGGCATTTATTACCTCTTTGACGGTTGAAACAGACAGCACACCGCCACGGGAAGTGACGCTCCCGTGTCACAGGCATCCTCCGAGCGTGCTGAAGCCGGCCAGCTTCGGGGGGTGTGAGCAGACACCACCGCACTCCCGTCACGCTCGTTACACACGCATGCCAGGCCCTCACACGCCTGAACGCGGGGCAGGCCAGCTCCTCCGAGCTCCCTCCCTCCCTTTACACCGAGGCCGTGAGCCGGCTCCCTCCCCGGGGCATCAAGCTCTGGGAGTGTGAGTGTTGGCAGGAAAAGCCACTCCGGCTGCTCCCCCAGGGGAGAGCCTGCAGGGTGTACGGGGGGGGGGGGGGGGAGCAGGCCCCACCCCCCTTTCTGGCCACCTTCCCCTCTCTCCTCCTGCATGGCTGGGACCCTTCCTGGCGCCTGGCATCCCGCTATCTGACAGCCCCTGCGGGTCTAAGAGGGAAGGCCTTGGGTCTCAGGCCGTGCAGGTGAGCTGATGGCCTTGGCAGTGGGTGGAGAAAGCCAGTCGCATGAATGGGCTGCATTTCCTGGAACTCTCCTGGCCGGCTCTGTCTGGGTGTGCTCTTCCCAACAGACAGGCTCGAACCTGTTAGGGCTGGTCGCTGGCTGGTTGCCCTACTTGGTGAGGCCTGCTTTGGGCTCGACGACGGTCCCTCTCGCCGTCCCCAGTGAAAACACGGAGTGTCCAGATGATGAAGATCTCTGAACGCACAATAATCTGGCCACTCAGTGTAGATCCTATAGAATAAAAGGCTATATATGTGTGTGTGTATATATATATATATATATATATATATACACACACACACACACACACACACACACACACACACACACACACTGAGTGGCCAGATGATGATGATCTCTGAACGGCACAATAATCTGGCCACTCCGTGTAGATCCTATAGAATAAAAGGCTATATATGTATATGTGTGTGTGTATATACATATATATATATATATGTATATACACACACACACACGCACACGCACACACATATATACACACTGAGTGGCCAGATGATGATGACCTCTGAACGCATCATCATCTGGCCACTCCATGTCGATCCTATAGAATAAAAGGCTAATAGGCAAATGGTCCCCTCGACCAGGAGTTCAACCAGCAGGCAGGCTGGCCAACCGCCCATGTCCCCTCCCCCTGGCCAGGCGGGCTGGACCCCACCCATGCACGAATTCATGCACCGGGCCCCTAACATATATACACACACACACACACTGAGTGGCCAGATGATTATGCGTTCGGAGATCATCACCATCTGGCCACGCAGTGCAGTTCCTTCGCCGAACTGGCCGTGGTCCGTGCACGTGTCATTTCTGTACGCCCACGATGGATACCTGGTTTCGTGAGGTTTCTCACGTCCGATCCGAGTCAGCGTGATGTGCTGTGTTGATCATACGGGATGTTTCCAAACTATAAATTTCTGTCCCAGATCCTCTGTGCTCAGTCATTTGAAACGCGGGTCATATTTTAATGGTGCGGGGTTGGGTGGCGATCAACTACAGATTGGTTTGGGTCCTAGTTTTAAATATCCTATCTAATAAAGAGGGAATATGCTAATTGACCATCACACCATCACAAAGATGGCTGCACCCACAGCTGAGGCCAAGTTCCCTTAAGGAGCCTTAACGAGCCATCAGCAGGGACCTGAGGCTACGCCCTCCCCTGCCCCCTTGGGGCTTGACAGGGGACCTCAGGCTGCGCCTCCTGCCTTGGCACCAGGCCGGGGGACCTCAGGCTGAGACCCCCGCCCTGGCGCCAGGCCAGGGGACCTGAGGCCACATCCCCTGCCCGTCGGGGCTTGACGGGGGACCTCAAGGTGCGCTTCTTATCCTGGTGCTGGGCTGGGGGACCTCAGGCTGCTCCCCCTGCCCCAGCGCCAGGCAAGGGGACCTCAGGCTGTGCCCCCCACCAAGTGGGGCTTGACAGGGGACTTCAGGCAACGCCCCCCACCGGCAGGGCTTGATGGGGGACCTCAAGGTGCACCCCTCGCCCCATCTGGGGGACCTCAGGCCATGCCCCCCATCCTGGCGCCAGGCCAGGGGACCTGAGGCTATGCCCCCTGCCCGGCAGGGCTTGACAAGGGTGGGACTGGCCGGGTCTGGATCTAGCCCAATGGGCGGGGGGGCAGCCGGGTCTGGGTCTCACGTGATTTTGAGGTGCATGTGGGTGAGCGGGGTCTTGACTCTGGGTCCTCCTTTTAATGTGCACGAATTTCGTGCACTGGGCCACTAGTGTGTGTGTGTGTGTGTATATATATATATATATATATTTTTTTTTTTTAATTGATTTCAGAGAGGAAGGGAGAGGGAGGCAGAGAGACAGGTAGGAACATCCATGAGGAGAGAGAATCATGGATCGGCTTCCCCCTGCACGCCCCCGACTGGGGATCGATCCCACAACACAAGCATATGCCCTTGACCGGAATCAAACCCGGGACCCTTCAGTCTGCGTAGCCACACCGGCCAGGGCGCGCCCTAGACTCCACGTGAACGTGGCCCCTTCCCCTGGCCCCATCTCCCATCTCCGTCTCGCCCGTGTCTCCGCAGACACCGAACGGCTGTACTCGGTGGTGTTCGAGGAAATCTGTGGCCGCTACGGGAAGGAGTACAGTTGGGACATCAAGTCCCTGGTGATGGGCAAGAAGGCGCTGGAGGCGGCACAGATCATCGTCGACACGCTGCAGCTGCCCACGACCAAGGAGGAGCTGGTGGACGAGAGCCAGGCCAAGCTGAGGGAGCTGTTCCCCACCGCGGCCCTCATGCCAGGTGCGCCGCCCCCGCCGTCGCCCTCCAGGGCTCTTCCGGTTTCCGAAGCCGGGTCCCGGGACACAGGTTCTGATGTGTGACTAGAGGCCCGGCGCGTGGGTTCGTGCCCCGGTGGGGGTCCCCCGGCCTGGCCTGCGGACGTCCCCCGAGGGGTCCTGGATGGCGAGAGGCCAGGCCGAGGGACCCCACCGGTGCACGATCGGGGCCGGGGAGGGACTGCGGAGGGCTCCAGGGCGTGTCCGGCCCGTCTTGCCCAGTCCCAATCGGCCGGCCGGACCCCAGCAGCAAGATAGCCTACCGGTCGGAGTGTCTGCCCCCTGGTGGTCAGTGCGCATCACAGCGACGGGTTGAACGGACTGTCGGACACTTAACATAATGGGCTTTTATTATATAGGATGATGGTTCAATCTTGTTTGAAGGACGTCTTCAAGTACTATATACATCGCTGCCTGAACTGCGTGGCTCAGTGGTTGAGCGTCGACCTAGGAACCAGGAGGTCACGGTTCAATTCCCCGTCAAGGACACATGCCCGGGTTGTGGGCTCCATCCCCAGTGGGGGGCGTGCAGGAGGCAGCCAATCCATGATTCTCTCTCATCATTCATGTGTCTCTCTGTCTCTCCCTCTTCCTTCCTCTCTGAAATCAATACAAATATATTTGTTTAAAAAGTAATACACATTTCCTTCACCGAGTCCTGAGGTCCAAAAACATTTGAATTTTGTTTGCGTTCCGTTATGTAAAGATGACCTTCAGGGCAGAATTGCTTCAAGTTGTGACTTTAATACGTATCAAGAAAAGGATCTGGCTTTTTCTTTTCAGAATCAAGGACAGTATTAATGTTTCGGCAATAATTCAAACTTGAGCAAAATTTATTTTCTTTTTTTAAAAAAATATGTTTTTATTGATTTCAGAGAGGAAGGGAGAGGGCGAGAGAGAGACCTCCATGGTGAGAGAGAACCACGGATCGGCTGTCTCCCGCACGCCCCCGACTGGGCATCCAGCTTGCAACCGAATCGCACCGTGACCTCCCGGTTCATAGGTCAACGCTCAACCACTGGGCCGTGCCGGCCGGGCGGAGCACATGCATGATCAACAAGCAGCTGGGTCTCCCCAGAGAAGCTGAATTATTAAAGGTTACAGGAAGCTTAATTATTTAAAAGGGAGAGGCGGAATGCCAGCGTCACGAGCCTCCTGCGTGCCCCCATCCCTCTCGCTACTTGTTTCTCCCGGAAAGGAACGCCGACGGCTGTCCCCTGGGGCTTGTTAGCTGACGGTCGATCAGAGCTGCCCCGTGTTTCCTGCTAAAAGGGAGAGGGTCAGGAACGTTCTAGATTACAAGGCCAGAGAATGCTTCAGAGTGGAATGCTAATTGAGATTCTTGCAGCAGATAAGGTGCAAACTCCGTCTCTGGCATTTCTGGGGCGGCGGGGGGAGAAAAAATGTGCAGTCAGAGCAGTCATTGTGGATTGCAAATTGCATGGCGATGAGTCGCAGTCACATCTGAGTCATGGGTTGTCATATATGTGTATATGTGTGTGTGTGTATACATATGTATCTGTATATTTACATTGAGTGGCCAGATTATGATGATCTCTGAACGCATAATAATCTGGACACTCAGTGTATATATATTTGAGGCTCAGTGCATGAATTCGTGCATGGGTGGGGTCCAGCCAGCCTGGCCAAGGTAGGGGACATGGGCGGTTGGCCGGCCTGCCTGCTGGTCGAACTCCTGGTCGAGGGGACCATTTGCCCATTAGCCTTTTATTCTATAGGATAGACACGGAGTGGCTAGGTGATTATGCGTTCAGAGGTCATCAATCTGACCACTCAGTGTGTGTGTATATGTATATGTGTATATATATATATATATACACACACACATATATATGTTAGAGGCCCGGTGCATGAATTTGTGCATGGATGGGGTCCGGCCAGCCTGGCCAGGGGGAGGCGACATGGGCGGTTGGCCGGCCTGCCTGCTGGTCAAACTCCTGGTCGAGGGGACCATGTGCATATTAGCCTTTATAGGATATACACTGAGTGGCCAGATTATTATACATTCAGAGATCATCCTCAGCTGGCCACTCAGTGTGTATGTATGTGTGTATATATATATATATATATATATATATACATATATATATACATATATATATTAGAGGCCCGGTGCATGAATTTGTGCATGGATGGGGTCTGGCCAGCCTGGCCAGGGGGAGGGGACATGGGCGGTTGGCCAGCCTGCCTGCTGGTCGAACTCCTGGTCGAGGGGACCATTTGCATATTAGCCTTTTATTCTATAGGACGTACACAGAGTGGCCAGGTGATTATGTGTTCAGAGATCATCCTCATCCGGCCACTCCGTGTCTATAAAACACATGCGCTATCTGACAAGTCTCGGTGCCTCACAGACGTGGGATCGTGGAGTGTTGGGAGGCTTATGTCCCCTAGCTCAGTGTCCTCCAGCTTCATTCCTCCCCCGTCTGGGAGCAGGTGTGAGAATTCCCTCTCTCTCTAAGGCTGAATAGCAGCCCACGGTGCAGACAGACCCGCTTTCTCTGTCCATTCGCCTGCGGATCGACGCAGAGCTGTCTCCAAGTCGGGGCTGTCGTGACTGATGCTGCTGTGAGCCTGGAGGGTGGCCCTCTCTCTGAGGCGCTGCTCGCCGTTCTTCTGAGTTTACACCCGGAGGTGGGATTGTGGGGCTATATGGCCCTGTCCCGGGTTCAGTTGTTTGCGTGGTCTCCCTTTTTAATCTTAGCCCGTCTAAGGATTTATCCACGAGTTCCTCGGTGGCCGGAGCCTCCTCGCTCAGCCTACCACACGCCCAGAACATATCCCACGTGCAAACGTGCTTTCTCTTTCTCATCCCCCCCAAGACGTCCAAGGGGTTTCCCTCGAGAATTTTCGTCCAGTAGCCTACGATACATATTGAGATACTAGAGGCCTGGTGCATGAAATTCATGCATGGGTGGGGTCCGGCCAGACTGGCCAGGGGGAGGGGACGTGGGCGGTTGGCCGGCCTGCCTGCTGGTCGAACTCCTGGTCGAGGGGACAATTTGCATATTAGCCTTTTATTCTATAGGATCTACACTGAATGGCCAGATGATTATGCACTCAGAGATCATCATATCTGGCCACTCAGTGTGTACATATATATTAGAGGCCCGGTGCATGAAATTCGTGCATGGGAGGGGTCCCTCAGCCCAGCCTGCACCCTCTCCAATCCAGGACATCCCTCTCGCAATCCGGGACCGCTGGCTCCTAACCGCTCACCTGCCTGCCTGTCTGATAGCCCCTAGCCACCTCTGCCTGCCAGCCTGATCGCCCCCTAACTGCCTTCCCCTGCTGGCCTGATCACCCCCTAACTGCCCTCCACTGCTGGCCTGTTCGCCCCCTAACTGCCCTTCCCTGCCAGCCTCATTGCCCCTAACCACCTCTGCCTGCCGGCCTGATCACCCCCTAACTGCCCTCCCCTGCCAGCCTGATCACCCCCTAACTGTCCTCCCCAGCCGGCCTGATCGCCTCTAACTGCCCTCCCCTGCCAGCCTGATCGCCCCTAACTGCCCTCCCCTGCTGGCCTGATCACCCTTAACTGCTCTCCCCTGCCGGCGTTATCGCCCCTAACTGCCTCTGCCTCGGCCCCCACCACCGTGGCTTTGTCCAGAAGGACGTCTGGAAGATGTCTGGTCTAATTAGCATATTACCCTTTTATTGGTATAGATGTCATGTCCCACTGCCGTTGCCCGAACACGGAGGCCTCGTCCCGCCCGTCGGGTGGTTTGGGTGGAATGCTAGCAGGTCTCCACTATGAAACCTACCTGGGGCCCCCATCCATGCACTGCCCTCATTGCGTGTCAGTGCAGAAAGGTGCCGATCCTAGGCAGTCCCAGAAGATGATCTCACAGAGGGTGTGGCCCTGCACGCTCACCGGATGACCAGCTCATTTCCCTGTGTTCTCGCTCCTCCCACACGAGGAGCTTAAAGGGGGCGGGGGGGGGGGCCTGTTTAAATCTCTTCATGGGACGCATCTTGCTTGTTGCCACTATAATTCTGTGGGTGGACTTACTTAAACTTTCCCGAGTCTTACAGACGAGAGGAGGCACCTTTCAGGGGATCCAGAGTCTGTCTTTGAAAGCGTGAGGTCATTTCCGCACCCCACACTCGTAACCGAGGGGGGGGGGGGCGAAACAGGGGGAGACGCCAAGGGCATGAAGAAGGGGCCTGGGTGCCACAGAGAAGGCCGCCTCCGTCCTGGCCCAGATCCAGGTGTTCATTTTGCGCCCCCTGCTTGGTCCCCAGCGTTGAGCGGGGGATGGGAACGGAACGTCACCCTTGACCTTCACTCACTGCCTTTCTGAAGGCACCGTCTGGTCGGGGATGTCCAGTGGTGGAGGTCACCTTGACCTCATTCGCAAGGAAGGCTGTCGTCCGTAGAGAGGGTGTGTTATTAACCCCACACCATTCATTTTTCTGTGCTTTGGAGGCGAGAGCTGTGGCCCTTGCAGGCATTTAGGAAATTAACTAGGAGACATGGGTGGCCCATTGCCCGGGGAATTGTGCCAGATTACGAGGCAGGGGCGGGGCCCTCCTGAGCCGGTCGCCAGGGCTGTGTCTGCCTTGGCCAGTCACCAAGGGTGTGTCTCCTGGGCCAATTGCCAAGGGTGTGTCTCCAATCACCGGGGAAACGGCCTCTGATTGTCATGTGGGGGCGTGACCCTCCTGAGCCAATCACCAGGGGAAATAGCCCCTGATTGTCCTGCGGGGGCGTGTCCCTCCTGAGCCAATCACCAGGGGAACAGCCCCTGATTGTCATGCGGAGGCGTGTCCCTCCTGAGCCAATCACCAGGGGAACAGCCCCTGATTGTCATGCGGAGGCGTGTCCCTCCTGAGCCAATCACCAGGGAAACGGCCTCTGATTGTCATGCGGGGGCGTGTCCCTCCTGAGCCAATCACCAGGGGAACAGCCTCTGGTTGTCATTCAAGGGCATGACCCTCCTGAGCCAATCACCAGGGGCACAGCCCCTGATTGTCATGCGGGGGCGTGTCCCTTAGCCAATCACCAGGGGAACCGTCCCTGATTGTCATGCGGGGATGTGTCCCTCCTGAGCCAATCACCAGGGAAACGGCCCCTCATTGTGATGCAGGCGTGTTCCTGTCCTGGCCCCGTCCCCCGTGAGCATGTAGGGCTGACCACCGCTTGAATCACCCCTCCCCCCGCCATTAGCAGCTGATTGCTCAGGACCTGTCTCCTTGCATGTCCAGGCAGGAAGGACTTTTAACCCCTGTGTCCTGTGGCCACTTCCCCCGTGACTCAGGGTGCAATGTCCATTGAGGTCGCCCACGGGTCTCCTAACTTTCTGAAAGCAGCCGTCTTTTAAATTGTGACGGAAATCACCCCGGGCAGGGACCAGGGTGTTATTTCTGTTTATTCTGAGCCAGACACGTCAGATCTGCAGTGACCAGGGGCGTGGAGGATGCAGAGACAATCAGATGAAGGGACCGTCCGCCTTCTGAGGTCCCTGGCCCTCACCCCGTTTACCCAGGAGGCCCTGGAGCAGGCTTATCGGGGACAGACGTCCCTTAGGACACTCAACACCAGTGGCCCCAGGGCCAGCACGGACAGATCCCTTTAGGAACCAGCTTCCACTCCTTCACGCTCCCCGCTGTGCCCCAAGCCGGCGAGGGGATGTCCTTCCTGCCTCTGCCAGCGTCTGGGGCGCCAGATGGCCTTGGCTCATGGCTGCGTCCCTCCCTTCTCTGCCTCTGTCGCCACGCGGCCTCCTTTCCAGGTCTCCTTGTCCTTCCTTATATGGGCAGGAGTGGTGGTGGGGCTTAGGCACACCCTGTAACCCGAGAAGGCCTCATCGACGGATCCTCAACTGACCCTACACTCTCAGGGCGGATGGGCCTGGACAGTGTTGGACACGCCTACATCATCATCCGGGGCTGCTTCCCCTTCTGATTGGGGACCTTATTTCCAAGCGAAGTCACCCTCTGAGGTTCCTGTGGACTTGAATTCTGGGGAGGAGGACTCAGACGCTCTGCACCCCACAAACCCACCTGGGGGTGCTCCATTGGCTGGGGGGCGTCACGGTCAGGCAATGGGGTGTGAACGTGACGTGGAGAGGAGCCTTTTGCTGTGGGTCCCCTGGTGTGAGCATCTGAGGGTGGAAGTGGGGGAGCCCTCTTCCCCGGCGCAGTTTAATGGGGGGCGGGGCGGGGGGAGGCCGACCGTGTCCAACACCTTCGGGACTTCGGGGCCCAGGTGAGCTGACGCTCTCACTTGCTTGAGTGTCTGCTGGGCCGGCCGTCCAAGAACCACCGACGGGGCTTAAACCAGACACAGTTCTGCAGCTGGACGTCCACGGCCTGGTTCTGCGGGAGCCTCTTCCCGCCACTCAGATGGCCGTTCGCGCCATGTCCTCACAGGGGAGAGCTGGTGGGTCCTCCTCTCTCACGGGCACCAGTCACCAGGGAAACAGCCCCGATGGTGATGCAGTCACCGAGGGACCCAGGATAGAGACAGCTCTGGTGGGTCCACCTCTCCCAGGGCACTGATCTCCTGGTAGGGGCCCCACCCTGTTGACCTCCTCCAACTCTGATCCCTCCGGAAATGTCCAAGGCCCCTCTGTGGCTGCATCTTTATCCCACGCCTTCCACCCAAGTGTGTGGTTTACAACCTGATTATTTGTGCATTTCCAAATACCTCTGGGTCACGGGCATCCGTCTGAATTCCGTTGTAATCAGGGTACACAGGCTGTATGATTTCCGTCCTTCTAAAACGTGTTAGAACTGCTTCCCGCCTGAAGGATTCCGCATTGTGTCTTGTTGAAGGTCCCACGTGTGCGTGAGGATCATTTGTATTCGGCTGCGGTCCGGTACGTCTACGTCGTTGTACAGACGTCGATTCCGATCAGTTGCCTGAAGGTGTTTTCGAAGTCGGCTCTGTCCTTACCTATTTTCTGTTTCCTTGCTCTGATCACGACCATAGAGGAATGTGAAATCCGTGTCTGTGTGTTTGGACCCTCTGTGGCGTGACTCACGCGTGTTTACACTGCTGTGTCTTGTTGGATTGGCCACTTGTCGTTATGAAATGTTCTGTCTGATGATAGTCATTCACTGTCCTGAGGCCCCCTCGTCTCTCTTTAATAGGCTACCCTGCCTGTCCTTCAAGTAGTAGTTAGCTCACGTAGAATTCGCAACCCTCTTATTTATGTTTTAAACATATTTTTATTCTTATCAGAGAGGAAGGTAGAGGGAGAGAGAGATAGAAACATCCATGACGAGAGAGAATCATGGATCGGCTGCCTCCTGCATATATTTTTATTCACATCAGAGAGGACGGGAGAGAGAGAGAGATAGAAACATCCATGACGAGAGAGAATCATGGATCGGCTGCCTCCTGCATATATTTTTATTCATATCAGAGAGGACAGGAGAGGGAGAGAGAGATAGAAACATCCATGACGAGAGAGAATCATGGATCGGCTGCCTCCTGCATATATTTTTATTCACATCAGAGAGGACGGGAGAGGGAGAGAGAGATAGAAACATCCATGATGAGAGAGAATCATGGATCGGCTGCCTCCTGCACGCCCCCTACTCGGAATGGACCCGTGGCCGGAATTGAACCCAGGACCCTTCAGTCTGCAGGCCGATGATCTATCCACTGAGCCACACCGGCTAGCGCTCAAATCCTCTTATTTTTCAACCTCAGCGTTTATATTTAAGGTAGGTTTCTTGCAGACATAGGCAACTGATCTGAATTGACGTACCGGTCCACAGCCGAATACAAATGATCCTCACGCACACGTGGGACCGTCAACAAGACACAACGCGGACTCCTTCAGGCAGGAAGCAGTTCTAACACGCTTTAAAAGGACGGAAATCATACACCCTGTGTACCCTGATCACATCGGAATTCAGACGGACGCCCTTGACTGAGAGGTACTTGGACACTCACAAATAATCGGACTTGAAGCAGCACCCTGGGGTGTAAGGCGTGGGAAAAGGACGACGCCACAAAGGGACGTGGGACAGTCCGAGAGGGATCAGAGTTGGATGAGGTCTAGAGGGTGGGGCCCGAAGAAGGGGTCCCCTTTAGGACCGAGGGGTACCCACCAACGCTCTCTCCACGCTGCCTCCCTGGGGATTGGCCAGGAGGGCCACTCCCTGCATCACCATCGGATGCTGTTTCCCTGGCGACTGACCCAGGAGGGCCACGCCCCCACATCCTATTTGGGGGCCCCTCTGGCAGTGGTTATTTCTACATTTCTACGTGGCCACATTTCTCTCCTGGCATCTGGCTGTACACTGAGTGGCCAGATGATGATCTCTGAACGCATAATAATCAGGCCATTCAGTGTGTGTGTGTGTGTGTGTGTGTGTGTGTGTGTGTGTGTGTGTATATATATATATATATATATATATATATATATATATGAATTCGTGCATGGGTGGGGTCCGGCCAGCCTGACCAGGGGGAGGGGACATGGGCGGTTGGCCGGCCTGCCTGCTGGTCGAACTCCTGGTCGAGGGGACCATTTGCATATGAGCCTTTTATTCTATAGGATGGACACAGAGTGGCCAGATGATTATGCGTTCAGAGATCATCCTCATCTGGCCACTCGGTGTGTGTGTCTGCTCTTCTGCAGGCATAGGGATTCCTGAACGCACACTGGACACTCGGGACTTTGTCCCCGGCCGATACCCGGTGTGACGTTATCTCTAAGGCCTGCCTTGGTGTCCTGGCTAGAGTTGAGGGCCACCCGTCCTGTAGACGGGGGTGGGGACCTTCTGCTGCCGAGGGCCGGGGGGATATTTAGAGCGTCATTCGCGGGCCCTACACCATCGTGCACTTACACGTTCGCCTGCCCTACGTATAGGGTGAGACATCTCATGAGCTCAGGCCTCGGCCGGGCCAGACCCCGTCATTTCCTGGTTGGCCCTCCTACAGCCCGCGGGCCGGACGCTCCCACCCCTGCCCCAGCGTCTCCCGGGAGGGCGCCCCCCGGGGACAATGGCCGCAGCCTTGGCTGTGGCCGTGGAGGACGCAGGGGCCTCCTGCCGCAGCGGTAAAGCCGGGGTGGTTATGGGGGCGACACCCTCTTTCAGGAGAGCCCTGGCGCCCAGGAGCAGCTGGACGTCACTGACTGCTGCCCCAGGCGGCCTGGGTGAGGCTGGGGCCTCCTGGTGCCCTTGACGCTTCCCATAACCAGGCCCTCGTCACGGCCCCCTGCACCCCCGTGAGCCCACCTCGCAGCCCACAGCGTGGGGCCCTCCCTCCCCCTGCTGTGGATGTGCTGCGGGAGCAGGTGGCTTGCATTCTCGGTCCTTATTCGCAGCTGCTGCGGCTCCTCTCCCCTCGTCTGGGCAGCGTGTCCCGACCTCCCTCCCCGCAGGGCCAGGGCTTCTGTGGCACAGGGCTTCCCGGACCCAGAGCACAAGCCTTGTGTAGTCAGTCAGCCTCCAGGACAAACTGGTCTCGGGGCCCCTGTGGGCCAGCACCGCCCCAGGACCGGGGGACACGTTTCTGCCGGACAGGCTCAGCCAACCAGCACCTGGCCCTCCCTGAGCCTGTCCCTCCTCCTCCCTGAGCCTGTCCCCACTCCTCCCTGGTCCTCCCTGAGCCTGTCCCTCCTCCCTGAGCCTGTCCCTCCTCCTTCCTGGTCCCCCCTCCTCCCTGAGCCTGTACCCCCTCCTCCCTGAGCCTGTCCCTCCTTCTCCCTCCTCCTCCCTGAGCCTGTCCCTCCTCCTCCCTGAGCCTGTCCTCCCTCCTCCCTGAGCCTGTCCCTCCTCCTCCCTGAGCCTGTCCTCCCTCCTCCCTGAGCCTGTCCTCCCTCCTCCCTGAGCCTGTCCTCCCTCCTCCCTGAGCCTATCCCTCCTCTTCCCTGAGCCTGTCCCTCCTCCTCCCTGAGCCTGTCCCTCCTCCTCCCTGGCCCTCCCTGAGCCTGTCCCTCCTCCTCCCTGAGCCTGTCCCTCCTCCTCCCTGGCCCTCCCTGGCCCTCCCTGAGCCTGTCCCTCCTCCCTCCTCCTCCCTGAGCCTGTCCCTCCTCCTCCCTGAGCCTGTCCTCCCTCCTCCCTGAGCCTGTCCCTCCTCCTCCCTGGTCCTCCCTCCTCCCTGAGCCTGTCCTCCCTCCTCCCTGGCCCTCCCTGGCCCTCCCTGAGCCTGTCCCTCCTCCCTCCTCCTCCTCCCTGAGCCTGTCCCTCCTCCTCCCTGAGCCTGTCCTCCCTCCTCCCTGAGCCTGTCCTCCCTCCTCCCTGAGCCTGTCCCTCCTCCCTGGTCCTCCCTCCTCCCTGAGCCTGTCCTCCCTCCTCCCTGGCCCTCCCTGGCCCTCCCTGAGCCTGTCCCTCCTCCCTCCTCCTCCCTGAGCCTGTCCTCCCTCCTCCCTGAGCCTGTCCTCCCTCCTCCCTGAGCCTGTCCCTCCTCCTCCCTGTCCTCCCTCCTCCTCCCTGTCCCTCCTCCTCCCTGAGCCTGTCCCTCCTCCTCCCTGTCCTCCCTCCTCCCTGAGCCTGTCCCCCCTCCTCCCTGAGCCTGTCCCTCCTCCTCCCTGTCCTCCCTCCTCCCTGAGCCTGTCCTCCCTCCTCCCTGAGCCTGTCCCTCCTCCTCCCTGAGCCTGTCCCTCCTCCTCCCTGAGCCTGTCCCTCCTCCCTGAGCCTGTCCCTCCTCCTCCCTGTCCCTCCTCCTCCCTGAGCCTGTCCCTCCTCCTCCCTGAGCCTGTCCCTCCTCCTCCCTGGCCCTCCCTGAGCCTGTCCCTCCTCCCTGAGCCTGTCCCTCCTCCTCCCTGAGCCTGTCCCTCCTCCTCCCTGATCCTGTCCCTCCTCCTACCTGAGCCTGTCCCTCCTCCTCCCTGTCCCTCCTCCTCCCTGAGCCTGTCCCTCCTCCTCCCTGAGCCTGTCCCTCCTCCTCCCTGAGCCTGTCCCCCCTCCTCCCTCCTCCTCCCTGAGCCTGTCCCTCCTCCTCCCTGAGCCTGTCCCCCCTCCTCCCTCCTCCTCCCTGAGCCTGCCCCTCCTCCTCCCTGAGCCTGTCCCTCCTCCTCCCTGATCCTGTCCCTCCTCCTCCCTCCTCCTCCCTGGTCCTTCCTGGTCCTCACGGAGCCCGTCCCCCCCCCAGGGGTGGAGCGCCTGGTCCGCCACCTGCGCCAGCACCGGGTGCCCATGGCCGTGGCCACCAGCTCGGGGTCGGCGTCCTTCCAGATGAAGACCCAGGGCCACCGGGACTTCTTCGGCCTCTTCGACCACGTGGTGCTGGGCGACGACCCCGCCGTGCGGACGGGCAAGCCGGACCCCGACATCTTCCTCGCCTGCGCCCTGCGGTTCTCGCCTCCGGCCCCCGCGGAGCAGGTGCGTGGGGTGGGGGGAGGGGTGCGCATGAGGGAGGGGCAAAAGCCAGAAGCGGGTTGGAGGGGGTCCTGTGTCTGATTCATCCTGTTGGGGTGAGCGGGCGGCTGGGGTTCACCTGCCCCTCCCCCACCTCCCATAAAGCCCCCCTTAAAGCATAGCCCTCACCTGCCCCTCCCCCACTTCCCATAAAGCCCCCCTTAGAGCATAGCCCTCACCTGCCCCTCCCCCCACTTCCCATAAAGCCCCCCTTAAAGCATAGCCCTCACCTGCCCCTCCCCCACCTCCCATAAAGCCCCCCTTAAAGCATAGCCCTCACCTGCCCCTCCCCCACTTCCCATAAAGCCCCCCTTAAAGCATAGCCCTCACCTGCCCCTCCCCCACCTCCCATAAAGCCCCCTTAAAGCATAGCCCTCACCTGCCCCTCCCCCACTTCCCATAAAGCCCCCCTTAGAGCATAGCCCTCACCTGCCCCTCCCCCCACTTCCCATAAAGCCCCCCTTAAAGCATAGCCCTCACCTGCCCCTCCCCCACCTCCCATAAAGCCCCCCTTAAAGCATAGCCCTCACCTGCCCCTCCCCCACTTCCCATAAAGCCCCCCCTTAAAGCATAGCCCTCACCTGCCCCTCCCCCATTCCCCATAAAGCCCCCTTAAAGCATAGCCCTCACCTGCCCCTCCCCCACCTCCCATAAAGCCCCCTTAAAGCATAGCCCTCACCTGCCCCTCCCCCCACTTCCCATAAAGCCCCCTTAAAGCATAGCCCTCACCTGCCCCTCCCCCACTTCCCATAAAGCCCCCCTTAAAGCATAGCCCTCACCTGCCCCTCCCCCACTTCCCATAAAGCCCCCCTTAAAGCATAGCCCTCACCTGCCCCTCCCCCACTTCCCATAAAGCCCCCCTTAAAGCATAGCCCTCACCTGCCCCTCCCCCACCTCCCATAAAGCCCCCTTAAAGCATAGCCCTCACTTGCCCCTCCCCCACTTCCCATAAAGCCCCCTTAAAGCATAGCCCTCACCTGCCCCTCCCCCACTTCCCATAAAGCCCCCCTTAAAGCATAGCCCTCACCTGCCCCTCCCCCACTTCCCATAAAGCCCCCTTAAAGCATAGCCCTCACCTGCCCCTCCCCCCACTTCCCATAAAGCCCCCTTAAAGCATAGCCCTCACCTGCCCCTCCCCCACCTCCCATAAAGCCCCCTTAAAGCATAGCCCTCACCTGCCCCTCCCCCCACTTCCCATAAAGCCCCCTTAAAGCATAGCCCTCACCTGCCCCTCCCCCCACTTCCCATAAAGCCCCCCTTAAAGCATAGCCCTCACCTGCCCCTCCCCCACTTCCCATAAAGCCCCCCTTAAAGCATAGCCCTCACCTGCCCCTCCCCCACCTCCCATAAAGCCCCCTTAAAGCATAGCCCTCACCTGCCCCTCCCCCACTTCCCATAAAGCCCCCCTTAAAGCATGGCCCTCACCTGCCCCTCCCCCCACTTCCCATAAAGCCCCCTTAAAGCATAGCCCTCACCTGCCCCTCCCCCACTTCCCATAAAGCCCCCCTTAAAGCATAGCCCTCACCTGCCCCTCCCCCACTTCCCATAAAGCCCCCCTTAAAGCATAGCCCTCCCCTGCCCCTCCCCCACCTCCCATAAAGCCCCCCTTAAAGCATAGCCCTCACCTGCCCCTCCCCCACTTCCCATAAAGCCCCCCTTAAAGCATAGCCCTCACCTGCCCCTCCCCCACTTCCCATAAAGCCCCCCCTTAAAGCATAGCCCTCACCTGCCCCTCCCCCACTTCCCATAAAGCCCCCCTTAAAGCATAGCCCTCACCTGCCCCTCCCCCACTTCCCATAAAGCCCCCCTTAAAGCATAGCCCTCACCTGCCCCTCCCCCACTTCCCATAAAGCCCCCCTTAAAGCATAGCCCTCACCTGCCCCTCCCCCACTTCCCATAAAGCCCCCCTTAAAGCATAGCCCTCACCTGCCCCTCCCCCACCTCCCATAAGGGACCATGGGCGTCTGTCCCCTGTGGGAGCAGCCTGCTCTCCCCTCCAAGGTCCTTGAGGCACAACCTCTCCCTCTGTCCCCATCTGCACGTCCGTCCGCTGTGCACCCCCGTCTCAACCCTCTCTCCCACCTGCAGTGCCTGGTCTTCGAAGACGCCCCCAACGGGGTGGAGGCGGCCCTGGCGGCCGGGATGCAGGTGGTGATGGTCCCGGATGGAAACCTGCGCCCGGAGCTGACGGCAAAGGCCACGGTGGTGCTGGCCTCCCTGCAGGACTTCCAGCCCCAGCTCTTCGGTCTGCCGCCCTTCGCCTGATGCTGCCCTGGCCCGGCCCCCACGCTGCGAGCCAGCCGCCAGCATCAGCAGGGGCATCCCCGACCTGCCCCGGGGACACTCCTGCAGCCTCAGGACTGCCGCCCCTTCCCTCAGTGCTGGCCAACCATCCCCGCCAGCATGGCTCGGCGGTTGAGCATCCACCTAGGAACCAGGAGGTCAGGGTTCGATTCGGGGTCAGGGCACAGGCCCGGGTTGCAGGCTCGATCCCCAGTGTGGGGTGTGCAGGAGGCAGCCAATCCATGATTCTCTCTCCTCATGGACGTTTTTCTCTCTCTCTCTCTCTCCCTTCCTCTCTGAAATCAATAAACATATAATTTTTTTAAAATATGAACATGTCATCCAGCAGGCGTGGCTCAGTGGGTGAGCGTTGACCTATGAACCAGGAGGTCAAGGTTCGATTCCCGGTCAAGGGCACAGGCCCGGGTTGCGGGCTCCATCCCCAGTGGGGGGCGTGCAGGAGGCAGCCGATCTATGATTCTCTCTCATCATGGATGTTTCCCTCTCTCTCTCCCTCTCCCTTCCTCTCTGAAATCAATAAAAATATATTTAAAAAGTATATAAAATAGAAAACAAACGTTAGCCAACCGTAACTTGTCGATGGACAGGTTCAAAACAAAGGCAGCCCAGAGCAGAGATCAGAACCGACCCACACCGTCACGTGATTAACATGGGAACGCTTGCATCTGAACAGTCATGTACTTACCATGTACATGGAATGTACACGCATCCATCCGTGTACATGCTGGTGTGGGAATACGTGTGTGTGTGTATCCGTTCCTGGGCACGTGCCATCCATTCCCAAGACAAATAAGTTTTACTTATTTTTATTTCTTCCTGCCCCCTGTCTGGCACCTGTGAAATGTGAACACGTACGTATGTGTGCCTTCGTGTGCACCTATGCATGTACATGTTCATGTCCATTCGGTGCTCCGTCACTCACTGGTGTTGCCTTGGCAACCAGCGGCGGCTGACAGCAGCCAGGGGGCCCTTCGGTGGGTTTGCAAGCTGAGTGGGAAAGCCATGTTACGATTGAGCCTTAGGAATTCCACCTGCTGGTTAGCACACGCTGACACGCCTCCTGTGTCCGCCGACCCTCTGGACGTAGCATGTTTGCTTAGCGTGTCCACATAGGGCAGGCATGCGCTCGACCTCCAACGGTTTGTTTTTTGTGTTTTTTGGCGTGTTTTTTTTGTTGTTTTTTACGGGGCCACTGAACCCAAGACATCCCATGTTCACATGGAGATATCTCGTTATAGAAAAGAAATTAAAACACCTTCTGTTTGTTTGGGATGCTTTACCTGGGAGTTCTGGTTCGCTGCTAGAGACATTCCCAACGGATGGACAAGCTACACGGAGTGGCCAGACGAGGATGATCTCTGAACGCATCATCATCGGGCCACTCCGTGTCCATCCTATAGAATAAAAAGCTCATATGCACATGGTCCCCTCGACCAGGAGTTCGACCAGCAGGCAGGCCGGCCAACCGCCCATGTCCCCTCCCCCTGGCCAGGCTGGCTGGACCCCACCCATGCACGAATTCATGCATCGGGCCTCTAATATATATATATAGACACGGAGTGGCCAGATGATGATGACCTCTGAACACATAATAATATGGCCACTCGGTGTCTGTCCTATAGAATAGAAGGCTAATATGCACATGGTCCCCTCGACCAGGAGTTCGACCGGCAGGCAGGCCGGCCCACCGCCCACGTCCCCTCCCCCTGGCCAGGCTGGCCGGACCCCACCCATGCACGAATTCATGCACCGGGCCTCTAATATATATATATATATGTATATATATATATATATATATATATATATATATATATACACACACACACACTGAATGGCCAGATTATTATGCGTTCAGAGATCATCATCATCTGGCCACTCAGCGTATGTTCCACGAATAAGGGCCCGTGGATGAGTTAGGACGTGGTCACGTGATGAAGGTGGACATTGCCCTTTGGCCATTAACCCCCTATTCGTGCTTTTTGGAAGCGAAAGACGTGTAAAGGGGGTAGATACGATCAGAGGGGGTCCCCGCTGCCTTCCCTGTGGTCCCCGCCATGTTGGGGAGCCAGCTTCCCACGCTGTCTGTGGCGGGAAAACCGTAGCCACGTGCGGAGGGTCTGGTGGATTGACGTCTGGCCAGGGTGGCCCTGGTTCAGCACGTTCACTTTAGCGTTTTTCATGTCCATTCTTGGAATTCTCTTCCGACGGGCAGCCGCTGGTAACATGGTCCTGGTTCCCTCGCCGGTGAGTTTACTTGAATGAAACTTTTCACACCTGCTGATGTGTTATTGGTATGAAAGTGCGACTTTACCTTTTCTTTTAAAAATACAAATAAAACTATCCTCTGAGAAATATAAAACGTACGTGTGGCTAATGGACAGTGTTTCTTAACTCAGCACTAATTGTATGATGTATCTACACTAATCCTATCTAATAAAAGAGTAATATGCAGATTGACCATCACTCCAACACACAAGATAGCTGCCCCCATGTGGTCAAAGATCCTGCCCCCATGTGGACACAAGAGGGCCACCACAAGATGGCCAGCAAGGGAGGGCAGTTGGGAGGGACCAGGCCTGCAAGGGAGGGCAGTTGTGGGAGATCAGGCCAGCAGGGGAGGGCAGTTGGGAGGGACCAGGCCTGCAGGAGAGGGCAGTTAGGGGTGACCAAGCTGGCAGAGGAGGGAAGTTGGGGGCGACCAGGCCTGCAGGGAAAGGCAGTTGGGAGGGACCCAGGCCTGCAGGGGAGAGCAGTTGGGGGGGACCAGGGCTGCAGGGGAGGGCAGTTAGGGGTGACCAGGCCTGCAGGGGAGGGCAGTTAGGGGTGACCAAGCCTGCAGGGGAGGGCAGTTGGGGGTGACCCAGGCCTGCAGGGGAGGGAAGTTGGGGGTACCCAGGCCTGCAGGGGAGGGCAGTTGGGGGGAACCAGGCCTGCAGGGGAGGGCAGTTGGGGGGGACCAGGCCTGCAGGGTAGAGCAGTTGGGGGTGACCAGGCCTGCAGGGAAGGGCAGTTAGGGGTGACCAGGCCTGCAGGGGAGGGCAGTTAGGGGAAAACAGGCTGGCAGGGGAGCAGTTAGACATCAATCAGGCTGGCAGGGGAGTGGTTAGGGGGCGATCAGACTGGCAGGCAGAAGCGGTTAGGGGCAATCAGGAAGGCAGGCAGGCGAGCAGTTGGGAGCCAGCAGTCCTGGATTGTCGTCAAAGATCCTGCCCCTCAAGGGGTCCCAGATTGGAGAGGGTGCAGGCTGGGCTGAGGGACACACCCCCCCCCCGTGCATGAATTTCATGCACCGGGCCTCTAGTAAAAGAGTAAGATGCAAATTGACCGTACCTTCGCGATGCCCACCAGTCAATCAGGAGTGAGTATGCAAATTAACCCAACAAAGATGGCGGGTTAATTTGCATACACAGGTGCCCAGCGGCCGGGGGTGGGGTGGGATGCACTGCCCCAGCCGCTCCGGGCCTCTGTGCAGTGTGGGAAGGTGGAAGGTGGCTCCGGCCAGAGCGAAGGTGGTGCCAGCAGCCAGGGGAGGGATGGCCCATTCTTGTACGAATCTTCGTGCATCGGGCCTCTAGTATATGTATATGTACACACACACACACACACACACACACACACACACACACACGTATGCTAGAGGCCTGGTGCACGAATTCTTGCAAGGGGCTCTGTCCTCACAGCCCCGGCTTCGTCCAGAAGGTCATCTGGAAGGACGTCTGGAAGGTTGTTCGGCTGTCCGGTCTAATTAGCATATTAGGCTTTCATTATATAGGCTATATGGCTAGTTGCCTTAGTTTCTTAGCTCATTGAACGTGGGCCAAGAGCTTGCTGACCACAGCCCGCCTGGCTCACCCAGGGGTGCTCACCCTGCAGAGCATGCTGGGGGTGGGGGGGTGGGGGGGTACGGGGGGAGAGGGGACTAGAAATGAAGGTCACACAGGCCTGTGTTATATACACAGGGCATATCTATGCAGATATGACATCCAGGCCCTATCTCTCTCTATATATATTTCATATCTCTATTCTCTTATCTACATCCACATCTGTCTCCTTTGGAACGTTGCTGTCAAAACAGCTCAGGGGAAAATCGAATGTGGCTCTGCCATCTGTGCGATCCGACGGTTTTGGATTAAGGGGAAAATTAGTATGGCTACATGCCATCTCTCTCCTGGGAAGCCTTACCGTTCTGCAACAGGCGTGTGCTCCAGCCTCACGCACCGTGTGTTTGCATAGCGTGTCCAGATAGAACACGGAATGCGGCCTCGGATGCCCCTAGAGTGTTCCACACCCTATGCTGTGCCTTTGTGTGTGTGTGTGTGTGTGTGTGTGTGTGTGTGTGTGTGAGACATTCTCTCTCTCTCTGTCTCTCTCTCTCACTTCTATCTTCACAAATGCTCTTTCCCCAAAGTGGATAACACTTTTTACAAAATATATATATATTTTTGCAAGAGACCCGATGCATGAATTCATGTACCAGTGGGGTCCCTCGGCCTGGCCTGTGGGATCGGGCCGAAACCGGCTCTCCGACATCCCCCGAGGGGTCCTGGATTGCAGGAGGGCACAGGCCAGGCTGAGGGACCCCACCTGTGCACAATCAGGGCCGGGGAGGGAGGCGGGAAGTTGGCCAGCCAGGGAGGGACTGCGGGAGGGCTCCAGGGCGTGTCCGGCCCGTCTCACTCAGTCCCGATTGGCCGGACCCCAGCAGCAAGCTAACCTACAAGTCGGAGCGTCTGTAACCCTGGTGGTCAGTGCACATCATAGCAAGCGGTTGAGTGGCCTTAGCGTATCATTAGCATATTACGCTTTGATTGGTTGAATGGCCGACCAGACACTTAGCATATTAGGCTTTTATTCTATAGGATTGACTTCAGAGAGGAAGGGAGAGGGACGGAGAGAGAAACATCCATGAGGAGAGAGAATCATGATCGGCTGCCTCCTGCACGCCCCCTCCTGGGGATCAAGCCTGCATCCTGGGCCTGTGCCCTTGACCGGGAATCCAACTGTGACCTCCTGGTTCATAGGTCGATGCTCAACCGCTGAGCCACACCAGCCGGACTGGATAAGACTCTTAAGAGAAAAGGATGGGTTCGTGATCAAGAGCAGGCATTACGTTCAGGATGGATTAGGACCGGGGCCCCTTCTATGGGATGATGTCTTGTCGGGAGGAGTCAACGAGGAAGCCCCATGCATGCTCAGTTGAAGGGCTCGCTACCCTCCGCCCCCTTCGACACGGGGCGTGAGCGCCGCCACGCACCTGCCCACCGCCGCTGCCCTCTCCTCCCCGCACGTCCCCGGTCGCCATGCAAAGGGCAGGATCTCCTCCCTTCCGAACCCGTCCCCCACCCCCAGGCCCTCTTGCTGGGCCAGCTCCGGGTGGCCCCCCAGACAACTGGACACCCAGGCCTCCCTCGGATACCCGTGCAGCGCCAAGCAGGGCACTGTGCCGTGTTACGGAGCGAAGTGGATCGTGCAGACACAGAGCCAGGGAGCGCGTGTCCAGAGGCGAGAGATAGCGGGCGGAGAAGAGAAGGACTTGTCAGTGTCTGAGATAAAATCGGGGAAGCCCGGGAATAGCATTGATGGAACGCCTGCCTGCCAGGGGCTGCGGGCTCTCTCTCCCCTAATCACAGAAGCTGGCGTCAAACCATTACTCAGACCTGGCTCGGGGGTTGGGGGGGCAGGGATGGTGAGGGGGGGCATCCATTATCCCTCCGTCCAGCCAAGGAGAGGAGATAACACTGAGTCTAAGTGGTTTTCCCCACAGGGACGGAGAGGAATGGGCCGCGGCATCAGCGCGAGAGGGAGGCGGGAGAAGGCAAAGCGGGGAGACCTCGGGATCGGAGGAGAAGTGAAATGATGGGGGGGACACCGTCTAAGCATACATCAAATGTTATATCCCACAATGCCCGGACATGCAGAAGCGAGTGGCCCGGTGCACAAAATCCGTGCACACTGAAAGGGAATTAATTAGAGGAAATGTTTTACGACTGCTATTTGCCCTTCCTCTGCACTAGAAGTATCAGAGATGAAAGAAAATTAGTAAAATGCATACGAACATCTACCTCCTGCCAGGGTCTGGGGCACGCTGCAGGACCCAGGGTCAAGTCCCCGCCCACCTGTGCACACCTCGAAATCGCACGAGACCCAGACCAGGCCGGCCCCACCCCCATCAAGCCCTGAAGGGCGGGGGGCGGGGGGGCACAGCCTCAGGTCCCCCATCAAGCCCCACCAAGTGGGAGGTGCAGCCTCAGGTCCCCTGGACCCAACACGAGAGTGCAATGGCATGACAACCATTTGCATATCAGCTCTTTTTAAATATATATATATTTTTTATTCATATTTTACAGAGAGGAAGGGAGAGGGATACAGAGTTAGAAACATCGATGAAAGAGAAACATCGATCAGCTGCCTCCTGCACACCCCCTACTGGGGATGTGCCCGCAACCAAGGTACACGCCCTTGACCGAAATCGAACCCGGGACCCTTCAGTCCGCAGGCCGACGCTCTATCCACTGAGCCAAACCGGTTTCGGCATGCATATCAGCTCTTTATTCTATCGGATGCTCCTGTGGCCTTGGCCAGGGTTGCTCAGTGGATAGAGCGCCGGCCTGCGGACTGAAGGGTCCCGGGTTCGGTTCCCGGTCAAGGGTCACGGACCTCGGTCCCAGGCTCTTCCCCGGCCCGGGTCCTGGTTGGGGTGCGTGCAGGAGGCAACCCATCAAGGTGTGTCTCTCTCACATCGATGTTTCTCTGTCTCTCCCTCTCTCTCCCACGCTCTGAAAATCAATGCAAAAATATCCTTGGGGGAGAATTAACTGAATGAATGAATGAATAAATGGATGAATGCATCTGTGGGGCCACGCGCTAACCTGACCAGCTCAGGGAAGGCCTTGCAAACTCAGAGCCCTAAAGTCACCAGGGAGGAGGGGCTGCAATGAAAACGTGTTAGTTAAAAAGCAGTTGAGACAGCGGGTCATCGCATCCTAGGCCGGCATCTCCCCTGACAAAGACCAACGTGGAGCTCTCCTGAGCCTGCTGTGTTTTTGCATCTGAGATGAAAAAACCTGTGGAATAGCTCTGGCCGGTGTGGCTCAGTGGATAGAGCGTCGGCCTGCGGACTGAGGGGTCCCGGGTTCGATTCCGGTCAAGGGCATGCACCTTGGTTGCGGGCACATCCCCAGTAGGGGGCGTGCAGGAGGCGGCTGATGGGTGTTTCTCTCTCATCGATGTTTCTAACTCTCTATCCCTCTCCCTTCCTCTCTGTAAAAAATCAATAAAATATACACGGAGTGGCCAGATGAGGATGATCTCTGAACGCATAATCATCTGGCCACTCGGTGTCTATCCTATAGAATAAAAGGCTAATATGCACATGGTCCCCTCGACCAGGAGTTCAACCAGCAGGCAGGCCGGCCAACCGCCCATGTCCCCTCCCCCTGGCCAGGCTGGCCAGACCCCACCCATGCACGAATTCATGCACTGGGCCTCTAATATATATATATATATATATATATATATATATATATATACACACACACACACACACACACATACACATACACTGAGTGGCCAGATGATTATGCATTCAGAGATCATCATAATCTGGCCACTCAGTATATATATATATTAGAAGCCCAGTGCATGAATTCGTGCATGGGTGTATGGGTGGGGTCCGGCCAGCCTGGCCAGGGGAAGGGGACATGGGTGGTTGGCCGGCCTGCCTGCTGGTCGAACTCCTGGTCGAGGGGACCATGTGCATATGAGCCTTTTATTCTATAGGATAGACACCGAGTGGCCAGATGATTATGCGTTCAGGGATCATCCTCATCTGGCCACTCCGTGTATTAAAAAAAAAACAAACCCTGTGGAACAAATCTCGGGGTCACCTGTAACTTCCCTTTCTCCGTACCCCTCAGGGCACAGCCAGTGCATCAAGACGGAGACCCCCAAATCCACTCATTGCTGTTGTCAGATCCTGTTCATTGCTGGCTGTTGACTGTCTTGCCCCCGCCTGTAGGAAGGCATGCTGTGCCCATCATTTTACTTCTCATCCAATCACGAGGTCTCCCCGCTTTGCCTTCTCCCGCCTCCCTAGTCCATCCCCAATGGATTTCATAGGCACCCACTTACCTCCCCTGTTTCATTGTTTTGAGTTGTCCCCATCCCTGGAGATCCTGCTTCCCCGCGATTGCCAGCAGTTTGGCTCCGATAAACTCACAGAAATTCTTACAGGTTTGAACGTGTCTTACGTCCACACTCCCACGTGGGTATCTGTCTGCGTTAAGTCACCCCCACGCTCTCTCTCTCCTGTTCCCGAATGTTTGAAAGTGAAGTATTGATGGAGCAACATGTCACTTTCAAAGCACAAAGGTCCCCGAGGGAAAAGGCTTGTGTGGCCTGGCGGGTGTGGCTCAGTGGTTGAGCTTTTACCTACGAACCAGGAGGTCAGGGTTCGATTCCCGGTCCAGGGCACATGCCCGGGTTGCAGGCTCCATCCCCAGTAGGGGGCGTGCAGGAGGCAGCCGGTCCATGATTCTCTCTCCTCATGGATGTTTCTATCTCTCTCTCCCTCTCCCTTCCTCTCTGAAATCAATCTATATACACGGAGTGGCCAGATGATGATGATCTCTGGACGCATAATAATCTGGCCACTCAGTGTGTGTGTGTGTGTGTGTGTGTGTGTGTGTGTGTGTATATATATATATATATATATATATATATTATATATATATATATATATATATATAGGGCCCGGTGCATGAATTCGTGCATGGGTGGGGTCCGGCCAGCCTGGCCAGGGGGAAGGGACATGGCCGGTTGGCCGGCCTGCCTGCTGGTCGAACTCCTGGTCGAGGGGACCATTTGCATACGAGCCTTTTATTCTATAGGACATACACCGAGTGGCTGGATGATTATGCGTTCAGAGATCATCCTCATCTGGCTACTCAGTGTACATATACTAGTAAAAAGCCAGCAACAGGAATGCCGGAAGGACCGGAATCACGGGTTGCTATGACGTCCACTGATGCTAGCGAGCGGGCCAGATGAGGGGGGAGCGGGTGTGGGGGATTGGGGCAAACCTTTTGGGACTCCTCCCCCCAGCCAGCCCTGCCCCTGATTGACCTCTCCCACCCCAATGGCCAACACTCCCCCACTGGCCCTTCCCCCAGGCCGGCCTGCCACGATCACCCCCCACCCCAATAGGGATGGGCTGGCCTACCTCTGCAGTCCCTCCCTGGCCGGCCCCACCCCCAATGGGCCCCCTGACTCTGATCAGGGGCAGGGCCGGCCAGCCAACCACTCATGGCCCCTCCCCCAGGCTGCTGGCCCCCAATCACCCCCCCACCCCAATTGGGGGTGTGGCCCACAGCCAATCACCTGGCCCCATTGGCTGGATCAGGGAGGCTGGCTCGCCCACCTCCTGCTGTCTCCTCCTCCCGACACGCCTGGCTCCGATCCGCTGACCGGGGCTGGGCCGGCTGGACCCACCCATGCATGAATTGGTGCACTGGGCCTCTAGTTACAAATATATTAAAAAAAAAAAAAAAGAAAAAGACATTGGCCTTTGGCCGGCTCTGGGGTTTCCAGGAATAAGACGGGCGTTAATTACGGAGAGCGATCCCACAATCCCTTTACGCTGGGCCGATCCCTGACCTGCGTGTAATCCGGGACGGGGATTAGAGGGCTAATCCCCACGTCTGTCTGCCAAGTCGGCGCCATCCTGGCACGGGGACTTGGACGGCGACGCCTGTTTCCACGGAGCCTACTCCTGGGTGGCGGGAGTAGGCATCATGGAGGCCAGGCCAGCACTTGCCCAGCTCAGGAGGGGTGGGTGGGGGGACTGCGTCTGCTGCCATGGACGGAGGAGGGGGGAGGTAGCAAAAACCTTACCTCCCAGCCCTGGCTGGTGTGGCTCAGTGGATAGAGCGTCAGCCTGCGGACTGAAGGGTCCCGGGTTCGATTCCGGTCAAGGGCATGTACCTTGGTTGCGGGCACATCCCCAGTAGGAGGTGTGCAGGAGGCAACTGATGGATGTTTCTCTCTCATCGATGTTTCTAACTCTTATCCCTCTCCCTTCCTCTCTGTAAAAAATCAATAAAATATATTAAAAAGTAAAAAAAATAAAAAAAGACGTTACCTCCCAGATGCCTGACCTTGGAGGGTCACGGAGGAAGGGGAGGGGGCTTGCCAAGGACGCGGTGACCTTCACAGCCCGGGGCGTGACCCCAGCAGGTCCCGTGCGTCTCACCGCGGAGACCGGCTCAGTCACACGTGTTCCGCGCTCCCGTCTTTTACACGGATTCCGTCACCTCACCCTCACGGTGACGCTGTGGGGAAAATGAGGCTCGCTTCAGTGAGAGCGCTGGGTTTTTTTTAATATATTTTATTGATTTTTTACAGAGAGGAAGGGAGAGGGATAGAGAGCTAGAAACATCGATGAGAGAGAAACATCCATCAGCTGCCTCCTGCACACCCCCCACTGGGGATGTGCCTGCAACCAAGGTACGTGCCCATGACCGGAATCGAACCCGGGACCCTTCCGTCTGCAGGCCGACGCTCTAGCCACTGAGCCACACCAGTTAGGGCGTGCTGGGTGTTATTTTTTTTTAAGTTTTTATTGATTTTAGAGAGAGAGGAAGGGAGAGGGAGAGAGAGAGAAACATCATTGAGGAGAGAGAATCATGGATCGGCTGCCTCCTGCACGCCCCACACTGGGGATGGAGCCTGCAACCCAGGCATGGTGTGGTTCAGGGGTTGAGCTTCGACCTATGAACCAGGAGGTCACGGTTCGATTCCCGGTCAAGGGCACCTGCCTGGGTTGTGGGCTCCGTCCCCAGTAGGAGGCGTGCGGGAGGCAGCCGATCCATGATTCTCTCCTCACTGATGTTCCTCTCTCTCTCTCTCTCCCTCTCCCTCTCCCTCTCCATCTCCCTCTCTCTCTGAAATCAATACAAATATATTTTTAAAACAGAAAAAGAAAAAGACATTGGCCTTTGGCTGGCTCTGGGGTTTCCAGGAATAAGATGGAATAAGTGGGGCGTTAATTACGGATAGAGACCCCACAATCCCTTTACGCTGCGTGTAATCCAGGACGGGGATTAGAGGCCGAATCCCCACGGGAATCGGACTGTGACCTCCTGGCTCATGGGTTGACCCTCAACCACTGAGCCACACCGGCCGGGCCTTCCAGCCGGTTACGGACGGTCGGACAGACGGTCAGGCGGACGGTCGGACGGTCGGACGGACGGACAGAGGGGGGCCTGCACTTGGTGTCAGCGGTGAGGGCAGCCGGAGGACGGCTCGCTCTAACGTCGCCATGGACACGCCTGTGCTGTGTGATGTCACAGGAGGGGTCCCAGCCAGGAAATTGGGGAGCATTCTGGGAGGTTCCTAGCACAGGTGCCGCTGAACCAGGCCTGGGACCCATGTCCTCGCCGCGGCGCGTGGCCCACGGACAGGCGAACTGGAAAGGGCACATTTCAGTTCCAGGGGGAATCGGTGTGGGTGTCGCAATCAGGGAGGACTTCCTGGGGGAGGTGGCCTTCAGCTAGGCTGGGAGAATTAGTGGTATTTGTGGGGGCGGAGGGGGGGGGCGCTTGGAGAATGAGGGCTGTGGAGCGAATGCTCCTTTTCTTTCAATGTGTTTCTTTTTTTTTTGAATTTTAAAATGAGAAGCAGAGCCCTGGCCGGTGTGGCTCAATGGATAGAGCGTCGGCCTGCGGACTGAAGGGTCCCGGGTTCGATTCCGGTCAAGGGCATGTACCTTGGTGGCGGGCACATCCCCAGTAGGGGGCGTGTGGGAGGCAGCTGATCGATGTTTCTCTCCCATCGATGTTTCTAACTCTCTATCCCTCTCCCTTCCTCTCTGTAAAAAATCAATAAAATA
Organism: Plecotus auritus; assembly: GCF_963455305.1. NCBI lineage: Eukaryota > Metazoa > Chordata > Mammalia > Chiroptera > Vespertilionidae > Plecotus > Plecotus auritus. The sequence continues at coordinate 2,221,189 of NC_137784.1, read as the reverse complement.
TATTTTATTTTTTAAGCATTTTTAATTTTTTTTATTGTTTAAAGTATTACATATAGTAGTACATATATCTCCTTTTTTTCCCCCACTGACCTTTCCCCAGCCTCCCCTACCCCCTGTCGCTTGCCCTCATCCCACCCCCACAGTGTCAATAAAATATATTTTATTTTTTTAAGCATTTTTAAATTTTTTTATTGTTTAAAGTATTACATATAGTAGTACATATATCTCCTTTTTTTCCCCCACTGACCTTTCCCCAGCCTCCCTTACCCCCTGTCGCTTGCCCTCATCCCACCCCCACAGTGTCAATAAAATATATTTTATTTTTTTAAGCATTTTTAAATTTTTTTATTGTTTAAAGTATTACATATAGTAGTACATATATCTCCTTTTTTTCCCCCACTGACCTTTCCCCAGCCTCCCCTACCCCCTGTCGCTTGCCCTCATCCCACCCCCCACAGTGTCAATAAAATATATTTTTAAAAATATTTTTTTTTAAATAAAGAGAAGCAGAGAGGAAGATAGAAACATCCATGATGAGAGAGGAACATTATTCCTCGGCCGCCTCCTGCATGCCCCCGACTCGGGGGGGGGGGATCAACCCCACAACCCGGGCCTGTGCCCTTGACCGGGAATCGAACCCTGACCTGGTTCGTGGGTGGATGCTCGACCACTGAGCCACACGGGCCGGGCCCCTGCCTAGTTCTCTCCCAGCGGGTGGGCCGATGTACTAGGGCGGCAGGAATCACACAGGGAACCTTTGTGGGCGATCATGAGCCCCCGGCCGAAAAACTGGGGTTCTCGTCGAGCTGTGGTGTCACTCGCTGCCGAGCCAGGGCCCTGTTGGAAGGAAACAGCCCCTGGACGTGGAACTGAGAGGACTCCCGTGAAAGGCGATGGGGAAGCGGCTGTGAAATATTCATGACGTTCCCGCCTTCCTCCCTCGGAGACAGACCCGCACAGTCTGGCTTCCCTCCGTCCCAGGCCAACCACGAACTGCCTCGGGGTGGAAGCAAGAGACCTGGACGGGGAAGGGGTGTTGAAGAAAAAAAAAAAAAAAAAAAAAAAAATATATATATATATATATATATACATATTTTATATATATATTTATATATAAAATAATATATATATTTTAAAAATATATATACTTTTTAAAATATATATATATATTTTTTAATTAATTAATTTTTTTTTTCTGGGAGAAAATAGCAAACCTGAAATGAAATGAGATATAAGTGGAAAGCTGGGAATAGAAACCCAATAAAAATAAGAAATGCATACTAACATGCCTTGAGGCATTTCGAGAATCGAGACATTTTTTTTAAATTTTTATGTTTTTTGAATATATTTATTTATTTAAAAAATATATATATATATATTGATTGATTTCAGACAGAGGTAGGGAGAGGGAGAGAGAGAGAAAAAAAACATTCAAATGATGGCCCCGCTGGTGTGGCTCCGTGGTGGAGTGTCGACCTGTGAACCAGGAGTTCAGGGTTCGATTCCCGGTCAAGGGCACAGGCCCGGGGTGTGGGCTCCATCCCCAGGAGGGGGCGTGCAGGAGGCAGCCCGTCCATGATTCTCTCTCCTCATGGATGTTTCTCTCTCCCTCTCTCTCCCTCTCCCTTCCTCTCTGAGATCAATAAAAACGTATTTAAAACTACAAATAAGAAAAAAATAAATGGAACCTTAAAAATGTATTTAAAAAAAAAACAAAAACACCCAACGTTGACTAAAACATAGGAAAGAAGAAGAAAAGTGTCGAGGAAATAAAAACTTGTCTGTGACATCCCACCTTCTCCAGTCCCCTCCACGGCGTGTCCCCTCCACGGCGTGTCCCCTCCCCGGAGGACTGGCCAAGGTCCTGAAGGGCTGAGAAATTCGCATTAAAATGTACAACTCTGTGCTCCCCGCCTGCGGCCTTCCTCACACCTCCAAGGAAACTGCTCACAGGCATTTTCACATTCCCCCCCATTCCCCCCCCCAAAAAAATGTTACCTCCACATTAGATAAGGATAAAAACCTCTCGTCTTCATGGAAAAGGAATTGGGTTTCCCCCACCTCCCGAAACGTTAGAAAATTTCACCCGGCGTCTTAAAAAAGGGGGGACAGAACCCGGAGATAAAAAGGCGCTTGAGTTGAGCAGGAGTTTGCAAGAAGGTAGCTTCCCACCGTCCTTATAATTGCTCTGCTGGAACCCTGGCCCATCACCCGCTTTATTTCATTTTTTTTGTTTTGTTTTGTTTTGTTTTTTCCTTACCAGCAGGTGTCTGGGGCAGAATGCCTACGGGTGCTTGGGAATTTGAAAGTCAAAGGCGACATTTGCATAAAGGTTTCCTGGTCACCTCCCCGCACCTCTGAGCTTTGGTGGGGTTGGGCCTGCAAAATGTAAAATAAAGTAAATTTATTTTTTGTTAAGTTTCTTGGTTTCTGTACGAGCTTCTTAAATTGACCTAATTTCACAGGACCCTTGATCGGGCCCAGGTACCATCTGGTGAGATTTCATCCTTTCTCTAATGTTTCCAGCCCATAAAACTTTATTGACAGCCGAAACCGGTTTGGCTCAGTGGATAGAGCGTCGGCCTGCGGACGGAAGGGTCCCGGGTTCGATTCCGGTCAAGGGCACGTACCTTGGTTGCGGGCACATCCCCAGTGGTGCGTGTGCAGGAGGCAGCTGATCGATGTTTCTCTCTCATCGATGTTTCTAGCTTTCTATCCCTCTCCCTTCCTCTCTGTAAAATATCAATAAAAATATATTTAAAAAAAAACTTTATTGACAGAATAAATGGAGAGGAAAGGATGGGGGTTAAGAAGCACAGCGGCCTTGCCCACGTGGCTCTGTGGCTGAGCTTCGACCTATGAACCAGCAGGTCCCGGTTCGATTCCCGGTCGGGGCACATGCCCGGGTTGTGGGCTCCATCCTCAGCATGCAGGAAGCAGCCGATCCCTGATTCTCTCTCATCACGGCTGTTTCTCTCCCTCTCCCTCTCCCTTTCTCTCTGAAATCAATCCCATATAATAAAAGCCTAATATGCAAATAAACCGAACGGCCGAACGACCGGTCGCTATGACACGCACTGACCACCAGGGGGCAGACGCTTAATGCAGGAGCTGCCCCCAGCCCCCGGGCCCCAGGCCGGCCAAGGCGAGTACCAGTAGGGAGACCCCCGATTGCCCCACAGATCGCCCCACAGATCGCCAGCCAGGCCTAGGGACCCTACCTGTGCACGAATTTCGTGCACCGGGCCTCTAGTAAAAATATATTTCGAAAACCAAACCAAACAGAAGAAGCGATGCTGCGTGGGCAGAGTATCCGAGGCAGAATGGGCCCCCGGATAAGACGCTGGGTGTTTTCCACCAAAACAGACCCTATAATCAGACTCTTCACCGAGCGTCTGCCCCACAGGAGACGGCCGTTTTACCAGCCGGCGAACCCTCTGCTGTGTGGGCGGGCGCTTTCTAGATGGATGAAGTCCCGCTGTCTGATTCCTGTTTCTGTTGCCTCGGCGTTGGGGTCGCACCCAAGAAATAAATTGCTGCTGAGACCAAGGCCCGGGACCTTTCTTCCCCCCCGTGTGTTTTCTTCTCGGCGTCCTGTGATTACATGTTATGTATTACGTGTCAGTCCTTAATCCATCCCAGTGAACTTTTTTTTTTTTTTAATATGTATTTTAGAGAGAGAGGAAGGGAGAGAGGGAAACATCCATGAGGAGAGAGAATCACAGATCGGCTGCCTCCTGCACGCCCCCGACTGGGGATCGAGCCCACAACCCCGGGCCTGTGCCCTGAGCGGGAACTGAACCTGTGACCTTTTGGTGCCCGGGATAATGCCCAACCCACCGAGCCACACCAGCCAGGCTGTTTGAGTTTATTTTGAGAGTGGTGTCAGTGGGGGTCCACCTTCATTCTTTTTTATTTTATTTTATTATTTTATTTTATTTTAATATATGTATATATATCTTTTTTATTAATATATATTTTATTGATTTTTTTACAGAGAGGAAGGAAGAAGGATAGAGAGTTAGAAACATCAATGGGAGAGAAACATCCATCAGCTGCCTCCTGCACACCTCCCGCTGGGGATGTGCCCGCCACCAAGGTCCATGCCCTTGACTGGAATTGAACCCGGAACCCCTCCGTCTGCAGGCCGACGCTCTATCCACTGAGCCAAACCGGTCAGGGCAATATATGTATATTTTTTATTGATTTCAGAGAGGAAGGAAGAGGGAGAGAGAGAGAGAAACATCCATGAGGAGAGAGAAGCATGGACCAGCTGCCTCCTGCATGCCCCCTCCTGGGGATGGAACCCACAACCCGGGCATGTGCCCTTGACCAGAATCGAACCCGGGACCCTTCAGTCTGCAGGCCGACGCTCTATCCACTGAGTCACACTGCCTAGGGCCCGCCTTCATTCTTGGCGACCATTTTGCAATATCTGAAGGAATCCAGTCGATATATTGTGCACTTGAAGCATACACAATACCATAGGTGAGTGACATCTGTAATGATACCTCCATAGAGCTGGAAAAAATAAAAAAATTTGAAAATATATACTGAGTGGGCAGATGATGATGATCTCTGAACGCATCATCATCTGGACACTCAGTGTATATTCTATATAATAAAAGGCTAATATGCAAATTGTCCCCTCAACCAGGAGTTCGACCAGCAGGCAGGCCGGCCAACCGCCCATGTCCCCTCCCCCTGGCCAGGCTAGCCGGACCCCACCCATGCACGAATTCATGCACCAGGCCTCTAATACACACACACACACTCACACACACACACACACACTGAGTGGCCAGATTATTATGCGTTCAGAGATCATAGTAATCTGGCCACTCAGTGTATATTTTTATTGATTTCAGAGAGGAAGGGAGAGGGAGAGAGAGAGAAACATCAGTGATGAGAGAGAATCGTATATCAGCTGCCTCCTGCATGCCCCCTACTAGGGATGGAGCCCACAACCCCGGGCATGTGCCCTGACCGGGAACTGAATCTTTTCATGCACATGATGGCGATGAACCCACTGAGCCACCTGGCCAGGGTGGAAAATGCCCACTTCTAATGTCAACAGCCGTCACCATCTTCACGTCCCACCCAGCAGGGCTGTGTCATAAACCACGCATCCCTCATCAGGCGATTTGTGAGCTGAACCCCGGGATCCTAAGTGCACATCTTTCTGTGACTTTAAAGGGGGTCCCCCGGGGTCTCCTCCTCCTCCTCGCTCAACTCTGCCGGCCTCAGATTGATGTCTCCTCCGGCCCTGGCCTTGTCGTCGCTCACACGCCACCAGAGCCTTGTTTGATGAGCTGGGAAACAGAACCTCAGGCACCCAATCAGTGTACGTCATAGCGAGCAGTTGAGCGGCCTTAGCCTATCATTAGCATATTACGCTTTGATTGGTTGAACGGCCAGCCAGACAACTGGACACTTAGCACATTAGGCTTTTATTCTATAGGATGGGATGACAGGAGTGTTATAAACCGTCCTCCAGAGTGAGGCATGAGGACTGAACCAAGCCCACTGTGACCTGCTTACCACACGCCCTTCCCAGCTTCCCGGTGAGCGGAGGGAGCCTGGCCATGCTTTTCCCACTTCATCTTAAAAGCTGGCCTTACAGAAAATAGCATTGGATGTCTTATACTATACAGCGTTGGTAGCAGGAAATGGAGTTTGCTCGTGTAAGCTCTAAACTGCCCCCTGAGCCCGGGATCACTGACCACAGAACTCGACATACCGCGTGGACTCGCCAACAACCGAGATAATCCGGACATCTGGACGAGGCTGGCAGCGTGCACCGTGGCCCACTGCCAGCAAAGCGTGGTTCTGGCAGATTCATATCCAAGCACATGTGAACTCTCATTCTCCACCCAGAAGGTCTGGCTTGATTGTTTATGTATTTGTTTTCCTCTGCGCATATGGAAGGCTCAGGAGAGAAGACATCTCCGTTGTGTGCAAAACCACTTAGCAATGTCCAGTGCCTGGTCATTAATTTATGTCTGTTAAATGAATGGATGGATGGGTGGATGAGTGGATGGATGGGTGGGTGGATGGATGGATGGGTAGATGGGTGGATGGATGGATAAATGGATGGATGGATGGGTAGATGCGTGGGTGGGTGGATGGATGGATGGATGGATGGTGGATGGATGGGTGGATGGATAAATGGATGGATGGATGATGGATGGGTGGGTGGATGGATTGATAAATGGATGGATGATGGGTGGGTGGGTGAATGGGTGGATGGGTGGATGGATGGATGGATGGATGGATAAATGGATGGATGATGGGTGGGTGGGTGGATGGGTAGATAGATGGATGGATGGATGGATGGATAAATGGATGGATGATGGGTGGGTGGGTGGAGGGATGGATGGGTGGATGGATGGATGGGTGGATGGGAGGATGGATGGATGGATGGATGGATGGATGGATGGATGGATGAGTGGATGGATGGGTGGAGGGATGGATGGGTGGATGGATGGATGGGTGGATGGGAGGGTGGGTGGGTGGAGGGATGGATGGATGGATGGATGGATGGATGGATGGATGGATGGATGGATGAGTGGATGGATGGGTGGAGAAATGGATGGGTGGATGGATGGATGGGTGGAGGGATGGATGGGTGGATGGATGGATGGGTGGATGGGAGGATGGATGGATGGATGGATGGATGGATGGATGGATGGATGGACGGACGGACGGAAGGATGGAAGGATGGATGGATGCATGGATGGATGGATGGATGAGTGGATGGATGGATGGATGGATGGATGGATGGATGGATGAGTGGGTGGATGGGTGGAGGGATGGATGAGTGGATGGGTGGATGGGAGGATGGATGGATGGATGGATGGATGGATGGACGGATGGATGGATGGAAGAATGGATGGATGGATGGATGGATGGATGGATGGATGAGTGGATGGATGGGTGGATGGATGGATGGATGGATGGATGGATGGATGGATGGATGGATGAGTGGGTGGATGGGTGGAGGGATGGATGGGTGGATGGATGGATGGATGGATGGATGAGTGGGTGGATGGGTGGAGGGATGGATGGATGGATGGATGGATGGATGGATGGATGGATGGATGAGTGGGTGGATGGGTGGAGGGATGGATGAGTGGATGGGTGGATGGGAGGATGGATGGATGGATGGATGGATGGATGGATGGATGGATGGATGGAAGGATGGATGGATGGATGGATGGATGGATGGATGGATGAGTGGATGGATGGGTGGATGGATGGATGGATGGATGGATGGATGAGTGGGTGGATGGGTGGAGGGATGGATGGGTGGATGGGTGGAGGGATGGATGGGTGGATGGGTGGATAGATGGATGAATTAATGGATTGATGGGTGGATGAATGAATGAGTGAATAGTGAATGAGTGAATGAATCATACAGTAAATGACAAAGCCAGGACTGGCCCTAGTCAGCCCCCCGTGTTCGTTTCCAGTTCTCTCTATGTGCTCATTCTGTACAACAGGCTCCTTTTTTAAAGCGACTTTGTAAAGGTCGCCGAGTGTGCAAGGCCGCCTCGCAGGCCTTCCCTGAGTGCGTGAGGCTAGCACGTGGCCCCTTTTCGTCCACACCATGTACTCCCGGCTACGCAGGAGCCAGCTAACACAACAGCTTCCCCGTTAACTGGATAAAGTATTTAAAAACCTTTCATAGAAGGAGACCCCCCCCCCGCCCACCCATGGGGCTGCCAGGGGTGGAGATTAGTGCTTTGCTTCATGGAACACGGCTGCCCATTGTTAGGTCCTGTCAGGATCCGATACACTTCCCCCGAGATAAATGGGCCCCTCCATCCATCTGAGTGACACCTGGCGGCTGTCCTGGCGGGAGAGAGCCCGTAATTACCTGTCGCCCGAGGGTGTTGACAGACGCCCACACGGGTGCGTGTAATGGATGGTGGCGTGTCCCGCTCCTGGCACATGTCTCACGCACACGGACTGTGAGGCCCTGTGATGCTCATTCATTACTGGATCACGGCGCTGGCTTCTGTAAGAGGCGTGCTTTGTAGAACAAGCCATCAGCCCTGTGCCCACAGGCTGAATCAGTGACACCCCAATCCTCCCCAGTCCGGGGGGACGGCCCACTGTTGGATGGTGGATGCACGGGGTTAGGCCCCCACGGTGCCAAGTACTGTTGGCTCAGGGGCCACTACTGAAGTGGGGACTTAACTTCCCTTAGGGGGGAGGTCTATATCTATATCCATATCCATATCCATAACCATATCCATATATCTGTGTCTATATCTGTATCTATATCATCTATACCTATATATAACTATCTATATCTATATATAACTATCTATATCTATATCTACATCTATGTCCATATCCATAACCATATCCATATATCTGTATCTATATCTGTATCTATATCATCTATATCTATATATACCTATCTATATCTATATCTATATCTAATTGATATCTATACCTATTTCTATCTCTATCTATATCTAATGTGTATCTATATCTACATATCTATATCTAATGTATATCTATATCTAATCTATACTTATACCTCTACCTCTATCTCAATCTATATATACCTATATCTATACCTAATCTATATCTAATCTATCTATATCTAATCTATATCTGTGTCTAATTTGTATCTTTATCTCTATCTCTACATCTATACATCTATATCTATATATACTATATCTATACCTATCTATATCTATATCCAATCTATATCTAATCTATATCTATACCTCTATCTCTATCTATATATACCTATATCTATATCTTATCTATATCTATATATAGTTCTAAAACTATATCTATATCTATATCTTACCTATATCTATATCTTATCTATATCTATATATATTTCTAAAACTATATCTATAACTATATGTATATGTATATGTATAGCTAACCTATATCTATATATCTATATCTAATCTATATCTACATATAATGTATATCTATATCTAATCTCTATCTCTCTCTCTATGTATATATATCTATATCTATACCTATATCTCTATCTAATCTATCTATATCTAATCTATATCTATATCTGTATCTAATTTATATCTAATTTATATCTCTATCTTTATCTCTATCTCTATCTCTGTCTCTATCTCTATCTCTATCTCTATAGATACACACACACACACACACACACATACAGGGTGTCCCCCGCAAAAAATGTACACCCACTTTAACAGCTGATAACTGATGTTTCTTTCTTTTCGGATTTAACCCATTGGAACTAATCAATCACTCAAAGTAATTTGGCCCGGCCAGTGTGGCTCAGTGGTTGAGCATCGACCTAGGAACCAGGAGGTCAGGGTTCGATTCCCGGTCAAGGGCACAGGCCCGGTTGCGGGCTCGATCCCCAGTGGGGGGCGTGCAGGAGGCGGGCCGGTCCGGTCCGTTACGCTGTCGTGTAGGCTTGGGGCCACACCATGGGCATCTACACGGGACAGTCTCCCACGGCCTGAGACTTCCAAGCGGCTGAGAAGGCTCCGTAGTTACCCTGACTTTTCCAAGGAATGGAATGAATGGGGCTCATTTTCTATGCTCAGCATCATCTCTCCCTTGCCCCCCCCCTCTCTCTCTCTCTCTCTCTGTCTCTCTTTCCCCTTGCCTCCCTCCCTCACTCCCTCCCTCCCTCCCATCCTCCTTCTCCCTCTATCTCCCTCCCTCTCTTTCTCTCTGTCTCTCTCTCCCTCTCTCTCTCCCCCTCTCCCTCTCTGTCTCCCCCTCCCCCTCTCTCTCTCCCCCCTCTCCCTCTCTCTCTCCCCCTTTCCCCCTCTCCCCCTCTCCCTCTCCCCCTCCCCCCCCTCTCCCCCTTTTCCCCTCTCCCTCTCTCTCTAGCCCTCTCTCCCCCTCTCCCTCTCTCTCTCCCCCTCTCCCTCTCTCTCTCCCCTTCTCCCTCTCCCTCTCTCTCTCCCCTTCTCTCTCTCTCTCCCCTTCCTCTCTCTCTCTTTCTCTCTCTCTCTCTCCCTTTGCCTCCCTCCCTCCCTCCCTCCCTCCCATCCTCCTTCTCCCCCCCTCCCCCTCTCTCTCTCCCTCTCTCTCCCCCCTCTCCCTCTCTCCCTCACACTCTCCCTCTCTCTCCCCCTCTCTCCCTCTCTCTCTCCCCCTCTCTCCCTCTCTCTCTCCCCCTCTCTCCCTCTCTCTCTCCCCCTCTCTCCCTCTCTCTCCCCCCCCTCTCCCCCCCGCATCCCCACTAAGGACGCTCACAGTGGAATCCTGTCCTTGCTGTATTTCCCGGTGACACAGTGCCACCTGCCATGCCTGCATGTCCCCGGCTCCCGGCTGTCTCTGGCGATGATGCTGTGAGATGAAGGATGAAGCTCCTTGCCTGAGTCGTCCCCTCCCTCCCCCCCCCCCCGGGGGGCCCTGGGCCACCAGTGAGCATCTGGCCTGGTGTCACGTTGAGGCCACGCGTGCAGGGCCAGCCCTTGGCGTTCCAGAGAGCCGCCCTTCCCTGGCTGCCCTCTTCGGAGACTCTTGGGAGTTCAAGACACGAAATGAGCATCTTTTCATGTCACTGTGACATTGTACTCGGGGGGAGGGGGGAGGGGAGGGGAGGGGGAGGGGGAGGGGGAGGGGGAGGGGGAGGGGGATAGATTCTGGGAGGTGGCTTTCCTGAAAGATTGGCCATTTTCCAGGGGGAGGAATTAAAAACAATATGTTTATTGATTTCAGAGAGGAAGGGAGAGGGAGAGGGAGAGGGAGAGGAAGAGAGAGAGAGAGAGAGAGAGAGAGAGAGAGAGAGAGAGAGAAACATCCATGATGAGAGAAAATCATGAATCGGCGGCCTCCGGCACGCCCCCTCCTGGGGATGGAGCCCACAACCCGGGCACGTGCCCTTGACCGGGAATCGAACCCGTGACCTCCTGGTTCCTAGGTGGATGCTCAACCGCTGAGCCACAAAAGCCGTGCATAGCAGTCGTGTGCTTCTGAATTGCACGTGGGTTCAGTCCACGTTTTCCGTCCACGTTTTCAGTCCACGTTTTCCATCCACGTTTTCCGTCCACGTGCTCGCTCCTCGCCACGTAGGATCCTCCTGTGGTTGCAGTCCTCCCGGCCCCCAGGTGACCACTAGATACAGGATCTAACCACCCAGCACCAAACAAACGGCCTCTCCTGCCTCACAACTGCCTCCCAGCTCACGCACACACACACGTGAGGAATGCTAGGTGCCGGTTGCGGTAAGCCACCACGTTTTTGGAGGGGCGTCTTTGTTACACAGCAGTCGCTAGCCGATACGCTTGGCTTTCTCATCTGTGAGACGGGGGCCGTCCTGCCTCTTGCCTGTGGATATCGTGAGCAATCCATGGACGTACAGGGCTGGGTGATTTTCTAGGACACAGGAATATCCAAGCGGCAACCGTGACGTCAACAATGATGGTCGGTAAAGAGTGGGATTTTTCTGTTTATAACTAAGATTTTGTGGGAAATGGAGCAGATTTTTTAAAAATATTTTTTTTTATTGATTCCAGAGAGGAAGGGGAGGGAGAGAGAGAGAGAAACATCCACGATGAGAGAGAACCGTGGATCGGCTGCCGCCTGCACGTCCCCCTCCTGGGGATCGAGCCCGCAACCCGGGCCTGTGCCCTTGACCAGGAATCGAACCCGGGACCCTTCCGTCTGCAGGCTGATGCTCTATCCACCGAGCCCAACTGGCCAGGGCAGAGCAGATTTTTAACGTGAGACAAGAATTCTCATATTCTTGGCCACACTGTATTTGAATTTTAAATGTGATGGTAATTCTTTCAAAAGAGTTTGGCACAAGGCTATTTCTCCTCCTCCCCCTCCTCCTTC
>NC_137784.1:2180095-2209175 GCF_963455305.1 Plecotus auritus | reverse complement strand
ATAAAGGAGAGCAGTTAGGGGTGATCAGGCTGGTAAGGGAGAGCAGTTAGGGGCGATCAGGCTGGTAAGGGAGAGCAGTTAGGGGCGATCAGGCTGGTAAGGGAGAGCAGTTAGGGGCGATCAGGCCGGCAGGGGAGAGCAGTTAGGGGCAATCAGGCTGGTAAGGGAGAGCAGTTAGGGGCGATCAGGCCGGCAGGGGAGAGCAATTAGGGGCGATCAGGCTGGTAAGGGAGAGCAGTTAGGGGCGATCAGGCTGGTAAGGGAGAGCAGTTAGGGGCGATCAGGCAGGTAAGGGAGAGCAGTTAGGGGCAATCAGGCCGGTAAGGGAGAGCAGTTAGGGGCAATCAGGCTGGTAAGGGAGAGCAGTTAGGGGCAATCAGGCCGGTAAGGGAGAGCAGTTAGGGGCGATCAGGCAGGTAAGGGAGAGCAGTTAGGGGCAATCAGGCCAGCAGGGGTGAGCAGTTAAGGGCAATCAGGCTGGTAAGGGAGAGCAGTTAGGGGCAATCAGGCCGGTAAGGGAGAGCAGTTAGGGGCAATCAGGCCAGCAGGGGAGAGCAGTTAGGGGCAATCAGGCTGGCAGGGGAGAGTGGTTAGGGGTGATCAGGCTGGTAAGGGAGAGCAGTTAGGGGTAATCAGGCTGGTAAGGGAGAGCAGTTAGGGGTGATCAGGTTGGTAAGGGAGAGCAGTTAGGGGCAATCAGGCTGGCAGGGGAGAGAGGTTAGGAGCCAGCGGTCCTGGATCAGGCCAAACCAGCAGTCAGACATCCCCTGAGGGGTCCCAGATTGGAGAGGGTGCAGGTCGGGCTGAGGGACCCTCCCTCCCCCCCCCAGCAAGAATTTCGTGCACCGGGCCTCTAGTCTCTCTCTATATAAAAGGCTAATATGCTAAGTGTCCATCTGACCAGTCGCTATGACACACACTGACCACCAGGGGGCAGACACTCAACACAGGAGCTGCCGAGCTGCGGTGACTTGGCAGCCGCGGTTCTCGGGTGACGCACCCCGATATCAGAGAGGAGGGAGCCCGATTCCTCGCGGGGTCACGTGATTCCACCTTCGTCCATGGGTTATGCTGTGGCTGGGGCACTGTCGGCCCCGACTCTGGTTTACTGCACACGTGCGTTTGCGTCCCCCACCCTGTAGGACAGCAACTTCGCCCTCCCGCACTCCGGGGCCCCTCGGGGGATGTCAGAGAGCCGGTCTCGGCCCGATCCCCGCAGGCCAGGCTGAGGGACCCCACCTGCCGGAGGGACCCCGCTCACTCCTCAGACACCAAGGAGGAACCATGGGAGGTTGGCCCCAGGGGGTGTCCGGCCCATCTCGCCCTGTCCTGCCCCGCCCGCCACCTTCTAATTAATCTCCTTTCCATGTGCATGAATCGGTGCACCGGGTCACTAGTGGAATAATAGCTGTGCATGTGGAATATGTATTTAAATATTGGCAAATGGCCTGGTGAGTGTGGCTCAGGGGTTGAGCATTGACCTAGGAACCAGGAGGTCTCGGTTTGATTCCCAGTCAAGGGCACAGGCCCGGGTGGTGGGCTCCATCCCCAGTAGGGGGCGTGCAGGAGGTGGCCGATCCATGATTCTCTCTCATCATGGATGGTTCTCTCTCTCTCTCTCTCTCTCTCTCTCCCTCTCCCTTCCTCGCTCTGAAATCCATAAAAACATACTTTTTTAAAGAAATAAATGAGATACACATTCATTGGGTCTACTGTTACCACCAAGGACTAGAAACTAAAATTCTACTGAGGGGGTGGCCAGGTGTGAAATCCCAGCCCAAGTTTCACCTCTCTCTTTTTTTTTTTTTTAAATATTTTTATTGATTTCAGAGAGAAAGGGAGAGGGATAGAGAGTTAGAAACATCGATGAGAGAGAAACACCGATCAGCTGCCTCCTGCACGCCCCCCACCTGGGGACGTGCCCGCCACCAAGGTACATGCCCTTGACCGGACTCGAACCCGGGACCCTTCCGTCCGGAGGCCGACGCTCCATCCTCTGAGCCACACCGGTCAGGGCTAAAACCGTTTTTTCTTGAAAGAAAAGTAAAAAACAAACAAACAAACAAACAAAAAAAAACGGAAGAAGGAAAATAGAAGAGAAATTGTGAATCTCTTTGAGCCAATGTCATGTCGGCCATCCTTGACGCCCCCCCCCAAACCCCCCGTGACCTAGGCTTCCTGAAGGACACCCCGTGACCTTGACACGGGAGGTGCCCCCACGCCCCAGCAGGATTTCAGAGACCAGCAGGCCCTTGGAGGGGGGGGGCCCCACACACCTGTTCCAGCTCCTGAAGGACCAAGACGGATGGTGCTCGACCCCAACCCCTGGGGTGTCGATGGGACTCTTTCTGGTAATGAGCTCCTCTCACAGCCCAGGAAGGAAGAGAAGGCGCACATCCTGGTCCTCAAGGCTCTCCACCCCGGTAATTGTCCTCCTCAGACGCTCCGGGGGCTCGTCGGCGGGGGCTGCGATTCAGCCCAGGTGTACACCTCCTCAGCTCTCTCTTCCCCACTTCACTCCCCTCCTGCGGCTTGCACTTTGCCAATTAGCATCAAAAGCAGAAAGAGAGAGAGACACAGAGAGAGGGAGAGAGACAGAGAGAGAGAATATGATTTACTAATCTGTCTCCTTGCAGATAAGTGTGAGGGTCCCCGGTTGCAGGTTCGGCTGGAGAAAAAAAAATCTATTGGGGGTGGACACCGCGTATCCTCGATTTTTTAAAAAATATATATATTTCTTTATTGATTTCGGAGAGGAAGGGAGAGGGAGAGAGGGAGAGAGACACATCCATGAGGAGAGAGAATCATGGATCGGCCGCCTCCCGCACGCCCTTCAACCGGGGATCCAGCCCACAACCCGGGCATGTGCCCTCGACCGGGAGGGAATCGAACCTGGGACCCTTCCGTCCGCAGGCCGACGCTCTATCCACTGAGCCACACCAGCCAGGACCATATCCTTGATTTTGAAAAGACTATTCTGCCCCTTAGCTTTATTTTATTTTATTTTATTTTATTTTATTTTATTTTATTTTATTTTATTTTATTTTATTTTATTTTATTTTATTTTACTTTACTTTATTGTATTGTATTGTATTTTATTTATTTTATTTTATTATTGTATCATATTGTATTGTATTGTATTGTATTTTCTGCCCATCTGTATATATAAAAAGCCAGTGACCAGAACCACGGGTCCATATGACGGCCACTCCAGGCCATCAAACTGGCCGGATCAGGGGTGGGGCCGGCAGGCCAACCTCCAGTGGCCCCTCCCCCCAGCTGGCCCAGCCCCTGATTGGACTCCCCCACCCCAGTTGGGGGCAGAGAAGCCGGCCAACCCCCCCCACCATGGCCCTTCCCCCAGCTGGCCTCCCCCCGCATCAGCCCCCACCACCTCATCAACCCGCAGCCCCTCCCCCCAGCCAGCTCTGCCCCTGATCTGCGCCCACCCCAATTGGTTGCGAGCCTGGCTGGCCCACCGCCCACAGCCCCTCCATGGCCGGCCGTCCCTGCTCTCAATCAGCTCCCCGACCCCAATCGGGGACGGGGCCTGCCGGCCAACCTCCCACCATCTCCTCCTCCCGACAGGCCCGGCCCTGATCCATCCCAGTTGGGGCCAGGCCAGCTGGACCCCACCTGTGCACAAATTCATGCACTGGGCCTCTCGTAGCTATAGAACAAGGGACAAGGGACTAGTGACGCCAGTGATAATGGAAATGATACTACCAACAGCTATTCACTACATAGAATAATGTGTGTGTGTGTATGTATATATGTTTATTGATTCCAGAGAGGAAGGGAGAGGGCGAGAGAGAGAGAAACATCCATGATGAGAGAGAATCACAGATCGGTTGCCTCCTGCACTGCATGCCCCCTACTGGGGATTGAGCCCACAACTCAGGCATGTGCCCTGACGGGAAATCGAACCCATGGCCATTCCGTCTATAGGCCGATGCTCTATCCACTGAGCCAAATTGAGTAGGGCTCATTTCATTTAAAAAATATATATATTTATATTTTTATTAATTTCAGAGAGGAAGGAAGAGGGAGAGGGAGAGAGAGAAACATCCATGAGGACAGAGAATCATGGATCAGCTGCCTCCTGCACACCCCCTACTGGGGATGGAACCCACAACCCCGGGCATGTGTCCTGATGGGGAATCGAACCGTGACCTCCTGGCTCATAGGTCAACGCTCAACCACTGAGCCACACCAGCCGGGCAAGTAGATATTTTCTCACCCCAAAAGGGGTCCCTTTGGCTGACAGGAAGGAAAAGCTCACTTCGGTACCTACCGTCCTCATTGCCGAAGACGACGAAGATGACAGGGACTGTGTTGATGGCGGGCTTTCTCAGGCACAAGCCTGGTTCTGGGGGAGAAAAAAAAAAAAAAAAATAGAAAAATCGCTGTAATGCTATTCTTACAGAAGCCCAATTTGCAAGCCGTAAATTCTCCCTCTCAAGTTTCCAGAATAAATTACCGGCGGAAAATGTATTCCTCAGCAAGCAGACGAATTAGCCCCCGGTCAGGGGTTATCGAAAACGAGCCCATTAAATTTTTCATGACATCTTCCAGAAATAACGACTTTGATTCACCGGGACCAACCAATACATCTTTTTTTTTTTTTTTTTTTTATTCCTCCCCCGACAACTTGGAGATAACAGGAACAATGATCCGTGCGGGCCACGCGTGATTTTTGGCAGCAAGACCGCGTCGTACACACATAGAAAACTCCCAGCCCAGCCGGGGTGGCTCAGTGGTGGAGCATTGACCTAGGAACCAGGACGTCACGGTTCGATTCCCGGTCAAGGGCACGTGGCCGGGTGGTGGGCTGGATCCCTGACCTCCTGATTTGTAGCTCAAATCTCACCCACTGAGCCACGTCTCCGGGCACTGCTGCATTTTAAAGCGAGGTCATGGCTGTGTGGATGGCAGTCATTCCGGCAGGGGCTGAGGTGGTCCCTCAAGGTCACTGCAACCTGCATCCCTCTGACGCGAAGTGACCTCGAGCATCCTTTCGTTGGTCTCTTGGCCATCTGTAGGTCCTCTTTGAAGACTGTTGGTAGAGTATTAAATCTGACAGTAAAATAATAATCAAGTTTTCAGATTAATTTAAACAGGCTAATTGAAATAAGGGAATACTCAAGAAGATTTAATTGTACTGGACAAAAAAGCTGTTCCTAATGTGGTAACTAAAATTTCTATCGGTAGTTCATCTCATGGTAAAATTCCTGAACGCACAAGGAAACTAAAGCAGTCATATTTTTGTGCAAAAAAATTAAAATGTAAAGTTATCAAGACTGCGTTGTAAAATTTACAAAAGCCTCCATTAATCAAAAACGGGGGGATAGTAGGGGTAATAGCATGTAAGGAAAAAATATCCTGTAAGTAAATTACATCTAGAAAACTTTTACTTTACAAAATTAATTTTCATTTGTAATGCTAACAGCAAGACACCCATGAAAAACACACATGGTGTCTAAATAAGACAAAGGAAAATTGGGCAAAAATAAAAAGGATCCCAAATCAATTATATAGAAAAGATTCCTTTATTAACTTCTGGTCGAGAATATGTTTGTATATTTTCAGAAAACAACTCCAAGACCATGTGGGTTCCTGCAACAGAGAGGAATGGACAGGTCTGCTCCAGCCACGAGAAGTGTCTATTTAGATCCTCTGCCCATTTCTCTCTCTTTTTTTAATTGGATTGTTTCTCTTCCTTTTGTTGAGTTGTATGAGGTCTTCATATAGTTTGGAAATTAACCCCTTATCCGATGTATCGTTGGCAAGTATGTTCTCCCCCCGCCCCCATATAGTGGGTTCCTTTTCATTTTGAGGATGGAGGTTAATCCTATATAATAAAGAGTTAATATGCAAATTGACCCTCATGCCCTTGTGTTGCAAGATGGCCACCCCCACGTCATCACAAGATGGCCACCACAAGATGGCTGCCCCCATGTCGTCACAAGTTAGCCACCACCATGTTGTCACAAGATGGCTGCCCCCACGTCATCACAAGATGGCCACCACAAGATGGCTGCCCCCATGTCATCACAAGATGGCCACCACAAGATAGCCACCCCCACCTCATCAAAAGATGGCCACCACCTTGTTGTCACAAGATGGCTGCCCCCACGTCATCACAAGATGGCCACCACAAGATCGCCGCACCCATGTCATCACAAGATGGCCACCACAAGATGACCACCCCCATGTTGTCACAAGATGGTCACCCCACATTGTCACAAGATGGCCGTCAGGGGAGGGCAGTTGGGGGTGACCAGGCCGTCAGGGGAGGGCAGTTGGGGGTGATCGGGCCAGCAGGGGAGGGCAGTTGGGGGTGATCGGGCCATCAGGGGAGGGCAGTTGGGGGTGATCGGGCCAGCAGGGGAGGGCAGTTGGGGGTGATCGGGCCGGCAGGGGAGCGGTTAGGTGTCAATCAGGCCTGCCGGGAAACGGGTAGGGGGCGATCAGGCTGGCAGGCAGAGCGGTTGGGGGCGATCAGGCTGGCAGGCAGGGGAGTGGTTAGGAGCCAGCAGTGGTTAGGATTGTGAGAGGGATCGGGCCTAAACCAGCATTCGGACATCCCCCGAGGGGTCCCAGATTGGAGAGGGTGCAGGCTGGGCTGAGGGGGACCCCCCTCCCAGTGCATGAATTTCATGCACCGGGCCTCCAGTGAAGAGATAAAAGGGAACATTTACAATGCTTTCAACAATAGAGATAATTTTTAAAAAATATACTAGAGGCCCAGTGCGTGAAATCACACGAGACCCAGACCCGGCGCACCGGCGGGGATGCAGCGCCAGGTCCCCGCCCTCCTGTGTGTGCCTCGCCGCGCACACAGCCTCCTGGTGACCAGCCTTTGGTCGTGACGGCGTGACAGCGTCACCACCAGGCGGTTTTTATAACAGAGACCAGAGGCCCAATGCACGAAAATTCATGCACTTGGGGGGGGGGTGTCTCTCAGCCCAGCCTGCACCCTCCCACAATCCGGGACCCCTCGGGTAGCGTCCAGTCCGATTGCAGCATGGATCCAGTTTCCCAGAGGCTGAGGGCGGGGGGAGGGACCCAGAGGCCAGTCAGATGGCAGCATGGATCCAGTTCCCCGGAGCCTGTGGGTGGGGGGAGGGACCAAGACTCCCAGATGGCAGCATGGATCCAGTTCCCCGGAGCCTGCGGGCGGGGGGAGGGACCAAGATTCCCAGATGGCAGCATGGATCCAGTTTCCCAGAGCCTGTGGGTGGGGGGTAGGGACCAAGATTCCCAGATGGCAGCATGGATCCAGTTTCCCAGAGGCTGTGGGTGGGGGGAGGGACCCAGAGGCCAGTCAGATGGCAGCATGGATCCAGTTCCCCGGAGCCTGTGGGTGGGGGGAGGGACCAAGACTCCCAGATGGCAGCATGGATCCAGTTCCCCGGAGCCTGCGGGCGGGGGGAGGGACCAAGATTCCCAGATGGCAGCATGGATCCAGTTTCCCAGAGGCTGTGGGTGGGGGGAGGGACCCAGAGGCCAGTCAGATGGCAGCATGGATCCAGTTCCCCGGAGCCTGTGGGTGGGGGGTAGGGACCCAGAGGCAAGTCAGATGGCAGCATGGATCCAGTTCCCCGGAGCCTGTGGGTGGGGGGTAGGGACCCAGAGGCAACTCAGATGGCAGCATGGATCCAGTTCCCCGGAGCCCGTGGGTGGGGGGTAGGGACCCAGAGGCCAGTCAGATGGCAGCATGGATCCAGTTTCCCCGGAGCCTGCGGGTGGGGGGTAGGGACCCGGAGGCCAGTCAGATGGCAGCATGGATCCAGTTTCCCCGGAGCCTGTGGGTGGGGGGAGGGACCAAGATTCCCAGATGGCAGCATGGATCCAGTTCCCTGGAGCCTGTGGGTGGGGGGAGGGACCAAGATTCCCAGATGGCAGCATGGATCCAGTTCCCCGGAGCCTGTGGGTGGGGGGAGGGACCCGGAGGCCAGTCAGATGGCAGCATGGATCCATTCCCACAGCTCCCTCCTGCTGCTGTGCTGCGGGTGGCTGGGACCCAGACTGACTCCCACCACCCCAGCTGGGACCCTAGCCTGCTGTTCCTTCGTCCGTCTGGTCATTTAGGTCATGACGGACCCTGGCTTTTTATATATTAGGATTTTTATTAATTTCAGAGAGGAAGGGAGAGGAGAGGAGAGAGAGAGAGAGACAGACATCAATAATGAGAGAGAATCATGGATCGGCTCGTTCATCTCCCAGGATTGTAGAAACACCGTGATGGCGGTGGGGGGGGGGGGAGGGCTGCAGTTTACAGGCTAGGGGGACATTGAGTGTCTTACCTCCACCGCCATCCACATCCACCCTGGCAGGGAGCCACATTGAATTGTGGGAAATTCTCCCACCCTTTGCCCCCCTCTCCCCCCCCCGGCCCCCGGGAGTGGCCTTCACACTGTTTCGGAAATGGGGTGCCTGGAATGGGACCTGGGGCAAGTAGGCAATGCAGAAGAATTCTTTCCGTGAGCAGGACAGGAAAGATGACTCAATTCGGGAATGTGGACATAAACAGGCCATTCTCGCCCGGGGCAGGCGCTGGGGCGGGGGTGGGGGGGGGAAGGGGGCAGCTCCCGGAGGCTGGCAGGGATTGGAGCGGCTGAACTATTTTAGGAATGTCTGCGGGGTGAGAAGTCCATCCTTGTGGCTAACCCAGCCCGGATGGTGGGAAACCCCACCGGACTCTCTCGCTTTAAAGGAGACACGGCCCCAAATGGACAGGAGATGGTAGATTATACCAAGGACGGTGGGCGCTTTCTCCAGTCACCACCAGGTTATGAACTAAGAGGCCGGCGCCCTAGGCCGGCCTCACATTGGGTTGCTGATGCTTCCACGATCGCTCTGGCACAATCCATCCTGCGATGGGAAAAGACGCAGCCGTTCAAATTTTTCTTAGAAGAGTGGCAATTTCAGTCCTAGCAGGGAGTTAAACATATCTGTGTATCTGTATGGATGTATTTTTAAATATGTTTTTTATTGACTTCAGAGAGGAAGGGAGAGAGAGAGAGAGAGAGAGAGAGAGGATGAGAGAGAATCATGGATCGGCTGCCTCCTGCACGCCCCCTACTGGGGATCGAGCCCGCAACCCGGGCATGTGCCCTTGACTGGAATCGAACCCGGGACCCTTCAGTCCGCAGGCCGATGCTCCATCCACGGAGCCAAACCGGCCAGGGCTAATTACCATGCTTTGGATGAAAACAGTTATTTTCAGCATTTCTGTGTTGACAGCAACAAAAGTTTACAGTTCTCTTTTCAACAGACAACCTTTATCCTCAGAAAGTGTAGCATTCTTGTGTATTATCAGACACTGCGAATTCGATTCGGCATGCATTTCTCCACTTCAGCCTGTTTGAATTTAAAAAAAAATCTTTGTCCTCCCCCATTGGGGACTCATTACTCTGATAATGTTTTACATACAAAGGACCCATTTGCAATAATTTATGACGGTACTGAAAACTGCAGAAGAAAAAAATGTATGCTTTCTATACATAGATAAACAAAAACCCACCAAAGATTCGATAAAAGAGAAATTACATTCCATCTTAGAAGCACAGTGAGCCATGTTCTTTTTTTTAAAAAAAGCATTAAAATTGATGTTAGAGAGAGGAAGGGAGAGAGAAACATCCACGAGGAGAGAGAATCGTGGATCGGCTGCCTCCTGCACGCCCCCTACTGGGGATGGAGCCCACAACCCGGGCCTGTGCCCTTGACCGGGAATCGAACCCTGACCTCCTGGTTCCTAGGTCGATGCTCAACCCCTGAGCCACTCTGTCTGATGAGTCAGTTTATTTTTAAAAAGGACTAACCACCCATCCATCAACCATCTTCCCTTTTCTATCACTCCAATTCTGTCCCTGCCTTTCTCTTTTTTTTTTTTTTTTTTTCGTTTTTTTTTTCTTTCCTGCCTTTCTCTTGATGTATTCCAGCATCTGAAGTGACAAGTCTGGCCCCAGCCGGTGTGGCTCAGTGGATAGAGCGTTGCCCTGCAGACTGAAGGGTCCCGGGTTCGATTCTGGTCAAGGGCATAATGCCTGGGGTTGTGGGCTCGATCCCCAGTAGGGGGCGTGCCAGAGGCAGCTGGTCCATGATTCTCTCTCTCTTTCTCTCTAAGATCAATTTTTAAAAATCTCTCTCTATAAAAGCCTAATATGCAAATGGACCCAGAGAATGGGAGTTCGGTTGCTCGCTATGACCTGCGCCGACCACCAGGGGGCAGCGTGGAAGGAAGGGAGGCCCCGGCCGGTCGCCGGGAGTCCCCAATCCGCCCTGATCACCGGCCAGACCGAGGGACCCTACCCAGGCACGAATTCCGTGCACCGGGCCTCTAGTTTAAAAAATAAAAACAAATAAAGTTAGACTGTCTGTCCTCGCTGATCTGGCAGCCGGGGGAGCGGGTGGCTGCCAGCAGGGGTAGCTGTGTGTCTCCTGGTGTAAGTTGTGAGTCTTTCTCCCAAGCGAGCAGGCGGCGAGCTCCTTCCGAAGACAGAAATGAGCAGTGCAGCGCGTTCTCCGGGGATTGGCAAGCGGTGTGGGCGGCTGTCGCTGCGATTGGCACCCCAGGCACGAAGCGAGGACGTGAACGTGGGAGAAGGCAGCGTTTCACAAGTCGCAAAACACAGGCTGTGCAGCTCGGGGAGCTGCACACGAGGCAGGGGAACCCCCTGCAGAAAGGGGGGGCATCCTCGTGGAGCTGGGCTGCCTCCGGCAACAGCGGCCCCCCGGCCTTCTCTTCGCGTAGCGCACGCGCACAGGCATTGGGCTGGCGCAGCCGTGGGCAAACTATGGCCCGCGGGCCGGATCCGGCTGTTCTATCCGGTTCTCCTGCTCTCCCCTCCGCTCCTTGACTTTGAATTTATATAGGTTCACACAAACACGCCATCCATGCTTTTGTTCCGGCCCTCCGGTCCAGTTGAAGAACCCATGGTGGCCCTCGAGTCAAAAAGTTTGCCCACCCCTGGGCTGGCGTCTGACCCGTGTTCCAGGATCCGGTCCCCAGTCCCCGTGCAAATACTTCTCCTTGCAAATGAGGTCCAATCCCTTCTCTGTGACCTTCCCTGCACCCCCCCCCCCCCCGCCCGCCCCAGGGCCATTATTGTTATTTTAATTTAGTTTTACATTTAATTAATTTATTTTTATGATTATTTCTAGAGGCCCAGGGCACGGGAGTGTGTGTGTGGGGGGGTGTTCCTCAGCCCGCCCTGCACCCTCTCGCCATCTGGGACCCCTCGGGGGATGTCTGACTGCCAGTTTAGGCCCGATCCTGCAGGATATCCTGGCAGTAGGACATCCCTCTCACAATCTGGGACCGCTGGCCCCTAACCGCTCATCTGCCTTCGTGATCATCCCTAATCGCTTATCTGCCTGCCTGATAGCCCCTAACCACTCACCTGCCTGCCTGACTGCCCCTAGCTGCTCACCTGCCTGCCTGATCTCCCTTAACTGCTCACCTGCCTGCCTGATCGCCCCTAAACACTCACCTCCCTGCTTGATCACACCTAACTGCCTCTGCCTCAGCCCCGCCACCGTGGCTTCATCCGGAAGGACGTCTGGAATGTCGTTCGGCTGTCCAGTCTAATTAGCATATTACACTTTTATTATTATAGATTTTTAATCTTTATTGTTGAAAGTATGACATATGCCCCCCTTGTCCCACCTGGACCCCCTCCAGCCCGCCCCAGCCCACCCCCAGCCCCCACCCCAGGCCCTCACCCCCTTCTTGTCTGTGTCCATGGGTGATGCATTGATGCATGGAAGGTCATTGGTTGATCTCTTCCCATCCACCCACCCTCCCCCACCTTCCCTCTGAGACTCATGTTCCATGCTTCTGTGTCTCCTGATTGATTTTTGATCATCAGTTTATGTTGTTCATTAGATTCCACCTATGAGTGAGATCATGGGATACATGTCTTTCTCTGACTGGCTCATTCCACTCAGCATCATGTTCTCCATCGCTCTCTCTCTCTCTCTCTCTGACTCTTTCCACTGGGCGTCTGCTAGCTCTCACATGTGCTCACCATGTTAGCGATGGATTTGCCATATATTTAAATATATATACTTTTTTTTATTTAAAAAAGGAAATAAAAAAACAAATAAGAAAAACACTGTCACTGTCTTATGCAACCTCATCACAGAACAGACAGTCCATCCCCGCTTGGCTGTGCCCTAAGGGTTAGAGTTATGTTATCGAGGCAACCCACACTCAAGGGAAGGGGTCACACAAAGGTGAAGTTAGGAGGCACGGGTCACTGGGGACCCCCCTGAGAGCAGGCTTCTCACACTCCCTAAGAAGATCAAATCTCTGCAGTGACATTTCTTCGGGCATCATTTACATACATACATACGTCTATGTTTCAAACTTTCATCCATCCATCCATGCATTTATCCACCCAACTATGTCTCCACCTGTCCATCCATCCATGAACAAATCTACCCATCATCCGGCCATCCATCTACCCATTTACCCATCCATCCATCTATCCATTCATCCATCCATCCATCTATCCATCCATCCATCCATCCATCCATCCATCCATATTTCCATCCATCCATCCATCCATCTATCCATCCATCCATCCATCCATCCATCCATTTATGAACAAATCTACCCATCATCCGGCCATCCATTTATCCATCTACCCATTTACCCATCCATCCATCTATCCATTCATCCATTCATATATCCATCCATCCATCCATCCATCCATCCATCCATCCATCCATCCATGTTTCCTTTCACTCATCCATTCACTCATTTATCCACCCATCCATGTCTCCATCCATCCATCCATCCATGAACAAATCTACCCATCATCCAGCTACCCATCTATCCATCTACCCATCCATCCATCTATCCATTCATCCATCCATCCATCCATCCATCCATCCATCCATCCATCCATCCATCCATCCGTGTTTCCTTTCATCCATCCATTCACTCATTTATCCACCCACCCATATCTTCATCTATCCATCTCTCCATCCACAAATCTATCCATCATCCATCTGCCCATCCATCCGTCCATCCACATGGACATGTATGCCTGCCTCATAGGGTCCTACCGTAGGTATGTGAAGAAGTTGGGTTGCTTATACTCAAAAGGTGGCCTCCATTTGTCCCGAAATGTCTCCTGCCTGAAGTCTACATGGGGGAGACCCCTAAGGGGGTTCACTGTGCTGTACCCCAAACACCTGATGGCATTTGCATAGATGCCGACAGACGGGGCCCATCTTCCAATGGATCCTCCCTCAGCATCTAAGCGAGGTGGGCGATGGCGATGAGACGAGGGCGCTTACATTCAAGTCAGGTTTCAGACGTTTTCCCCCCCCCGAAAATCCCATTTTCACGCCTCTGCGGCCAGGAGCATTTACCGCAGGAAAAATGTGTACTTAACATTTAGCCAAAAATAAAAACCTCTGCGAGATACCCAACTATAGATGGCTCCATTACCCCCCGATCAGGCCCAGAGGAACGCATTCAAGTGGCCGTGTCAGCACAGGGCCGCCCGCAACCACAAGAGCTCCAATGACGGCACCCGGCAGGAATCCTGCAAAATCAAAACACACGTATGCAGCCGCTATCCCCTGCGAGGAAACAGAATCATCGCTATTAAGCCTTTCCCGCCCCCTGAAAATGAGGGGCTGGGGACACGAGACCGTCCCCAAACACTCTTCCGAGGCTGCCTCGTTTTTCTGTACTAGAGGCCCCGTGCACGAATTCGTGCATGGGGTGGGGTCCGGTGCATGGGGTGGGGTCCGGCCAGAGGCGGGAAGGGGACATGGGAGGTTGGCCGGCTGGCCCGCCCCCCCGTCAAACTCCAGGTTGAGGGGATAATTTGCATATTAGCCTTTTATGATATAGGATAGGATGGTGCGGCTAAATATACTCATTGCAGTAGGGATCCCGAGTTCACCGCCCAGACACCCCGTCTCACCCTCCCCTGTCAAGTTCATCCCAGTTGTAAACGGGCTTTATGTCATGTCTTTATTTTTTCCCCAGGGGCACCGGGGTGTCCAAAAGTGATGCCTGGGAGGAGAAACGCATTGCCCAACGAAAATCCTGGAGATGGGATTGTCTCCTTTCTATGCTGAAAAAGCATTCACACAGCCTGGCCAGCGTGGCTCAGTGCTTGAGTGTTGACCTATGAACCAGGAGGTCACAGTTCTATTCCCGGTCAAGGGCACATGCCCGAGTTGTGGGCTCGATCCCCAGTAGGGGGCGTGCAGGAGGCAGCCGATCCTTGATTCTCTCTCATCATGGATGCTTCTGTCTCTCTCTACGCGTCCCCTTCCTCTCTGAAACCAATAAAAAAATATTTTTAAAAAAGAATTATAAAATCGGCCTATCTGGCATGGTTCAGTGGTTGAGTGTCGACCTAGGAACCGGGAGGGTCCCAGGTTCAATTCCCGGTCAGGGCACATGCCAGGGTTGTGGGCTCCATCCCCAGTAGGGGGCGTACAGGAGTCAGCCGGTCCATGATTCTCTCTCCTCATGGATGTTTCTCTCTCTCTGTGTCCCTCTCCCTTCCCCTCTGAAATCAATAAAAATGTACTTTAAAAATAATAAAAATCAATGGGAAAACATCCTTGGGTGAGGACTAATGAGAGAGAGAGAGAGAGAGAGAGAGAGAGAGAGAATGCAATGTCTTCTTTGGGCTCTTAAAATACTTTGAGACCATCATCAAAATTTCACAATGCCAGAGGCAAACACACAAGTCTACAACCAGGACTAATTTTCCGGAAAAAACAAACAAACACAAAAAACACAGCTCCTAGACCATGCTGGAATCAGGCCTCATTGAATATGGTCTTTGGGACACAGAGTACATTTCTTCCCGTTTTGTACTGACACAATGTCCCGCATTTATGGGGGAACCCCATGAATATTCATAAGGCTTCATTGAAAGAACGGGTCCATCGATGGATCAATAGTTCCTGAATTCGGGGCAAACCCCTTCAGATCATGAAACCAAAATACAAAACTCCCATCGTTCATCTCCCTCCACGCCTAGCCCTCGAAAGAAAGGATGCCGAAACAGCAACTTTTCAATAACGGATTCTTTCTGCGTTGAGCCGCCTGAAATGGGCATTTTTTATTTTTAGGTCAACAACGGTTGCATATCAGCAAACATGCTAATCATTTCAGTCTTCTGCTCATATGTGCGGTTTTTTTCTTTTCTTTTTTAAAATATATTTTTTTTGTTGCATTCAAAGAGGAAGAGAGAGGGAGAGAGAGACAAAAAAATCAACCATGAGAGGGAATCATGGACCGGCTGCCTCCTGCACGCCCCCCTACTGGGGATCGAGCCCGCAATCCGGGCATGTGCCCTTGACCGGGAATCGAACCAGGGACAACCTCAGTCCGCGGGCCGACGCTCTATCCACTGAGCCACACCGGCCAGGGCGGGACATTTTTCTTTTCTCTGGCGACATGAGAAAAGAAAAATAGTTTAAGACGAGACGGGGATATAGAAGTAGCCTCTCACCATAGGAAAAGAGCTAAGTGCGGATCACATAACGAGCCAAAATGTTCCGTTTGGAGGTGCGCTGTTCCGATGCAAGGATTCAACTTTGGCCGCTGACAGATGCTTCTTTTCTCATTCGCCCAGCGGGACAAGGGATTTGGGCTTTCTCTTCTCTCCCTCCCTCCCTCCCTCCTTTTTCTCCAACAATATCCCATATAATAAAAGCCTAATATGTTGTGTCCGGTCGTCCGGTCATCCGTTCAACCAATCAAAGCGTAATAGGCTAATGATATGCTAAGGATGCTCAACAGCTCGCTATGACATGCACTGACCACCAGGGGGCAGACAGTCGACTGGTCGACCAGTCGCTATGACATGCACTGACCACCAGGGGGCAGACAGTCGACTGGTCGACCAGTCGCTATGACATGCACTGACCACCAGGGGGCAGATGCTCCACAGGTAGGTGAGATTGCTGCTGGGGTCCGGCCGATCAGGACTGAGCGAGATGGACCGGACACGCCCTGGAGCCCTCCCACAGTCCCTCCATGGCTGGCCCAACCTCCTGTGTCCCTCCCCGGCCCTGATCGTGTACCAGTGGGGTCCCTTGGCCTCACCTGTGCCCTCTCGCAATCCGGGACCCCTCGGGGGATGTCGGAGAGCCAGTTATGGCCCGATCTCGCAGGCCAGGCTGAGGGGCCCCACTGGTGCAAGAATTTGTGCACCGGGCCTCTAGTATTTTAACCATCGGTGTCAGAGAATGCGAATCGTCAGTGTTCCAGAGAGGACCCACAGAAAGGCCAATCGACCCGTGAAAAGATGCTCAGTGTCACTCATCACCTCAAAACCACCACGAGGTACCGCCTCACACCTGTCCGACTGGCTGCCATCCACGCATCACCCAACGACAAGTGCTGGCGAGGACGTGGCGAGAAGGGAGCCCTCGTGCACGGCTGGTGGGAGTGCAGATGGGCGCAGCCCCCGCGGAAATCAGTACGGCGTTTCCTAAAAAAAAAAAAAAAAAAAAAAATGAACACTAGGATTTGTGTTATGATCCAACGTTTCCATTTCTGGGTATTTGTCTGAAGGAAGTGAAATCGACATTCACAGAGATATCTGTACCCCATGGCCATCGCAGCGTTATTACCAATAGCCAATTGTATGGAAGGTCCTCAGTGTACATCACCGAAGGAAGGAATACAGAAAATGTGATCTATGTATTACACACACACAATGGGATAATATTTATACCAATAATAGCGTAATATGCTAATTAGACCGGACGTCCTTCCGGACAAAGGCATGGTGTCAGGGACCGAGGCAGAGGCAGTTAGGGGCCATCAGGCTGGCAGGGAGGGCGGATAGGGCTATTAGGCAGGCAGGCAGGCAGGTGAGCAGTTAGGAGCCAGCGGTCCCAGCATGCGAAAGGGGTGTCGGTCGTAAACCAACAGTCGGACATCCCCCAAGGGGTTCCAGATTGGAGAAGGTGCAAGCCGGGCTGAGGGAACGCCCCCCCTCCCCAAAGTGCATGAATTTCATGCACCGGGCCTCTAGTTCAACTACAAAAGGAAAGGAAATGCTGACATTTGTGGCAGCATGGATGGACTCCGAGGGCATCGTGCTAAGTGAATAAGTCAAGCGAAGAAAAGTCAAATATTGTGTGATTTCACTGATATGTGGGATCTTTAAAAAAAAAAAAAAATAGCCCGGCCGGCGTGGCTCAGTGGTTGAGCATCAACCTAGGAACCAGGAGGTCACGGATCCGATTCCCGGTCAGGGCACATGCCCGGGTTGTGGGCTCGATCCCCAGAAGGAGGCGTGCAGGAGTCAGCCGATCCATCATTCTCTCTCTTCATGGATATTGCTATCTCTCCTTCTCCTGCTCTGAAATCAATAAAAATATTTTTTTTAAAATAAATATATTATCTACGGGAAATAAAGTATATGTTATAATATATATGTTATATATATATGTTTAACATCTACACCAGGGGTCCTCAAACTTTTTAAACAGGGGGCCAGTTCCCTGTCCCTCAGACCGTTGGAGGGCTGGACTATAGTTTAAAAAAAAAAAAAAACTATGAACAAATTCCTATGCGCACTGCGGGCCGGGGATGAGTCAGCTGCTAAGCAGGACAGGCAGCGGCACCCGGCGGGCCAGATAAATGTCCTCGGTGGGCCGCATGTGGCCCGAGGGCCGTAGTTTGAGGACCACTGATCTACACTAATAAAAGAGAAATATGCAAATTGACCATACCTCCGTGACACCCACAGCCAATCAGGAGTGTGTATGCAAATGAACCCAACAAAGATGGCGGGTTCATTTGCATACACAGGCATGGAGCAGCTAGGTAGGGCAGGACACCTGCTATGAGGGGGAGGGTGGGAGGGCGGAGGGAGCTACAGAAGCAGCGCTCCGGCTGAAGCGAACCCTGAAGGCTCTGGCCAGAGCAAAGGCAGAAGGCGGCGGCCGGAGGGACGGCTTGGGTCCCGGGTTCCGGAGGAAAACACCAGTCCTGGCAGCCAGGGGAAGGAAGGCCTATTCTTGCACGAATCTTCATGCAACAGGCCTCTAGTCTATTCATATTTCTAGAGAGACAGAGAGATGGAGAGAGAGATGGGGAGAGAGAGGGATGGAGAGAGATTGTGAAAAACTTCAAACAAACAAACAAAAAAACAGGAGCCGACGGGTTTTTTTATTTTCAATGCACCGTAGCCGGGTAAGGTTTTTATTTGTCTTCGTCACCCAGTGGGCTCCGTGACACAATGAGGGTGCCACCAAAATAGATCAGAAATGCCTCCACACCTAAGTAGGACACTTACTCTGGACAGCTTGCTGGGCTCGACCCGGGCGCGGCCCCACAGCAGGGCCTGGGCCATGGCAAGGGGAGGGAGACACCCCAGGCACGTGGGACCTTTTACTGCTTGGGCCACCCTCCGCAGCGATCAAATTAGGTTAAAAGGAGCCGTTTTTCCGTATCTGGCGCTCCGGTTGTTTCTCACCCGATGACTCGCAAAGACACAGGCATCTTAAAACTCTTTTTTGAGAGGGACCAGGCCTGCAAGGGAGGGCAGTTGGGGGCGATCAAGCCTGCAGGGAGGGCAGTTGGGGGGACCCAGGCAGGTGCACGCCACGCCATGCACTCCCTCGGCCACGGAGTCTCAGGGTGCCACGTCCCCCCTTTGCATTTTCCTCCTGAAAGATGTCATGTCTGTCCGGCCGGTGGTTGAGCATCACCCTAGGAACCAGGAGGTCAGGGTTCGATTCTGCTCAAGGGCACCTGCCGGGGTTGCGGGCTCGATCCCCAGTGTGGGGTGTGCAGGAGGCAGCCGATCCACGATTCTCTCTCATCGTGGAGGTTTCTATCGCTCCCTCTCCCTCTCACTTCCTCTCTGAAATAAATCTTAATAAGAAAAGGCCTGTGGTCATAACACCGTAGCAACCAACGAGCAGACGGGCAACCACGGGGAACCAGGTGGCTGGAGCAGAGAAGCCCAGGTCCCAGGTGACTGGTGGCCAATGGGCAGGCGGGGCAGCGGGCCTGTGGGTGGGGCATGCAGGGCTGGGCTTGGCTACGCTATTTTGCGCACTGGGCTTCCAGTAAAAACATAAAAAAATAAATAAATAAAATTCTCATCCAGTTGAAATACTGCAATAATATATTCTTTTAATTATCTTTATTGTTGAAAGTATTACAGATGTCCCCCTTTTTTCCCATGGACCCTCCCCTCCCACTCCCAAAATAAATATTTGCCTTCATTGCAAGTTAACTATGGGACCGCCATTTGACCCAGGGATCCCACTTCTGGGAATATGTCCCAAGAAACCTGAAACACCCATCAGAAAGAATGCGTGCACCCCTATGTTCATAGCAGCACCATGGACAATAGCTGAGATCTGGACACAGTCCAAGCGCCCATCAGCAGACGAGAGGATAAAAAAAACCCTAGGATATGTCTACATTGTGGAATACTACGCAGCCGTGAAAAAGGAAAATCTCTTACCCTTTGAGACAGCACAGAGGGACCTGGAATAACATACGCATTTGCATTGGAATCATCCTCTCTAATAAAAGAGTAATATGCAAATTAACCATCACTCCGCTACACCCACAAGCCACGCCCACCAGCCAATCAGGAGCAAATATGCAAATAAACCCAACCAAGATGGCTACGGCCACAGAGAGCAGGAGGGAGGCTTGGGTTTCCCCGGCAATGGAGGAAGCCAAGCTTTCCACCTGCCCTTGCCGGCCTAGGCCTCCACTCAAGGCTACAAAGTTTCAATGACAGAAGATACATAAATCCAAACAGAAATGGCGGCAGCCATGGAGCTGGAAAGAGCAGGAGGCTAGGGTTGCCCCCGGCGATGGAGGAAGCCAAGCTTTCCTCACACCCTGGCCGGCCCAGGCCTCGCTTAAGGCTACAAAGTTTCAATGATAGAAGATACATAAATCCCAACAGAAATGGCTGCCGCCACCGAGCAAGCAGAAGGCTTGGCTCCACTCCAGGCTACAAAGTTTCAGTTGTAGAAGATAAATAAACCCCAGATCCCAGGGCTTCCACTTGGGTCGCCAGGGGGCGTGGCCGGCCTGCAAACCACCACAGGCCCCTCGCCCAGGCCGCCCCACGCCCCAAGGGAACCCCCACCCTGATCCGGGACACCCTTCAGGGCAAACCAGCTGGCCCCCACCCCTGCACCCATCACTCCAACACACAAGATGGCTGCCCTCATGTGGTCAAAGATCCTGCCCCCATTTGGACACAAGATGGACACCACAAGATGGCCAGCAGGGGAGGGCAGTTGGGAGGGACCAGGCCTGCAAGGGAGGCCAGTTGGGGGCGATCAACCCTGCAGGGGAGGGCAGTTAGGGGTGACCAAGCCGGCAGAGGAGGGAAGTTGGGGGAGACCAGGCCTGCAGGGAAAGGCAGTTGGGAGGGACCCAGGCCTGCAGGGGAGAGCAGATGGGGGGAACCAGGCCTTGCAGGGAGGGCAGTTAGGGGCAAACAGGCCTGCAGGGGAGGGCAGTTAGGGGTGACCAAGCCGGCAGAGGAGGGAAGTTGGGGGAGACCAGGCCTGCAGGGAAGGGCAGTTGGGAGGGACCCAGGTCTGCAGGGGAGAGCAGTTGGGGGGAACCAGGCCTTGCAGGGGAGGGCAGTTAGGGGTGAACAGGCCTGCAGGGGAGGGCAGTTAGGGGTGACCAGGCCTGCAGGGGAGGGCAGTTGGGGGGGACCAGGCCTGCAGGGGAGGGCAGTTAGGGGAAAACTGGCTGGCAGGGGAGGGCAGTTAGGGGTGACCAGGCCTGCAGGGGAGGGCAGTTGGGAGGGACCCAGGCCTGCAGTGAGAGCAGTTGGGGGGGACCAGGCCTGCAGGGGAGGGCAGTTAGGGGAAAACTGGCTGGCAGGGGAGTTAGGCATCAATCAGGCTGGCAGGGGAGTGGTTAGGGGGTGATCAGGCTGGCAGGCAGGAGCGGTTAGGGGCAATCAGGAAGGCAGGCAGGCGAGCAGTTGAGAGCCAGCTGTCGTGGATTGTGAGAGGGATGTCCGACTGCCCGGTGCGATCGGGCCTAAACAGGCACCCGGAAATCCCTCGAGGGGTCCCAGATTGGAGAGGGTGCAGGCTGGGCTGAGGGACACACACCCCTGTGTACGAATTTCGTGCACCGGGCCTCTAGTCCTATATAATAAAAGCCTAATATGCTAAGTGTCCAGTCGTCCAGTCAGCTGTTTAACCAATCAAAGCATAATATGCTAATGACCAGAGGCCCCGTGCACGAATTTTGTGCATGGGGGTGTGTGTCCCTCAGCCCAGCCTGCACCCTCTCCAATCTGGGACCCCTCAAGGGATGTCTGACTGCCCGTTTAGGCCAGATCCTACCTGGATCGGGCCTAAACGGGCAGTCAGACATCCCTTTCTCAATCCAGGACTGCTGGCTCCAACTGCTCGCCTTCCTGCCCTCCTGATTGCCCCTAACTGCTTCTGCCTGCCAGCCTGATCACCCCCTAACCACTCCCCTGCCAGCCTGATTGCCCCTAACTGCTCTCCCCTGCTGGCCTGGTCCCCCCCCCAACTGCCCTCCCCTGCAGGCCTGGTCCTTCCCAACTGCCCTCCCCTGCAGGCCTGGTCACCCCTAACAGCTCTCCCCTGCCATCCTCATTGCCCCTAACTGCTCTCCCCTGCTGACCTGGTCACCCCTAACAGCTCTCCCCTGCCATCCTCATCGCCCCTAACTGCTCTCCCCTGCTGATCTGGTCCCCCCCAAAAAAACTGCCCTCCCCTGCAGGCCTGGTCCCCCCCAACTGCTCTCTCCTGAAGGCCTGGGTCTCCCTAACTGCCCTCCCTTGCAGGCCATCTTGTGGCAGCCATCTTGTGTCCACATGGGGGCAGGATCTTTGACCACATGGGGGCAGCCATCTTGTGTTGGAGTGACGGTCAATTTGCATATCACTCTTTTATTAGATAGGATATGCTAAGGCCACTGAACCGCTCGCGATGACGTGCATTGGCCACCAGGGGGCAGCCACTCCGACAGGTGGGTTAGCTTGCTGTTCGGGTTTGGCCAATCGAGACTGAGCGAGACGGTCCAGACACGCCCTGGAGCCCTCCCGGAACCCCTCCCTGGCTGGCCCACCTCCCGCGTCCCTCCCCAGCCCCCTCTCCCACCCCCATGGCAGTTGGACATCCCCCGAGGGCTCCCAGACTGTGAGAAGGCTCAGGCCGGGCTGAGGGACCCCCTGAGTGCACGAAATTCCGTGCACCGGGCCTCTCGTGGGATAATAATGCCGTTCATGGCAGCTTTCCGAGCCGATGTCATTCTCTCTCCAGTCATACTTTCCAGATTAAGAACATAATGGTAAGACGATGGATAGGCTGTTTGCAGTAATGTAAGCAAATGAGGGTGCCATTTGGACACAGAAGGTCCGAGGACATTCCAGCAGTGTAGTGTGGTGTGCCTTTATGTCTTCTAAACCCAGTAATTTTTTAAAACATATATCTTTCTACTCATTGCACAGAGGGGAAGGGAGAGGGAGAGAATGAGAGAGAGAGAGAGAGAGAGAGAGAGAGAGAGAGAGAGAGAGAGAGAGAGAGAACATCCATGATCAGAGAGAATCATGGATCGGCTGCCTCCTGCACGCCCCCTACTGGCGTTCGATCTCACATATGTGCCTGGACCGGGAATAGAACCAGCGATCTCTTGGATCCTGGGTTGATGCTCAACCACGGAGTCTTTTATTATTAAGATTGATTTCAGAGAGGAAGTCAGAGGGAGAGGGAGAGGGAGAGAGAGAAACATCCATAATGAGAGAGAATCAGGGATCAGCTGCCTCCTGCACACCCCACACTGCACCCCTGGGCAGTGCTTACCTTTTTTTTTTTGGATAAGCATCCTTATTGCCTTTCCAAGTATCTTTTTTTTAAAAAAATCTCTATATATAAAAGCTTAAGTGACCATTACGACCTGTCAGCTGAATGACCTTTCGGCTGAACGACCGGTCGACCGGTTGCTATGACATGTACTGACCAGCAGGGGGCAGATGCTCAATGCAGTCAACCTCCCGTGGCTCGGCAACCTCTCCTGCCGTCCCTCCCCCCAGCAAGCTGGCCCTATCGGCCCTGATAGGGACTGGGTGAGATGGTCCCGATTGGCCCCTGTTGCCGACCAGGACAAGGGACCCCACCCATGCATGAATTCATGCACTGGGCCTCTAGTATATACATATATCCTATATAATAAAAGCCTAATATGCTAAGTGTCTGGTCGTCCGTTCAACCAATCAAAGCGTCATATGCTAATGATATGCTAAGGCTGCTCAACCGCTTGCTATGACGTGCACTGACCACCAGGGGGCAGACGCTCTGACCGGTAGGTTAGCTTGCAGCGGGGGTCTGGCTGATTGGGACTGAGTGAGATGGGTTGGACATGCCCTGGAGCCCTCCCTCTGTCCCTCCCCGGCTGACCAACCTCCTGCATCCCTCCCCGGCTCCCATCGTACACTGGTGGGGTCCCTCAGCCTAAACTGCACCCTCTCACAATCCAGGCTGAGGGACCCTCCGCTGAGTGCATGAATTTCGTGCACTGTGCCTCTAGTGTGTGTGTGTGTGTGTGTGTGTGTGTGTGTGTGTGTGTATATATATATATATATATATATATATATATATATTGATTTTAGAGAGGAAGGCAGAGGGAGGGAGAGATAGATACATCAATGATGAGAAAATCATGGATCGGCTCCCTCCTGAATGGCCCCTACTGGGAATTAAGCAGGTGCCCTTGACCGGAATCGAACCCGGGACCCTTCCGCCCACAGGCCGACGCTCCATCCACTGAGCCCCGCCAGCGAGGACCCAAGCGTCTTTCGGGCAAATGCCGTTCTCAGCTGCTCTGTGAGATTCCTTCGCTCTCTCTCTCTCTCTCTTTTTTTAAAATATATTTTATTGATATTTTATAGAGAGGAAGGGAGAGGGATAGAGAGCTAGAAACATCAATGATAGAGAAACATCGATCAGCTGCCTCCTGCACACCCCCCACTGGGGATGTGCCTGCCACCAAGGTCCATGCCCTTGACCGGAATCGAACCCAGGACCCTTCCGTCCACAGGCCGACGCTCCAACCACTGAGCCCCACCAGCGAGGACCCAAGCGTCTTTCGGGCAAACGCCGTTCTCAGCTGCTCTGTGAGATTCCTTCCCTCTCTCTCTCTTAAAGGTTCCTGCACAGCCTGAGCCTTCCTCTGCAGCCCACCTCACCCTCCAGGATTCCAGCCGGAAAAAAGCTATTTTTAGCTCCCCGTCTCTGTCTTCATTTCCCTTCCCCGTGACTTTTCGTTCCAATTAAAGCCTGACACCCAGGTTGGCGAGCCGGAGCCGCGGGACCTGCGATGTCACACTCTCCGTGTATTTAGCCTGATGTGCTTCATCGTAAGCATTCCATCGGCACTGGGCTGGGGGCTGGGGGCACGGGTCCCAGAGAAGCTATGTGTGGTTATCAGCTATTAGAGGCCCCGTGCATGAGAATTTGTGCACTCGGAGCGGGGAGGTCCCTCAGCCCGGCCTGCACCCTCTCAGAATCCGGGACCCCTCGGGCAGGGCCCCTAGGCCTGGCCTGCAATCAGGGCCTCTCGGGGTTTTTCTATCCCCGGCTGCCGGCATCTGTCCCCCCACCCCCGCCGCGGCCACGGCTTTCCATCTGTGCAGCGCTGACCCCCCTCCCCTGCACCCGGTGGCCTCCCTCTGCCGGCGACAGGCTGGGGTGCGATGGC
Organism: Plecotus auritus; assembly: GCF_963455305.1. Classification (NCBI taxonomy): domain Eukaryota; kingdom Metazoa; phylum Chordata; class Mammalia; order Chiroptera; family Vespertilionidae; genus Plecotus; species Plecotus auritus. Next base: position 2,184,436 of record NC_137784.1, on the reverse strand, counting down.
TTGGCTGGCCTGGGCCTTCCTCTGTGGGGTGATCGCTGGCCTGAGAGGTGCTCCATGCACCTCATGGTGACTGGTCGTTTGGTCATTTTGGTCGTGACGTCTCTTGGCATTTTATTATTATGATACCTACTGTATATCTGTATCTATCTGACTATATTATATATCCATATCTATATCTATATATCTATATCTATATCTATATCTATATCTATATCTATATCTATATCTATATCCATATCCAAATCTATATCTATATCTATATCTATATGATATCTACTGTATATCTATATCTATCTAACTATATTATATATCCAAATCTATATCTATATCTATATCCATATCCATATCTATATCTATATCCATATCCAAATCTATATCTATATCTATATTCATATCTATATGATACCTACTGTATATCTATATCTATCTGACTATATTACATATCTATATCTATATCTATACCTATATCTATCTGACTATATTATATATCTATATCTATATCTATATCTATATCCATATCCATTTCCATACCCATATCCATATCCATATCTATATCTATATCTATCTATATAACTATATAATATATCTATATCTATCTATATTATATATCTCTATCTCTACCTCTATCTCTATCTCTACCTCTATCTCTGTCTATATTACATATCTATATCCATATCTAGATCTAGATATGGATATCTATATCCATATCTATATCTAGATATGGATATCAATATGTATTGAATTTTTGTGAGTTTATTTCAGCCAAACTGACAATGATTGCTGGGAAGCAAAACCTCAACAAACTGAGAAAATGTTCCTGAAAATGGCAGCTTACCACTTTTTAAAAATAAAATATATATGTTTTTATTGTCGATAGTATTACAGATATCTCCCATTTAACCCCCCCTTTCCCTCCTCCTCCTCCCAGAACAAAAATCTATTTTTAAAAAACAAAGTGAAAAGACAGCTAGCAGACGGAGATCAAATAGGGAAAGTGGAGAATGGAGTCAGGAACTTTATCCAAGATACGGACAAATAACACTTATAACCCAACTAGAGGCACGGTGCATGAATTTGTGCATGAGCCGGCCAGGGGGAGGGGACACAGGAGGTAGGCCAGCCAGCCGGCCCCCGATCTGGGGGTGGGGGGGGACCGATAGGGGGCAGCACCGGCCGGGAGAGAGGGCCAATCAGGGGCAAGGGCGGCCGGGGGAGGGGCCCCAAGCAGTTGGCCGGCCAGCCTGCCCCCGATCTGGGGGTGGGGGGGGGACTGATAGAGGACAGCGCCGGCCGGGGGAGGGGCCACAAGCGATTGGCCAGCCAGCCCCGCCCCCTGGTCGAACTCCTGGTTGAAATCACAGTCAAGGGGACAATTTGCATATTCGGCTTTTATTATACAGAAATAACAAGAGAATACCAGCTCACAAAGTGGCTCATCATGGTCACAGTGGAGTGTTTCATCTTTAACCCTTATCCTCACGTGCACGTGGGAACAGTCCAGGATGGAGTGTGTGTGTGTGTGTGTGTGTGTGTGTGTGTGTGTGTGTGTGTGTAAGATGCTTGTGAGAACTCAGTGGGCTATTTTATTTTATTTTATTTTTGAAGTCCGTGGGTTTATACACAGTAACCCACACCCCATCTCCCAGCGATGCTCCGTGAATATTCCTCCTGTTCCCTTTCTGTTTATTTTAGAGGTTGACCCCGGGGCGCGCGGAGGTGCTGTTCCAGATTCACGAGGATGCTATTTCTGGTGGCAGCAGATTGGCGCTGTGTCCTAGTAACCATCCCACCTCTTGGTCTTTGTTTGAGGTCAGCCGTGAGGTGCTGCGTGGGGGTGACGGGCAGCCATTGCCACCTTTGGAGCCGGATGAAGCCTATCCACGCTCGACTGCACCGTCTTTGTTTTTTAATTCCTACTAGAGGCCCGGTGCATGAATTCGTGCATCAGTGGGGTCCCTGGGCCTGGCCTGTGAGATCGGGCCGAAACCAGCTCTCTGACATCCCCCGAGATTGTCCTGGATGGCAAGAGGGTGCAGGCCGGGCTGAGGAACCCCACCAGTGCACAATCGGGGCCACAGAGGGATGAGGGAGGTTGGCCAGCCAGGGAGGAATGGCGGGAGGGCTCCAGGGTGTGTCTGGCCTGCTAGCTCAGTCCCGATCGGCCGGAGCTCAGGAGCAAGCTAAACTTTCAGTTGGAGAGTCTGCCCCCTGGTGGCCCATGCACGTCATAGCGACTGGTTGACTGATCGACTGCCTGCCCCCTGGTGGTCAGTGCACGTGATAGCGAGCAGTTGAGCGGCTTTAGCATATCATTAGCATATTATGCTTTGATTGGTTGAACGGCCGACTGGTCGACCAGACACTTAGCATATTAGGCCTTTACTGTATAGGACAGCCGTGGGCAAACTATGGCCTGCGGGCCGGATCCGGCCCGTTCGGCTGTTCTATCCGGCCCGCGGAGCTGAAAGAGCGGAGGGTTCTCTTGCTCTCCCCTCGGCTCCTTTACTTTGAATTTATATTAGTTCACACAAACACTCCATCCATGCTTTTGTTCCGGCCCTCCGGTCCAGTTTAAGAACCCATTGTGGCCCTCGAGTCAAAAAGTTTGCCCACCCCTGGTATAGGATCACCCAGCCATGATTCCACGTGACTGCGATTTCTCTTCTGATTTAAAAAAGTGGCTCTGGCCCTAGCCGGCTTGGCTCAGTGATTGACGGTCGATATATGAACCAGGGGATTGTCCGAGGAACGAGGAGGTCCCGGTTTGATTCCGGTCAAGGGCACGTGCCCAGGTTGCGGGCTCCATCCCCAGTAGGGGGCGTGCAGGAGGCAGCCGATCCATGATTCTCTCTCCTCATTGAGAAGGCTCTTAACTCTATATTTAGCCACTTTAGCAGATGAGAGAGCCGGCCACAGTGCTCCCCCAAGTCAGGCACGCCAACGACATGGCCCAGATTTTCATTCGGATTTTGGGACTCCACCTTAATGGTCCTTCCGTGCCTTCTGGCCCCTACCACTTAACCAACACCAAAGTCCAAATATCCAGAGGGGAGTATACGGGCCTTACCCTCCCTCCCCATAAAACGCCTTCTGAAACGTAGTTCGATTTCCTCTTCTAGTTGTCTGCTTCTGTGTCTGCCAGAGACGTGTCCTAGAACCGGAATCGAACCGGGGACCCGTCGATCTGCAGGCCGATGGTCTGTCCACCGAGCCAAACGGGCTAGGGATCCACTATATTTGTCTTTAACTTCTCATTGTCTACCATCAAGCATTCACACCACCTCAAAAAAAAAAAAAAAAGAAAAATCCACAGGCACCATCAGAACCTTACACCAAATTAATAACTCGTATCCTCTTCGCCCTTAACATTCCTCTTGTTTTCCAACTAGAGGCCCAGTGCACGAAATTCATGCACGGGTAGGGTCCCTACTGGCTGCTTGCGTCTGGCAGGGCCCCCCTTCCCCTGGCTGCCTGCCCCCCTCCCTGCTCAACCACCCAGTGGAACTCCCGGTCGAACACCCAGTGGAGGGGACAATTTGCATATTAGGCTTTTATTATATAGGATTTGCTTCTCCACAGATGACGAACCTGACAGGACACGTGTGTAAGTTTTTGGTGTTTTTTAAAAAATATATTTTATTGATTTTTTACAGAGAGGAAGGGAGAGGGATAGAGAGTTAGAAACAACGATGAGAGAGAAACATCCATCCGCTGCCTCTTGCACACCCCGCACTGGGGATGTGCCCGCCACCAAGGTACATGCCCTTGACCGGAATCGAACCCGGGACCTTTCAGTCCGCAGGCCGACGCTCTATCCACTGAGCCACACCGGTTAGGGCTGTAAGTTTTTGGTTTCTTTTTTACACGGCCAGTGCATGTGAAAGAGAAGCTTGAACATAAAGGTAATAAAAAAGGCATTTTGCCCGGCCAGTGAGGCTCCATGGTGGAGCATTGACCTATGAACCAGGAGGTCACAGTTTGATTCCCGGTCAAGGGCACAGGCCCGGGTTGCGGGCTCGATCCCTAGTAGGGGGCGTGCAGGAGGCAGCCGGTCCATGATTCTCTCCCATCCTTGGTGTTTCTATCTCTCTCCCTCTCCTTTCTTCTCTGAAATCAATAAAAAATACATATTTTTTTAAAAAATAGTAGGCGGGCCCAGCCAGGGTGGCTCAGTGGTTGAGCGTTGACCTATGAACCAAAGGTCATGGGTTTGATGCCCAATCAAGGGCACATGCCCGGGTTGTGGGATCCATCCCCACTAGGGGGCGTGCAGGAGGCAGCTGGTCCGTGATTCTCTCTCATCATTGGTGTTTCTATCTCTCTCTCCCCCTCCTTTCTTCT